>NW_020450952.1:128328-343344 GCF_003343035.1 Apteryx rowi | reverse complement strand
TTACAGCTCAGTCTGTCTCCAAAGGAATAAAGGCTCACGTGAGTGCATTGCTCACAATTACATCAGTCCTGCCTCCTCCCCAGGCTGTCCCTCTCCATGCATTTTGAATCTGTTGGCCAGAGCCAGCTGAATTTAGCAGATACAAATATTCAAATACATAAAGTTTTTGCAGATTTCCTAAAAATCTGAGATTAAGCAGAACAGAGACATCAGATCAATTCTTCTGATAGAAATGCTGCTAGATGAGTTCAGCTGTATTTTAGATACCGGAGTTGGGACTCTCCTCTCATCACATCTAGCTAATCAAACTGTGAGACACAAAGTCATAGAAAACCAAGCTTTATAAATTCTGCAGCTTAAGAGAACTGCTTGTTAAGTACTTGGAAGATGTTCAAGTGCTGTGGAAAGAGAGAAAATGGAGAGGAACTATATTCCATTAACTTTAAGATAACTTTCGCAAGACTTAAATGTCTGAAAAAGTCAAGTCTTGTGTGCTTCAGTGGAACTCTGTGTAGCTGTATACATGAATCAGGTGATAAGGTCTGCTCTTGCTTCAGCATTCTAGGAAAATGTGCATATACAAAAGGATATAAAACATGCAGAATAAACATTAAAAAAGAAACATTGTTTAATCTTTTTGAATTAAAATTAAATTAGAATTAAACTATAGTAAAGTATAAAAAACATCCAAAAATGTAAATTGGTTAGTGTTTCTTTAAAGTAAATGACTATAAATGAGAAATGGGTGGAGAAAAAGAGAGCACCTGTATTTGCAGAGTGCTGCTGACACTTCCATTTTAATTTACATTTTTAAAGTAATCCCAAAAGCAACTAATGGCAGGGGATGTGAGTGATTACAATGTCCAGTTCAACAAATACTTTCAGGATCTTTTTGAGATGAAAGAGGCTCAAAGATTGGCAGGGTGGGGAAACAACACACTCCCACAGTCTAACTTAATCTATGGAAGTTTTACATTGCAGAGCTGCAGGTAATTCTATCTTTCTTTAGCCTCATTGCAAAAAAATAAAGGACTTGGAGATGTTGGAGTGTTTCATGGAAAATGGAGAGAAGTGGAAACAAGCTTCAGAAGCTGAAAGAAATAGTTTTGCCTCTCAAATTGGTGTTTTGTACTCTCTGATGCACTTGATCATAGTCGCTGCCTGCTTTGCATTGGTTGCATTACTCTAGAGTATTAAATCTAGAAGTCTCAGAATGTAGCACAAACAGAAGTCCTGCAGCTTGAAGTGTTAAGGCTTGCAAAATAAATCCCCAGGTCAGATGCTACAAAAAGTATTTAAAGCAGCTTTCTGCCCTAAAGAAGAAAGTGGACATGTCACTTTAGTAGGTATTTTTGTTTAGTTGTAGTAACCATTACGTCTCTTTGAGGGGAAGAACTGAGCTTGATAGTCTTTTGTTCATGCGTCAGGGACCCAATTATATGAAACACTGAGCAACATCGAGTCCCACTGAAATCAGTCAGAGGTTAAAGTGTTTGATATTTTGTGTGTCAGATGCCAGCATTGTTAACTGAATGCCAAGTACAAGCTCAGATTTTGCTCTCTTTGTAAGGTAAATGGATAAAATTTATTTGGAGATTCTATGTTTTTTTCATTAAAATGATCCAAAGTGATCTCTGCTTGCCACATTGGGTTTAAAGATTTAGTAGTAAAGAAAACACATGCTGCTTTTTCTATACAGTGAATATATTTTTGTTAGTCACTCAAACATAAATTTCCTGTGTTCAGCCTTTGCCAGAGGTGTGTGAAAGTGCTGAATTCAGAGTAAGAAGTTTGGTTTAATCTTTACTTTTTGAAAAAATCATTGGGGTAAATTGGAAAGCCCCTAATTCTTGAGTGGGTGTTGAGACATGAAGTGCATGATCTATGAGTATATTTAAAGTATGCATACCACTCTCTGTGTTAATTACATATGTTTCCTGATTCTGTACACTGTAAGATGACTCCTTGATTCTTTATGTTTTCTCCCAATCTGGTCCAGGAATACTGATCCATAAAATAGCATGTGCTGAGCATGTAAAAATTTCAAGCCTCAGTCCCATAGACGCTTCTAAGTTCTTGAGTAGACTCATCAGACTCAAATTGTATGAAGCTACTTTTCTATGACGAGTTCTGCTCTGTAGTTCTCACAAACTAGCACAATGAGGTATAGAGAATTTTAAAATGAAGTAATGTTTAAAATCATGAGAACATTGTTTTGCAAAGCTTTTCATGAAATCTGCTCCCCAGTGAGATGATAGCTCTACAATTGGACAATTTCTTTTCAACAGTGAGGGTCGTTCTTTGGGTTAACATTTTTTTTCCCCATATTTGTGCTAACTTTGCATGGTAGAGCCCATACCGGTGGCTGAGGTTTGCTGTAATTCGAATTATGATAATGCATAAATGTGCCTGCTTTTGCAATGTGGTAATGTATTACTTTTCAAAGGAAAACAAAATGCATCACAAAGAAATTTTCATTGAGTTGCTATATGAAAAGTTGTTCTTGAAGAAACAGTTGATTGTGTTCTGCCCATTTTAAAAGTAGATCTAAACCTACTCACATATATTTAGATTCTACCTGAGGCATATATTCAGCTTAGTGGTTGTTTATTTCTTTTTTTCAGTAGTACATTAAGAGAATATCAGGAAATTGCAATTTAGAAGACTAGGAGTGAAGTTATTTCTTTCTAACAATGACCAATGAAACAATTAAGTGTAATGGTATGTTTTGTATGACAATTTATTATAAAACTGAATGATTTTTTTTTCTTTCCTATTTAAAGGAAGAGCCAAGGTTGGATGTTCTGATTAATAATGCAGGGATATTCCAGTGTCCATACATGAAGACAGAGGATGGTTTTGAGATGCAGTTTGGTGTAAACCACTTGGGTCACTTCTTGCTCACCAGCCTTCTTCTGGGCCTCCTCAAAAATTCTGCTCCGAGCAGGATTGTGGTAGTATCCTCAAAGCTTTACAAATATGGAGAGATCAACTTTGAAGACTTGAACAGTGAGATAAGTTACAATAAAAGCTTTTGTTACAGTCGGAGTAAACTGGCTAACATATTATTTGCAAGGGAGCTGGCCCGTCGATTAGAAGGGACAGGAGTCACTGTCAATTCACTTCATCCTGGGATTGTCAGAACAAATCTAGGCAGATATGTGAATATTCCTTTGCTGGCAAAACCCCTATTCAATTTGGTGTCGTGGGCTTTCTTCAAAACACCTCTGGAAGGAGCCCAGACTTCTATTTATTTGGCCTCTTCTCCTGATGTAGAAGGTGTTTCAGGGAAATATTTTGGGGACTGCAAAGAGGAGGAACTCCTGCCCAAAGCCATGGATGACTTGGTTGCAAGGAAGTTATGGGATATCAGTGAAGTGATGGTTGGACTATTGAAATAAGTGCCAGAGACTATCCGCTAAAAAGAATGCAGATAACTATGCAGTACATATTTGCAACAATGTAATCCTCACCTTAAACGGTGTGGGGATACATATTACTTTGCTCCTAGATGTTAGATAGAGGAGTGATTTGTGCTGGAACTCAGTTTGGAAATAAATAGTAATCTGTATTTAACAGACAAGCATTTAAAAAAATTTCAGAGTTTGAGGGTGCGAGTATAACTTCTGATTAAATCTCTTTGGAAATTTGTGTTCTACTAATAAAAATTGAACACAGCTGTGTTACACAATGTATTATATGCTTATTTGCCATGTTCCACTGCTTGTAGTCAGGTTGGACAATGCAGGGTATTGATGGTGAAACACTTCTCCTGTATAAAGGCTATGAAAATTGATCCTGATATTAATAATAGGATTGTTGTCTTTTTGAGCCATCACAATGAGAAACGGAGTAAACAGTTTTACTGGTGTCTTACGCTGCAATCATTTAGGCCTCTGAGTGCCAATGAAAGATTTCTCATCAGCGAACAAGAACTCTTGAGCCGTATATAGCTCAGCTGTGAAGCACAAGTCAACTTTTTGAATAATGTCATTGCCATTCAATGAGTATATACACTTTGTGCAAGCTGTATTTTTTTCATGTGTGCTAAACTTGCTATTTCTTGATATGCACAGACACTTTCAGTTTCATTGAAAACTTAGTTGACCGATGTCTTATGGTCTCAGAAGCACTTTGCGCGTCATGAGTTGTGTCCATGCAAAGTTCACAAAAAGATCTCAACTCCAACTAGACTGAAAAGAATATGCTTTTCAATATGTGTTTAGTTTGACTGATGGCACTTTAACTCAGTAGTGAGATGAGATAAATCTGTCTAGTAAAGCTTAATGATACTCTTTAACAATAAAAAAAAAAAATTAAAAAGACTTAACAGCATTCATTCTTTCACTGTGGAAGATATAATTCAGGAACCAGCACTCTTGACACAGTAGCGTTGTTTCACAGCTAAAAAATTCACCCCTATCAGTTTAGGGAGCCTCTGCTATGTTGAGTTAGCAAGATTAAAATGGGCCCCAAATAAATACATGAATATTACAGAGCTGTGCTGATTTATTCTTTTTGAGTTCATGTAATTAATGGGTTCATATTAATGTTTATGACCTCTTGTTTTGCTCTGAATTAATAATATGTTCTAATAGTTAATTTAGGATAAATAGAAGATCAGTCTTATTAATTTATTTTATGAAAACACAAATTACTCAAGCAGTATTAGTAAGTGATGTATTTCATAGACTCTTATCAGCTACTTATAAATACATATTAGTTCTGAACTTCAGTTAGCACACCTATTTTTGAGATTTTCTCTGGTTGTTTAGTCAGATTCATCATATTTTAACTTTAGCACAATGGAGTCGTAATTGTCTATCCTTCCCCTTCCCTAGCAAGGCAATACTCTGGGTGAGCGAGTGACTTAGGTGTGGGAGGAAGATCCCACTTTCTTTCCAGAAAATCTCAAGGCAAAGTAGGAAACTGAGCAGGCTTTTAAGCATGTCAAGTGTTGTACTGCTCACTGTAAGGCAAAGGGTAGAGATGGGAGTGTTGTCAAAGCATAGTCTGAGTGTTGAGCAAAGTTCTCTTTTAAGTAATGTTAGAGGGAGGCTAATAACATCTTTAGAGAAGATTCTAGGCTTTGACCTTTATTGTTGCATTTCACATTTTCGTTCTAAATGCTTATAAATAACTATGCAGCACTCTTGAAACAGCCAAATAAAGAACTGAAAGTTAATTAACATGTTTAGTATGCAGGATAACAGTAAAGTGAGAGAATGTTTTCATGAATTGCAGGCTGTCTTAGGCAACAATATGGAACACTTCTGCCAGAGAACAAGGACATCCAGTTTTAAGGCTTTATCTATAGGGAGATACAGACAAGCTGAGCCAAACTTGGATTTATGTTGTCAATATTACTGGAACGATACTGAAGCAATAATACTGTATTATTTCACTGAGTGAAACAAGTGTATACTTTTTGCAAGGAAAACCTTAGATACGAAGATAGAGACAGCAGAAGATTGCTGGTCTGAAAATACTGTGGTAAAGAACTGCAGTGAAGCTGTTTGAGGAGCACAGAAATATATATCTTTCCAGACTGAAGAACCAGCATATGTTATCCACAAGCCTTCAAAACAGCAAAGGTAGATCTGCATAGAAATAAGAGATGTGGAATAATAAGAGATGTAGAATAACATTACTGGAATGATACTGAAGCAATAATACTGTTTTGATATCCTGTATCATATCTAAATCACAGCCCTTCTCCCGTAGGACAGTGATCACATGATAGTCTTAATGAAATATAATATGCCTGAGCGAATATTGCCTGAAAACATTTTGAAAGGATGGATTGTTAGGAACAGTAGCATCAAAATGTAAGATTTTTCAACATCAAACCTAAGTAAAATTTGTCAAGTTCAAGGTTGAGTGTAATTTAGCCTCCATGGTCCAGAAAGCCTTGCTTACACTGTTAAGACTGCTGTTACTGTTCATGCGATGCTTTTGTTGTTCTAGTAGCATCTATGAATTATAGACCTTATAGGCCAACAGCTCTTTGCACAATATATGTAAGTGCAAAACTAAAGGGGAGCCCTTACCTCAACAAGCAGTACTGCTGACTTGATCCAGATTAGAACCAATCATTTGGGCTAAGAAAGTATACTATACTACATTAGATCTTAGCTCAGATATATGTCCATGGTTTGAGGATTGTCTACTGAATGTCTTTTCTTGGAACTGGTAGAGGGACTGATGGCTTGCTCCAGCCACTTCATGCTTCACTCCAGTATTACAGCACTTCCAGAAAGAGATGGCAAGCTTTCTGTGTTACTATTCTATAACCTATTTAATCCAGGGCTATTTGGTGTAGTAAAGCCAAAACAGAGTCACACTGCAGATACCTTCCTCCACCATCGCCACCACATGAGCACCACCACCCTTAAATAAACTGATTTCCAATTAAGAATGAAGACTGTGAACTGAAGAAGTAAAGGAGTGAAAGTTGGACTGTAACCAGGAATAGTACGTAAAGTCCAGGGAAATGTAAAACAGCATCTTTCACAGTTAAGTACAGGGGCTGATCACATTGCTAACAACTACGTTACAGATATGCAATGAAGATACAGCTACGTTAAGATCCTTTTGAGATCTGTGATAAATATGTTCGGAGGCAACTCTTCCAAAAGCCAGAATGTACCTTCTTCACTTCTGTAGCTGAGACGGGGAGGGTCGTAGTGGTGAATAAGTTGTCTGTTTGCAAACAGTGCTCTAACTTTCGCGATTTGAGCCTTAGGCCACTCTGGGCAATGAAATATAGTGCTTCCAAGTGGCCCCATTTCACACTGATCAAATTTGTATTATGCAACAACATCGTAGACTAACTGTATTCTAAAAGGGTTATTTTAAAATCTGTATGCKTGTGTGTGTCTGTGTATGTATATGTGCAGGCACATGTGCAGGTGCAATTTAATCCCTTATTTGAAAAGACCAACAGGAAGAGCTGTCAGCAACTTACCAAGGAACTGAAGGGCAAGTGAGAGTTAATTGTTAGCCTGAGAGTGTTACCTGCTGCCTGGGTTGACTTGACATGGGATGAGACATAGGGCTTGGGGACAGATCTGTTGGGCTTGATCTCAGTGTTGAGCTCAATTGCTTAAAGTTGCATCCAGGTAGACGTATCCATTGTCTGCTTGCAGTCAGAAAACATACAGGCACAGCTGAAGGAAGGAAACACTTGCATATAACAGATGAGGAAAACAAGCTTAGAGTGTGTTAAGGGGAATATTTCAAAAGTGCTTCAGAGTGATTTACTGATCTTTGGTTACGGTGCTTTTGAAAGTGTCCCTGTAAGCAACTTGCCTTATGGTTAGACCATGGTTAGAGTTTGAGAAATAAATTGTTTCTATTATTTTCTGATTCTCAGTCCCAAACCATAACTACAAGCCAGTCCTCCCTGCACACATGGTGCTATTATAGCTGAGGTTTCTGCCAGTGAACTAAATTGCAGTTGCATGTATTTATTTTATATGCCACATCTGTTTAAGTAAAGAGAAACTTATGTACTTTAAAAAAATACTCTGAATCTGTCACCAATTTACCTTCCTTAACTTGCCACAAAGCCCAACATCTATCACTAGGCAAAGGGACAACACTGCTCTTTTAGTTACTACAGGCAAAACAGCAGGCAAGCTTATAAACCCAGCATGAGTCCTCCAGTAAAAATTCTCCATCTTAATGAGATAAATGATCAGGTTTTCCATGATGCAATAAAAACAGAAGTATTTAAACTGTCCTCTCTTTCTTCAGTGGTTGCCTGGTTTGCCTAAGCTATGTGAATGCTTCACTGGGTTCAAAGCCAGGGCCCTGCAAATGTATGATGTGATTATGCTTCTGTTTAAAAAAAAAAGGGTATAATTCTCACTTCAAGCACACTTGATTTCTTTCCACCTAAGGCCATGAAGAAAATAAATAACTTGCAAGAGTCATACAAATAATTTTAAAATAGGAGTCCTGTTCCCTTTTTCACATAACTTTTTCCGAACTAATCACTTAGCAGGTGATTGACATGCAAAAAGATCCAGGAGGCCTACACAGCTGAATTATTGTTTTTGATCTGTCTCAGAATGGTACAGCTATTTCTCGTAACAGAAAATGGCTACCACCCTCTAGACTTTTTACCTACCACTTCAGCTACCACTAGCAGCCTCCCTCCTGTTGTAGCTGGATTCTTATATGAGAAATTAGATTTGAATATTTAATTGATTCCAAATGTCCTACATTACGAAGAGAAAGGAATGCTTTCCTAATCACTTATTTTTGGGAAGGCTGGCACACTAACCACCTAATAAGGTTAATAGCCTTTTTTTTTACATTTAAGAATCATCACATCTTTTCAGATAATGTAAAAGAAACTTAATTATACTAGAAAGGGAAGGAATAGATAGCTTTGCCATGAAAGATTCAGAAGGCTGTCACATGCTTGAAATCTATAATATTCTGCTCAGCAAGGTGCTGAGCATTTCTTGATGTCTGCTTCATGGCCAAAGAAAGGAGTCTGAAATCTTGGTACTATCAAAAGTAATGAGAATCAGGCACCTAAATATTTCTGCTGATCCTGGTCTCCTGCCTTTAGGTTTGGGCATTAGGATCAAGAGCCAGTTAGATGATGACTTTTCAAGCTTGATGAATGAAGCTGTATTCACTTCAGTGTATGTGGGGCTTTTTTGAAAAAAAAAATTACAAATTATGGTTCTCTTTATGTGAATCTTAAACATTCTGGCATATTCTCCCCAAAATGTCATTCCATCTCTGAAGGTGTCAGGATGCTTCTCAGTTTGCCACCTGGACTGCAATTTGGTGATGAGTGATGTTATTTCAGTTTGTCTCAATACTGTTGCAACCTTCCTCAACAGTAGGYCAGTATCCTGGGCCCCTCTGAAGTCATTGCATGCCCGTCCATTCTACAAGTCCCGTCTGCCCTTGAGACAAGCAAAGTCAGGGTCTTTCTAGATCCTGTTTTCAAGGAAGGGGTCATGATCAGCATCTGCAGAAAGGCAAGTGATGCTTCTGAAGGCCCAGGACCCATAAACATTGCAATAAGTAGTTTTGTATCATGTTATGTTCTGCTTCATGGATAGAAATATATTTCCCGGTGCATATGGATAAGTATTTTAGCCATCAGCCTGCCCTGAGGGCCTGTCTGTACAGCACTGTAGGTGTATTCCATGGATTAAATATAGCAGGCTGAAAAGTGCTTCAGTATACCCTTTTTGGTATTCTGACGGGCTAAGATCCTTCATGTCCTGTTGAAGTCAATGATAATTCTAGTTCCTTTAGACTTCACTTGGCTTTGAAAATACTTGGGGGGAGAAGAAAGGGAGGGACACTCATTTGGTCTGGGCTATTGTTTTCATCAAAATTTCATTTTCCTCATTTTCAGTCAGCCCTACTGGAAATCTTCAAAGACTCAGAGGTGTCCCAGAGTCATCTGCACAGATATTGAAAAAACATGTAAGCCTGCTTTATGGAGGTATCTGTTCATAATATTTTGCTGTAAGTAGAGACTTTCACCTTTCATCTATTAGCTGGATGACACTGTGAACTAGTTGTATCTCAGTGCACCCAAGACCAGGGTCCTGGAATATTAGAGCAGAATAAAAGACATGTGCTATCTTCCACACACAAATTCAAGAAAAGCAACCTGACAGGTCAAAAACAACAATTAAAAAGGTTTGGTGGAAATTATTTTGTCTGTATTTTTAAGGGKTTTTTTTTGTTTAATTCTCAATACCTGATATTTGGGAAAAAGGGGTTAAAACATCAGGAAATGCAAAAACAGCCCTGTTTCAACAAAGCAACACAGTTCTTCACTGTGGAAAACCCATAAAATGAAAGGAAATGGCTTAATGTGGTAGGTGTTCATTTTTAAGGGTTCTGTTGACAGAGGTAGATGAGTGAAAATATTGTATTTCGTATTTGCCTTTTTTTCAGTAAATAGCATGGAATTTTGATGCTGCCTAGAGGGACAGCTTTATACTATGGTGGTCTAAACTGGGATTTTTCATTAATGTAACCAATCAGAATAGTTTTTTCTTTCTTCTTTTTTATTTTTTTAAGCTGAAGTCAAAGAGAAGACCACGAAAAAGCACCACAGAGTTTATCTTTTACTCATCTGGAAGAGTTTATTTTAAACACGGAACATTGTTTGCTGCTGTGGAAATGAAAGTGAGAGTTGCAGCTTTCTTCCAGTGCCATCTGGCAGATGAGTAACTTGCATATGGTATTCACTAATCCAAATAACCCTGTGTGTGGTAGCATTGTCTCTTTATTGATCATGCAGCTGAGTTGGCTGAACCTTAGATGGCTCACACAAGGCTATCAGCAGAACAATGCAACAGATTGTTTAAAATTAGAACAGTGTTAAGGAAAGAGAAATGCCAGATTCATCATGCTTTTACCTTTATTAAGCACTTTCCTAACCTGGACTGAGCTTAATGTTTCCTATTCATTCTATGACTATTGCTCGTGGTTTTATCCACTCCAGTCCTACTTAGACTTTAGCCCCCTGGATTCAGTGCTTACATGTAGCCTTGGAGCTCAAGTGGGACCAGAGCATTGGGCATCCTTAGATTAGTATCCTTACCCTTATGATAATCATATTTCCTCCTGTAAGGTCCCTTCCTGACTCATGAAACCTTTATTCCTKCTGAGAAGTAACTCTGTCTCAACAGGACAGCGGTATATTGTAACCAGTAGCTTTGTGGTAAGGAACTCTCCTAGGAACTGAGTCATCTCCAGCTGAGGATATTCCGATTTATCAGGCAAAAGATCTAGTTATTTCCATCTTATATTAAAATTAGGTACTGCCTCCTTTGGCTGTAATATGAAAGGAAAAGCCTTGACTGGTTATTTTGGGAAGAAAAATAACTAAAGAATGCCTCAAGGAGCAGATCTCAGGCTATGAATAGATGGAGGCATTCATTTATATCCTTGTATTTCAGTTCTAGGGAGGATTTGGTATTCAGTTGATCTTCCATGCTCAGGACTGTCTACTGGTTCCCTTCTCAATATGTGGGGGTTTTGAATGATTTTTCCGAAGTACCTAACTCTGACTGTCTGCCAGATAGGTCCCTAATTCTGGTTTTGGATTCCACTCTGAGGACCAAAGATCTAAAAGTCAAGTGTTGATTGTGCCTTATTTGTAGACATTTCTGTTTTTTTATTGGATCTGGTCTTGATAGGTCCCTTCAGAAAGCTGATGGTATAATTCGATTTGTGATCGTCCTTTTCAGAATCTGCCTTTTTGATTTTAAGTAAGCTGAAGAAAGTGTGGATTTTCTTCAAGTATTGATCAAAATCGTTTATATGTGAAATTAAAATATATACAATATAGAGAATTTTGTAGCAGTGGTTGGGAAGGAACTGAGAGCAGAGCTCTTTTCCTGAAGAGCAGCTGACACTTTGAACTCACTGGCTACATCAGTATTTCTAAGCGTGAGTGCCAGGACCTGTTTCCTGAACCACAAGCCAAATGGAATAGTGGGGCATGTTCATGTTGTCAGATTCTGTTATTCCCCAGAGCAGGCATGGGTACATCCAAACTGCTTGTTAGGAGTGTCCATGGCCCATGCTAACTCCTGAATCATACAGAAAGCTGTTTTGGAAAGCATTAGGTGGCCAGAGCCAAAACTGTGCCAGGAACTGCCCTAGCTATTAAACAGTATAGATGATCAAGTTTCAGCGCCTGGGCTGGAGTCCTGTCACTGTTTAATTGAGTAGAATAAGCATAGCCAAACATATGCCCCTTTCCTCCCTCAAGTGTTAACAGAATAAACGTGATTTTTCAATTTACTTTCATGACATTCAGAGATCCTTCTGGAAAAGTGAAGGATATTTTCTCCTACTAATTTTATAGTGCTAAAATTCCACTGACTTTACTGTAATTTCTATTGACTGACCCTGTAAACACATGGAGAATCAGTATTGTTATTAATATCAGCATGTCGTCATGCTTTTTTTCTTTTTCAATTTTATAACTATAGCCTGATCTCTTGGAATTGTGTCTGCTAACATAGCACTGGACTATGGAAATCTTATTTTATCAAAATGTGTTATTCTTGGACTAGAATTCAGAGAGTTACACAGTTGTTCTTTATAGATCCATAGATTTTTAAAGCCAGAGAAGGCCCTTGGATTATTTAGTCTGACTTCCTGAATGACACAAGCCATTTAATTTAACCCAGTTAGCCTTGTGTCAAGTCCAGCAATTTGTGTTTGGCTAAGGCTTATCTTCAAGAAAGATGTCCAGCCTAGATCTGAAGCCACCGGTAGTTGGAGAATCCATCACTTCCTTTGGCAGTGTATTCCAATGGTTATCACCCTCACTCCTAAAAATGTGTGTTTTGATTATTGCCTGCATTTGTCTGGCTTTCACTTCCAGCTATCACCTCGCATTATGCTTTTTTTTGTGAGACGAGAGAGCTGCTGTTATTGCTCTGTATTTTCTCCCTGTGGTGATACTCACACACTGTAATCACTGAAATCATCGCTAGATGTTTTTATTAAACTCAACAGACTGAATCCCTTTAATCTCTTATTGCAAGGCCCTTTTCCAAGGTTTCAGATAATTTCTGTGGCTCTTCTCCACATCCTCTCCAGTTTTTTACTTCTTTTGTGAAATTAGACAACAAGAACTGGATGTCATGATCCAGCATCTCTCTATTTATAGGTGATCTATGTACTTCTCAATACTTTCCCTCTGTTGCTCTAAGGCTATCCATAAGCTGCTAATTTAAATGTGCCTGGGGCTATTCCTTGGCAATGATGAGGACAACTGGAATATCCCAAAACTGCATCTGTACTTTTAAACACTCTTTATTTTCCACAACAGGATGTCTGCAACCAAACTCCTTTYTGAGAATGGTTCCTGGCAAGTTCTAACATTTCAGTTGCATTAGGAAATTGTCTGGGAAGATGTTGGCCCAGGTCAAAATCATGCCAGGGACCAGTCTAACAGTCCCGTAGTACAAAGGGTCAACAACCAATGCCTAGGAACATTTCTTGGCACTTTTTAATTCACTAGTGCAGCCTAAGAGTTCCCAGATCTCTTCAAGGCATCGCTTTGCTGTTTCTAGCTTCAGTGGAAGTTTTAAACAAAGATACGTTTCTCTTAGGTAAGAAACCTAAAAGTCAGGTACATGGTCTCAGCGGGTCACCTATGTCAGGTCATGACATAGTCAAGTTGGAGACAAGCACCTCCTGATTTTCATTCACCCCATTTCCCTTACATGCCTGTTTCTGAATGGACTGTCTGTCTGGTGGGATTTCTCTTTGCCCACCTCACCACTGACTGCAGTGGGGCCAATTAAGAATTCAAGTCAAACTTTTCACTACTAGACTTAGGTGATGATTCCTACTCAACTGCAGTTTTGTGAGATAACTCCTACTCCTACTCAGATGACTCCTACTAGTGGCGTTTATGCATTTAAGTCACAGAAGTATTTTCTCTGAAAATATTGCTCACAAATATATGTTTACATGGATATTTTAAATAGAGCTTTTATTTATTTTCTCTGACTTTTACCCTAAGAATTGGACAGGAAATAAACCCTTCTATGCCAAGTTTTGAAAAATCAAACAGTGGTTTTGTCTCCCCTTTTAGTATGGTTCCCTTGACATTGCGGAACAGGTGATAATCAATAGATTCTACATTATCTGATCCTAACACTAACCTGTGTCCTGCACAGTGTAGATGTTTTACAGGTTGGAACTGTTTGCTTGCTTCCCTCTCCTTCTTCCCACAAAAGGCTATGAGGAGCATAGTCTTTGCTATGTTCTTAAGCCACAAATAGGGTGAGTGGAGGTAGTATGTTAATTAATCTCTCTTCTAGTCTAAACCAAAGTCCACATGAAATCCACTGAAGGATTTCCACTGACTTTAGTGGGTGTTGTTTCCCAACCCTGGAGCTCCCAGAATATCTTGAAAAATATCTGGTTGTTCTGATGAATGGAATGAAAAACCTGCTACATCTCCTTCCACACTTACCCACTAGCCTAGTAAATAGAAGGTTAAGGCCAGAGGCAGCAAAACATTTTAAATATATGCCTAAAGCCATTTTTATTATCAAGCTGCTCACCTATGCACTTGTGCATAGCTGATTTGCTTTGTTGTGGCGTTTGGACCCAAGTTATACTCTGGACTTTAATTTGTTGCTATTTTTCTTGTATTCAGTCATACTAATTTAGAGGTTGCATACCAAAGGAATGCACTTAAAATAGTACAAAACTGTGTGGGAAAGGTATTGAGCATAGGCATAACTTTGATTCCCTGATTATCCAGCCTTACTTATTTTTAGCATGACTCTTGACTCTTTTTTGGCTCATTCTAGCTGCTTCCTCCAAGCCACGATGTGAGGGTAGCTCTCTCCTGGCAGGATGGGTAGACAAGGCTTGGAAGTGGCTACCTCTACTCTGTGCARTCTTCCAATATTATTCCATCAAGTTGTGTATCCTTAAATGCTTCTATGTGCCCTCATTCTGCCTCTTAGGGTTTACAGCTCAGTTTAATGCTGTAAAAGCAAACTGGTGTACTCCAACACAGCTCTCATTCAGGCAAACTGAACTGAAAAACATCATACACAAAATGGCTGTTTTATGGCCGCAAGGTCATCACATGGGGCCTTGAGTGGACATAAGGCTAAATGCTATGAAATATGAAAACATCTAGCGTCCTCTAGAAAGAGCTAGGCATAAGTAATATAGATATAAGTTAATCTGCATCATTTGGCCTTGAGACCAAAGTTGACCTTTTGAGTCAACACTGTAGACATACTCTTTGAAATATAGTTGGCATTAGTATCTTGCTGAGCAGAGGCCATAGACAACGTAAAAGGCTCTGATTCATGCATACATCTAGGTTAGTTAAGAGCTAAAGGTGGTTCTTACGACTGCTGTTCACCTTCTTCAAGAGATGGGTACTTGTGAAGCAAGAGGAGATGAATATATTCAAGTCATTGCACTTCATGGGCCAGCTTGTTAGCAGTGACTGTCACCAGTTTCTGTTTTACACTGGGCTGTGAATTGTCATAGTTTTGAATCAAATTCATGCTCTGTTCTGCCATCCTTGCTGCAGGACAGTAACTCTTCAGAAAGAGTGGAAGGGACAGCAGGGTGTAGTAACTGTTTCAGTCACCTGGGCTAAATCTACCTGCACACATGAATAGGAGCCTTGAGTTTCTTCTCATTTATAAACCAGCTTTAATATTAACTTGAGTGAACGAAGACAAAGCTTGAACTGCTATTAATTCCCACCTCAAAAAGCACTTGTGTTCAGAAATAATTTGAAATGGTACCTGGTTTGGGGTGAGACAGGCCAAGGCCTGTTGCAGACATACAATGGGGATTCATTATTACTTTCATTAGGTTTTATTATCATCACCTTCAGTGACACATATAGTGTTTATTTCATCACCCTGTAAGGAGTTTAAACATTACAGCAGCAGTCTAATATTTCTCAGCACCTGCCCTTCTGGCAACCCGTTGTTTGCTAAAGTTTGTTCTGCCACTGTCAATTTTGGATCAGCACTTTTGCAGCTGATCAAGGTGGTGAGATTACTTAAAACAAATACTTCCTGGGCAAATATATCACCGTTTGGTTCCACAGAGCCCTGCCAATGAAAGGCCACTGCAGCAGCTTGGGCCAGCAAAATGAATGTATATGCAGACAACTATGATACAGCTCTGTTATTTCTGATGCATTGTAAATTCAGCATTTTCTTCTCTTTATCATTTGAGATCATTTAGAGGTCTCTTTGAAAACTAATTTAGGAATGTTGGCAAAGACCATAGTGTAACATATGCAATTTATTATGTTAACAATGTCTGATGAACAACAAATATGAATAATCCTGCTGAGCACAGAGAAAGCAAACGCACAGAGAAAGCAAATGCACTCTCTATGCTGTAGTTTGGTCTCATCTTGGTATAGTACAGTTAATATATTTTGAAACAGAAATATGCATGGCAAACTTTTGTCATAAGACTCTAATAAAATTCTTTCTCTTTCTCATTTTTACTTTTTCCTTTCAATCATCCCCCTTGTTTTGTTCAAATGAAAAAATAGAAATCATATATTTTACCATCTGTAAAAAAAACCCAAATTCTCCTCAGCTGCTGCTATTAAAAATGTTGGAACTCCATTCCATTAGATTCCTGTTCATCCTCTGCACAGTATATAGTATAGCATGGAAAACAGTCCAGAAACCCAATGTCATTCATGGACATATTAATAAACTCTGTGCTTTCTTTTTTGGTAGGGAAACCAAGCAGCGAAGCAAGCTGGAGCTTCATTACCTAAAGTTGATGGAAACAGCATAAAGTAGGCACAGTCAATAGTCAGGCAGTTAATATAGTGAGAAATCCATTTACGTTGTTGACTCAGTAATTTATTTGCTGTGCTGTTGCTTTAATCTCTGCCAAGAGAGAGCTTGGTCACGGCTTTGTTAAACGCGTTGTAAGTAGTTACATAGAACGACTGGAAGAAAATAGTAATGGGCAGGTCATGGTTAGACTGGCTTGGAAGAAGCCTGGGAATTTGTGACTGAGAAGGTCAAACTCCTCCTCTTTGTTCCTCAACTCCTCCAAATTGTTCTGGGCTTACTCCCAATGTCGAGCGTACTTCACCGATAAACCCCATACGCCCATGTGGCATCACACTAGGCAGGCCACAATTAAGCCTTGGAGCATTGTAAATTCACTTCCATCTGCCTTACAGAAATGCTTTCTCAAGTTTCAGTCTTTCTACTTAAAACTTTCCACTGCTCACTGGGGGGAAATTCAGAAGTGTAAGTCCCATTGATTTTCCAAGAGAGGACTTTTTGTTGCTAATTCTGTTAGATGATGATAAAAAAAMCCCCTCCTTTCTGATTGCTAACTACCAACAGGGTAGCTAGTGCCATTGCACTGGAGGAAGTCAGCAAATAAACCCATGTGTAAATGAATGCTATTAACCATCAAATTAACTTCCTCAGCAGTGGGCAATACCCTACTTCATTAAAGTTCCACTCTTATTGTCAATTAGCATCTAATTTACAATTTTAGTCTTGGAAAGTTTATCCCTGTTTTTTGTTAGCCAGATTAACTTTAAACACAGTACTTAAATTATGTCTTGGGGATCTTTCAGCAAGTCAAAGTGGCTGCCAGTTTTCTAGAAATGAGCAAATTGACTATTTCTTATGAAATGTATTGTTTGTTTGAAATTTGCACTGAGGCATTGCCATGTGTTTGTACATATGCTTCAAGGATGGATCTGCTCCCTGCTCATAAATTATAAAATTACTTTTCATTACTCCCTATACATTCCTTGTGATTTCAATGTTAGTTCAGGATACAGTGAGATTTCCAGGAAGAAATGAAAAAATTTCATATCTATAAGCCAGTCATGCTGAACTTCTTGATAACAATGATCTGCCTCTGAAGGTAATCAGCAAAAACACCCACCCTGTAAGAATTATCTGTATTTTTATTTTTGTCAGTTGTGTTGCATAAAATATATTTGTATTTTTCTACTGACTTTTCACTGGTAAGAAATTCGGGTCTTCTGTTGCCTAAACTTGATAAATGAATGGAGATGCAATGAAATTATGACTTTAATAATTTCCAGTTATTACTAGAAGTTAAGGGTTTTTCAGAGTTAAACGTGTTATTCACACTGCTTAAAATGTGGTGTTATCAAAGACTGAATAAATGAACATTTTGAGTAAAGGAAGTTTTTGTTTAACTTCTTGTTAACAAGTATATTTAACTTATTTTCCAATAAAACTTTGTGTTCCTTGTATTTCCAAGGTTTAGAAAGAACAGAAGAGAGAATATATTTAGACATTCCTTTTACATTGTAAAAAGGCAGAGAAAATTTGAAAGTATAATGTCCTGAACACCTTAAAGGGTTAATTACAAATTTTATGCAAAATACATTGGCAAGCAGAAACATGAATGACAAAGATTAGACAGCACTGGAGCCTTCACCTCTTAGAAGACATCTCTCTATCTGCAAATCAGCTTCTGAACTGTTGCAGATCTGATTAGTGAAATATGCTATCTGATTAAATTTACTGTGTATGTATTCTGTTCATTCTAACCTCCAAATCTGAAACCTACAGCTTTGGCAATGCTCAAAATAAGATGAAGAAAAACCTTTTAAAGGTTTGGGAGAGCAACCTTATTCAGCAGAGACCTGATGCACATGTCTAAATTCCTTTGAAGTTAACCAAATGCTTAAGTGTTTATTGAATTAAGGCTCAGACTGTTTGGGACAGAGGTAAGTTTATTTCAGAAGAAAATTGTCATTTCATATATCTTGAATGTTTAGTATTGTTTAAGGATTATGACTCGTATCTAGAGACAGCAGCTAACACAAATAAAACATTTTTATTTTAAAAAGGGTTGTATCTCCTCTTCCACAGAAAATAGATCGGCTTCCCCCTGAAAAGGGAGACATCCAAGTGGCAGCTCAGGAATCTCACTTCCTTTTTAGCTGAGTTGTACCAGTAATTCTTCAAAAGCGAATTGCAGTGTGATGAGGAGCGTGACATATACAATAGTTTGTAGTACGTTACATTTAGGGTGGATGTGAGCAGACACCAAAGCGAACTGCTCAGTCCCTTTGAAATGTACCTTGTATCTTCTCACAGGTCAACCTTGCCATTTTGGTTGAATATTTTCTTCAATCAAATGTCATTTATGGAATGGATATTATAGAACATAGAATTATTTCTTTTATGTATGATATTTGAAAAATTGCTCTTGCTTTCTCAGGCAAACTGTTGAAGCAGGTCAGAGTTTGTAGTTTTTCTGTCAGCTCAAATTAGCTTAAAAGCCTCCTGTGTAATAATAATAGCTTTAAATTGTTTATAAGGTTGATTTTAATAGACCCTGCCTAACATAGACCAGTGCCCAGCATAACCAGTTGATTCAGTGCCAATGCTATATCATCTTTCATTGGTGCTCTGAAGAAATAGCACAAACAATGAAGATGTCTGAGGTATGTCACAATCCAGTGATCAAAAGGAATGTATTATTTAAATATTATAATAAGCTCAGAGATGTCTTTTGAAATAGAATGATTTTAATTCAAAAACATCTGCTTGAAAGTCCACAGAGATTAGAAATGTCCATTTGTGAAAACATACTAATTAAAGGCTCTAAATACTTAGAATAGTTCTCTGGCTATGTAAGTTAGTCTAACTGATAGCAAAACTCGACATGTTTCATATTATTTCAACTTCTTTTATTTGAACAAGGGAATAGATAAACAGAAGGAAAAGATCCTGTTGTTTTTTAGATTTTGTAAAAATATAACCCAAACAGAGGTCAGTCTTCAAATGCACAGTCCATATGGCTTGGCTGACACAAGTAGCTGTAGGGATAGTATCGCTTTATAGGAACAGTGGAACTCAGCTCTCCCCAACACTGCAGTAGCAGAGTGGAAAAAAAAGTGTAAACCAAACTGCTCCTTTATCCACCATTTTTGGTGCCTCAGATATATCTGAGTCATTAGAACCATAAACTACTGCCGTTCCTAATAATAATTTAATAAAAATTCCAAAAATAATTATCATCTACTTCATATAAAACAATGGAATAACTATTTTGTGCTTGGCGTGCACGTCATCAGATGTCATTATTACAGGTGGACTTCGGCTATATCATGGAGGGATAGAGAAACACTTGTGTTAATTGAGGTGTCATTGTTCTGAAGAAACTGCTGTTTAGCTTGCTGCTTTATGCTCTTCCTAGTCATGTATAATTCAGCTGCACTGGTTTAGCACAGACCTTCCCACTGAGTAGGCCAAACTGTGGAACATCATCTCCCTTATTCCTCAGAATAAACAAAGTTTAGCAGTGCATATGCAGTAGTCTGTAGCTTAGTTATGTGGGCTATGCAATATATGAATATAGGTGAATCTCTGCCTGTTTTGGATTTATCTAATGTCAAAAAACAAAAGATCAGGACAAAGTCACTGGGTGGATGATTGTCTGCCCAGGGTCCTCGCACAATTCACAGAAAGACTTGAGCACCAAAGAATGGAGTTCCCAGAACGTGACAACCAGAGTGGGAAGCCACCCGTCACAGCCAGAGGAAAAGCTCAAGAGGCCAGGCTGACTTTAAGCTGCCCCATGCAGAACCGAGTCCATCTTGTATTCTGTTTTAATGGCTATTAACTATTTCCTGGAGTTAAGTATTTAAACCAGGACAACCTTGGTTATAAAAAAAAGGAAAATGAAAAGCCTTTATGATACCCAAATGGTTAATTCAGACTGAGGTYCAGACCTGTCCTTCTGCCTGTTTCAGAGATGAGAGTTACAGCCAGGCCTCCTGCTACTTAAGTGTTCAAACTAAATATTTAGTGCTCATCATATTATGTGGTATTCTGGGGTGGAGCTTCTACAGGCTTTCTTATTGAACCTCTGTATTGTACCCTGTGTACTACAGTTCAAGATGAATCAGAGCAATATCTAAATGTTTCACAAGGGAGTTCCCTGCAATTTTCATTTTGTCCTGGACTAGATGAATCTGACTGTATTTACCTCACTGATGGAGTCTGACATTTGGGGGAAGCCAGGGTCCTGAAGTGACAGAAGTGACAATAGGCTGTTAAATAACTCAAGGCACTAAACAACACTGCAGCTTTCACTCACATAATATGATTTGCACATTTTATCTGACAGATCTGACTGCAGTTCTGAAGTAGATGACTTGATTAAAATAAATAAATCTATAAAATCTGGATCTTCTCTTTCTGCTCTCCCACTTCCAGCTGCAGATTACTACTCCCTACCTTAGCTGTACATCAGAAGACAAGTTTTTTGTAGACAAAGCTGACCATATACATTTTGTCTTCCAAAATAACTGTCTATGGAGACTCAGTTTCCAGCGTTCAATAATTTAGACATCAGCATTAATAAGAAAAAAAGTGATCACATTGGTCTAGCAGAAGAGGCAAAGAACAAGTGGTACCTTGGTATCTTTTCTTTTTGCCTCTTAGCTCAAGTCCTTGTGTTTCCACAGACTGCTTTAGGATAGTCCCACTGGGTAGCTAGCTCTCATGCTCTGAGATATTCAGTGGGGTCTCCCGAAGAAGAGAGCTTGGCAATTACATTCGTAACTTAGTTCAGCTCAGAAGTACATATCTTTGTTCATCTGCTTACGTCTGTACTCTCAAGTGATTAGGTCCCAGTGCCTCCATAGTTTCTGGTCCTCTGGCTGACTACACTCTGTCAAAGTAATGTAGTTCACTTCAAGCTTTCTTTTGGAGTAGGCTTCTTAGCTTCCTTAGAGACCACCAGGCGTAAACCCTGGGGAAATTTTGCTTCCCATGCTGCTCCTATTAGGCAGAACAGATAAATGCACCAGGACTGGCTCTCTTTGCTCTGAGCTGTCCTCTAACCTTCTCCTAGCAGGTTCTGTACCTTTGAGCACTCCTGTCTGCTCTCATGCTGCACACCAGGGTATACAACACATAACATCTGTCTCACGCCATAAAATTATTATTCTGAGAAAAGATATAAAATAATTATGTCTTAGGGTCATGGGGATAATGTATGGGAACAGAGGACACCCATGGCCAAGTGCTATCTTATGTGGATATGGCCAGAATGCTCTGGAGGAAGCCAGCAGGATGTGACCATTCTGCACCAGTGGGGCTTGGATTACTCTCTGGGGCAAATGGCTTTAGCAACAGAAACACAGCCTCTGTGACTCGGTTCCTCAACCTTTCTTCATGGAGTTTGTGCAGAGCTGTGTAGCATTGTGCCTTTTTATGGGATAAGACAGACAACAACAGGAGCCATGCAAGCACCACAGCTGGACAGAAGAATAAAGTATATCGCAAGGTACGTCATGGACTTCA
Source organism: Apteryx rowi (assembly GCF_003343035.1). NCBI lineage: Eukaryota > Metazoa > Chordata > Aves > Apterygiformes > Apterygidae > Apteryx > Apteryx rowi. The sequence goes on along the minus strand of NW_020450952.1, from coordinate 321,487 downwards.
TGATTTGTTCTTTCCAACTTAATGAATCTTGAGGTGGAGATGACTCTTCAAGCAATGTTTTCAGGAATCTATAAAATTGGTGCTGAGACAACATAGTACAGCAGGAGAATAAACATGTCATAGTGATTAACTCTAAAGTGATATCAAAAACTTGCCCAAGCACTGGTCTGCAGTTTCAGGTAAATCTTTCTGTTTTTCATAAGACAGCAGGGGAAGAGTTTGCAGCTGTTCTTGGTCAAATATCAAGCCTTCCTATCCAAGTTCTATAAGTTCTTGAAAGCTGGTGCCCTTCCCACAATATTAAGCATTTATTAATGACGAGGAAAATACAAAACTTTTTTTTTTTTTTTTTTGCCTACAGAGATTAGTGTATGTGATGGACTCTCTCCCCACTCAAGATATTAACCACTATTAAGAGCTCTTTACTCTGGAAACCTTTGAAACAGTTGAACTCATCTGCATGAGCTGAGATTTATAAACCAAAATCACAAAATTCATTCCTCTGGGAACTATATTATTCACACCGTCACTATCCAGGCTAAATCCAACCTTTTTCCTTGCACTTTCCTTTCTGCATATCCTTCCAATCTGAATTTTGCTAGAATTTGTTAATATTGAACTCAATATAAATACACATCTCCCTTTATGAAAGAAATAATGTTTAAATAACCATGTTGTTTATTTTTACCTTTGGAAGACATTCAGATATATCATTGCTATGAATATAGTATAAAATGTCAACAGAACAGAGTAATAATAACACCCAGCTGTTAGAACACTGTTTTGCAGATCTCGAGGTGCTTTATAAATGGAATCTGTGTAATTCCTCACTTYGGATAGACACAGAAGTTGAAAGAACAAGAAATTAGATTTTTTTTCCCACGATTACTCATATATCAGTTGTAGAAATCGGTTCGCTGGATTCCCAGCCCATATCTAGTGGGTTATTCTAGCTGCCTTTGAGCAATTAATACAAGCCATATTCCAGCCATAATTTAATTGGTTTTAGCTAGAAAACTTTTTGGTGCAAACAGGAACTACTTTTCACAAACATGTTTCTAACAAATGCCCATCAGTTGCAGGGTCAGATTGTTATTTTTTAAGATCTTCTTTTCCATGTTGTGAATGTCTCTAGGCTCCCGGCGGCTGGGCATTAGCTCTGAGCACGTTATGCCATGTTTGTGAGCTGGGATGACTGGCCAAAAGCCCACTGACAGCCAGCTGGGAACACTGTGAGTATCTCTGTGCATGGGACTCATCTTGGAAGCACCACTACATTATACAGAAAAGAGAGTCCTGGAAGGGAAGTCAAGGAGACAAAGAACCAGACAGAAAAATCTCCTTGTTAGCACAGCTTTCCATTAGCATTTTTAGCAGAATGGTCGTTGCTGCAGGCACGCTGATACAGCCAAACAAAAAAGTATCCAGAGAAAGCTTAGTGAATTCAACAGCATTACAGTGATGAGCAAGAGCAAGAGAAAAGAATTTACCCTGCTGTCTCTTCCATAATGCTGTCTAGGGATTACGGCCTGGAAGTTGAGACTGTTGAGTTATATTCATAACCCTCTGGTCTGATGTATTTATTCACCTGCAGAATACTTAAATTAATGCTCCCCAACTTCTCAGGACTCTTTTCATACTTAAATAACATTTGGATAGTTCCTGCAGGATAGCCAGATGAAACGTGTTAAAGAGCAAGATACTGTAATTAGCTGCAGCAATTGAGTTAATATTGTCCAATGTAAAATCCAGACTGAGGCAAGCTAGGAATGTTGGCCTAAATACATGACCCCAGTACCAACTGGACAACAACATCTTCCAGGGAAGTACATTGCAAAGGTAACATATCCTTTTTCTACTTAAAATCTCTATAGAGAGAAAGGTTTGAAGTAGACATGATTTCAGATAACACAGTTGATAACACTGACCTTTGGTCCTGGAGATCTATAAAAACCTTTGCCTTTGTTTACTTAGAAAAATAAGCTTGCTGACCTCTGTTCAATTTTATGATTAGATTACTTGTCCATGGCTTACAGCCAACACTGAGCATGGCTCAGTTCAGCACAGAAGTGCTGTTCTGCATGGCCAGAGGAAAACAGTTGATTCGCATTAGGAAAATCCATGGACTTGCTCAGCCCATAGCTTGCTCAGAATCTGCCCATAGTAATTCAATTAATAAGATTTATATGCCCATTTTGGTAAAAGAAGAGAAAGAATGAATATTGGGTGAACTCCTCTGCCAGTTTAAGTGGGTTGGAGCCAATGGAATAGGCCTTGCATATGTTATACATAATGTAACTCATTATTGATTCATGGAGTATAAGACCAATGGGACCATCATGATCAGTTATTCTGACCTCCTGTTTAATACAAGCCACAGGACTTCCCTGAATCCTTACAAACACAAATGTCCTTTTTCCATAGACTGGAAAACCATAAATGTATATGTTACCTGGAGGTACTTCTGTTTATATTACTTATGGTTCTGTGAATAATTTGGGTTCATGCTGTAGGACTGTTAAGTGAACTGGAGCTGTTCTATCTCAACTGGATCACAAATGAAACACCCTATAATATGTGTAGAAGCACTTGTATGGTATAAATAATATTTTTAATTAGTCATTGAAATAATAATATAAAGTTCATTTTATTAACATTTGAAAAATAAATGTCTTCACCTCCCTTCATCAGTCTTTAAAGGAGGAAAGTTTTACATTCCCTGTGAAAAAAATAAGGTAAAAAATGTTTAGAGAAAGGGGTGATCTGACTGGTTAGAGATCACAAATCGCTAATAATAAAAAGCTCTGAATATCAGATGCCAAACAGCTGCAGAACCTCTTAAACCTAATTCCTCTTTCTTGGAGGATATGGCAAGTTTGGAAAAGAGACGATTGCCAAACCCACCATGAAATGTAGGCAGAAATTTTTCTTTGAATAAATCAGTCACCTTTGATAAAACCATACACAAGTATCTTGGCATGAGAGAATGCTGCAAATTAGTGTGCACAATGAAGACAGAGTCCATGAAGCCAATAGACACGAAAAACAAACCCAGCCCAGATATTCTAGTAAACAACCTATTCATTAGCAGGAGGTGATATGTGTAGAATTTATTGGATATATTGCTAGACATTGCTTGCTTTCCCATTACATGACAAGGTACTACGCAGCTTATTCCATTGCAGTTTGCCACCTGGTATAACAATGTATAAAATTCAAAGAGCAATTATTTGGAAAAGTCATATGAATGTTAAAAAAATATATGGAGGATGATTATGCCTGTGAGCCCTTTCCTCACACTTGCACTTTACAGGGCAGGTGTCAAAATTTCAATTTATATATTTAAGAATTATGGAAAGTTTTAAATTCTCAGTATGGAATATTCATCCCTAATAAGTGCCAAATGTCCCAACTTTACAGATACTGGAAAAGCAGTTCATCTACAACTCTGCATGAGCCCCTCAGAGTCCTAATTCTCTACTAGCTATGTAAATATAAATCGTTGTAGTAATAGTTACTTTTCAGCACTTTGTTACAGGCACATGGTGTATTGCAGAAAAAAAATAGACAATCCAGGCTTCTAGAAACCTGCAGAAGAGCTACACAACTCATGGTTTGTGAGCAGCATTCAAAGTTCCTGCTTCAGAGAATATTTATGCTGTGGAGCACCTTTCTCTCATCGATCCCTTTGCACTCCCTCTTCCAGAGCAGCAGTCCAATGATCCATCCAAAACGTGTGACCTGCAAGTGCTCAGGGAACAACAGTTTTTGAAAAAATTTTAAAAGACTTTATGCTTTCTTTTTCTTCTTTTTTTTTTCCATATATCACTGGAATAGGTCATGCAGCACCTTGTCATAGGGAAATAAGTAATATATGACTATGCCTGATTTACTCTGTAATCATTCTGTGTCTGATAAAGTCACATTCCTTCTGCCAAACGACACCCAGGATCATCCAGAATTCTTGATTAATACAGACTAGCATGATGGCAAAAAATTTTATAGAGAGACAGAAAAGAGTTCTCCTCGGTGAAGGAAGATAGGTTTGCAGAAAAACACTGGCCTGGACTATCTGAGAAGTCAGTTCAGTGCCATGTCTCTGTAAATCTTAGCTAGCTCCAGTCTTCAAGCTAGCTTCAAAAAGCAGCTTATGCCTGCCCTTGCTGGATGGCAGCGCACCTGGCTCCCGAGGCAGAATCTATAGTCTGCAGCTCCTTGGCCCCTTATTCAGCATGAGGGGGAAGGGAGATGCAATGCTGTGCAGAATCAGAATGATTCATCAAATCCAAGCCACTTAATAGAAAACAAACTACTACAGCTAATAGAAAATGCTTGAACAAAGGAGGACATATCCAGAATCTCTTTCCCAGGGACCAAAGCTTCCCCTCTACCTAGAGTTTATTCTTCTAAGTGCTACCGTGGAGCTGGGGACTCAGGGCTCAATTCAAAACTGAATCTAGAGCAGTCCTTTTTTTCACAGCTGAAAAAAGATCGCTTCCTCCTCATCTGTCACTATGGACAGCACACTAGTTACAATAGTTGCTTGGGATGAAGATTATCACTGCTCGAGTCTTTATCCTGCAGAGGTCATTGGGAAGGATCAAATATGGCTCTGTAATGTCACTGAGAGAGAGAAAGGGAATCTTGGATGCCAGTGAATATTTAATATCACACAGGCAAAATTGTGGAAAGATAAAATAGCCCTTCCAGGAGAATCTTCTCATGTTCACTCTCTGGCTCAGTTTTTGACTCCCTGACTCAGTTTTTGTCTTTATGTTAACTGAATAGCTCGCACAGGTTAGCACTCCCTTCCCTCTGCTCCATCCTCCCCCATAGGTCCTCCACATAACCTACGGAAAAGCTAAGGTTTCTTGGGTACTACTTGGTGGCTAGGGTACTACTCCCAGAGGCTTCTACATCCTCTGTGAGTGCTCCAATGATAGTCCTGTTGGACAAAAGACAGGGAATGACTACATTTTGCCTGGAGCCCATTCTGTAAGGTGTAATCTGAGAGCAGGTAGGGCAGAAGAACGTCAAATTTCTGACTTTTGTCAGGGCATACGGATGAATTAGCCACTGAGTTGCCCAGTGATCTGAAGACTGATGCAATGAAGAGCATGCTGAGAAGCAAAAGATTAGGCACCAGAGAAACTTTAATATGGACTTGAGGATTATGGATGTTGGCTACAGTAAGGCGAGGTAGCAGCTGAAAAAAGGATGCTGTTGCACATATGAGTACTGAGATGTGATTAGTGAACTTACTAAGGTGAAATTAATTGGCTTAAGTTTTTATTTTGGAGTTTTCTTCTGTAACATTGAACAAGCTATGACACCTCTTGGTTGCTCTGTCTCCTGATTTTACAGTGGGGTGATAAATTATCCACCCATGCAGGTATGCTAAGAGATTAAATGTATGAAGGGTTAGGCATTATCTTGGGCAAGGCATTTGCGCAGTCACATCAGCTTCATTATTGTCTGCTTTAATAACTCCGTTGGTGAGAGAATAGCTCAGAGCAAAATTCTGACCTCCCTGTAATGAATGGAAATTTAGCAGTACTGGGCTAAGGAAAACTTTTGTTAACCTTCCTTGTAAAACAAACAGCAATAAATGTGCCTTTGCCATTTACATTTTCATGAGGAATGTCCAATGCCTTCACAAGTCATGTAAAGCAAACTTCCAGTCTACAGTCTTCAAGACATTACTGTGTAGAGCTAAGGTGAAAGATCCTTCTGAAAGCTTTCCAGAAGAAACTCATCCACTGAGACATATTTCTTTCCATCATTAGTCGTCAACCATGTACACTGGATATGCTGGAAAAACACATACTATTTCCAAGGTTATGTCTTTCCAGCTATGGAAATGGTAAAGTGTTTTGGCAAAACGTAGGTGAAAAAAGTAAAAAAGCTATGCATGGATCTGTATCTTTCTCCTCTTTCTCATCCCTCTTTTTCTGCTGTTTCTCTTATGTACACCAGAGAGCAGCACTTTTATATGTCCTATGTGGTCCCCATCAACCTGTTCACATGCCTCCATGCTGGACCATCCCATATGTGAATGTTCATATCTCTCTGTGGTCCCCTGGCTATTAAGATATTGCTTCCATAGCTTTTATCTAGACATTACCTCACTTCCTAATGTATTCATATTTCTTACTGATGGCTTCTTATTAACAATATTAATTGATATATGGAGAATATATAATAATCCAAGAGATTCTACAAAATATTGTGTTTTTCCCCCTGAAATTCCAAAATAAAATACAATACTAAAATCTCCACGAAAAAGATTACTTTTTTAACAATATGTACTATTTTGCTAGAAAGGGAAGTTCTGAATAAATGCTTCCTTCTTTCTCTTTTTTCCTTCATCAGCCTATTGCAAGTTTTATTTCTGTGGAGCTTCCTGTTTTTGCTTGTTTGCCTGTCCTTTTTTTGTTGTTGTTTCAGTTTGTTTGATGTTACTCCCACGAGCATTTTGCTGAGATGAGAACATTTTCTGCATAACAGTGCACATGCATCATTTTTCCTTGGCTGTTTCCCTCCATTAAAACATTTTTATTGTCTTCAGCAATGCCCTGGACTACAGTGACACTACTGTTATTTTCATTACAATATCACTGAAGAGCCCTAGTCACATATGGCACCACAAGTCATTTGTGCTAGGAGAAAAGATAGAATCTGCCTCCAAAGTTGTATTAACATTTATACAGGTCAGATTTTAAAGTTATTTAAAAATAATTTTACATGTAACATGACCTTTAGCAGACTCCAGCCACGAATTAAAAACAGTATAGATCGTTCTTTCTCAGCAGCATCCTAGCACTCTGATAACACAACGGAAGTACTAGTATCCCATTGCATTCATACTTTTTTTATCGGGGACCAAATAAAGTTTGTATCTGGTAAGAACTAGGTGAGGCTATCGTAAAAGGTGGATAGAGAAGACAGGAGAGGAGATCTTGGGTCACCTCACTCCAAAGAGGTGCTGCCAGTCAGGGCATCAGCTGAACACTAGGAAGGTCTGGCTTTGGTCTTCTGCTCCCCTGCATGTTTCCTTGCATGACCCTGGGCACATAATTCATGATGACTGGACCAGGAGAAACACTTCAGCTTTGCAGCAGTGCGTACAGTAACCGTTCACTTTGAACTGTTCATTGAGACCTACAGCTACAGACGAGATACATCTGCACTGTTGAACAGTTCAGGCACACTCTCCAGCCCTGAGGCACCATCTGACCATGTCTATAGTATTAAATTTTTGTAGCCTTCAAAGCATGACAGTTGCATATAAACTGCCTGTAAAGAACGGTCTTTGGTCCTTGCTAAGTCCTGAACAGTGGTTGAGGGTTGTTTGGGAAAATGTGCCAGAGACTGTTGTAGAAATTAAAAAGGGGATATGATCAAGTTCCCATGCCCATGCCTGGTATTATCTAATTTCTGATAAAGACATAATCACTGGCATCCTAAACAATGCATTGGAAAAAATAGGCTCATAAGATCAAGATCCAGTGAAATCAGAATGAAAAACAAGGTCCACCTAAAACATTTAGGAGGAAAGGGTGCTTCCAATTCATCTTTTCTAGGACTCAGCCACTTCACTTTTGTCCACAGGGAGCCAGAAATCTCTGATCTCAGTTTGTCCACAAAATCCTCTTCTGAATTTCACCTATCCTTTCTCATCACATGTAACCCACGAAAGTTCAGAAGCTGAAATGCCATGCCAAAACAAGGAAYGAGCACTAAAAATGCACAACCTTCTGCTTGCTAAGTCCAAACAGATAGTGCTACAGTCACAATGTCTTGCTGTGTCACCTATTGAAGCTGTTGTCCTTGGGCATCTCCTTGCTATCAGCTGTTCAGCTCCTGCTGAACATAACCTTATTATAGGCAGGGTTTGCTACAGTGAAATCAAGTAATTTTGAAGCCATCATATAGACTTCTTTCACACATATATTCTGTCCTTATGTCATCTTCCTCTAGCAACTGAAGCTCAAGTAGTACTGTGCTGAGTCTGGCTCTAGCATAGTCCACAGTCCCACTGAACAATGGCATTGCTTGATTTTACCCTAGATGTCTGAAGCATGGACTTCTCCAGTGAACAGCATGGGGCATTTTGGCAAGAACTCACCCTTGCAATAGCTCAGAGATGGCCATTGTCATCTCTATGATAGCGGCCATAGCATAAGATTAAGAAAAAGCCTAACTTCACAGACAATACCACTAAGACCTTCAAATATCCTAGCTAGATTATCCTGGTCAGTTCCTGCTATTTTCATTACTTATTACTGTGCATTAAGTATTACGTAATGTCTGTGACTTGTAAATATTTGATTATAAATTCAAATACCTGTAAAATTCACAGTCAGGTATTAGTCTTAGATAGGTTGAAACACAGATGTTTCTTGCTGGACTTAGTCCAGAAAGCCAGAGTTAACACCATGACTTCCCAGCAAAACAATTTCAGACTCTTGAAGGGCCAAAAGTATGGCTGGGACCAGTCACTCCTACCATGGGCTCAGTGTGTAGTCAGGGAAATCTTACAACTCCTTGACTGTAGTGACTGGACAGTGTCTGAGACTTTGCCATTAATTCTATTGCCTATTTTTCTGTCTCAGCCCTACTTATTCATAAAGAAAGGATTTATGTATACAAAGACCCAGTAAGAGAACACAACTTTACTGTTTAGAACTCCAAGCTGACTTTATAGTCACTGTGTCCATGTCCACACTAGTAAACTAAATGATACCCGAGGTACAGCACCTACTGATACAGCCTGGCTTGTAATCTCTTACATACTCCCAAACAGGGTGGAGGTATCAAAACTGCCTAACAGGAGTGGGCCCCTGATTGTGCTAACCCCCCAGACATGCTAGGGAGCAGTGTGATGACACAGGCCAAAAATGTGCCAAGAACTACTCCAACAGTTTGACAGGAGAGGTGATGGAGTTCAGCGCCTGCTCTTGTGTCTCCTAACTGTTTAAATGACTAGATGCACCCTGTTTGTCCCAGGGAGCTCTGTCTCTGCTCTTTCTCAGGTTTAAATCACATCTGCTTGCAGATGTTCAGCTTGTGTGTGAATGTGTGCAAGTTCTCTCATTTCTGAGCTGACCACATTGGCACTTTATCAGCCATACCTTTCCCATCCCATCCTGTCCTGTCCCTGTCACTAAGCATGCAAACTGCCCCACATCTCCCTTCTTTTGTTCACTCAGCCTGGGACATGCTACAGAGCCTAGTTCAAAACTGCACTACTGCAGCCAGTGGGGATTAACAGCCCTGCCACCACAGCTCATCATCCAGCACGGGGATCCCTCTTCAAATCCCTTTTTGTTCTTCTTGCTGCAGAATCTTCTGCTTTTCCCTGCTTCCCTCTAAAGGTCCAGATCCAACAAAGACAACTTTACCATGGTGGCCTTTACTGAGTGTGTTACAAACTAGAAACAAAGGGGTTTATGAAGAACATTTCAAATCATTCCACCTGTCATGCACTGCAGTGCACACAAGGTATCTTGGAGACATTTTCAAACTCCAGCATATAGCAGTTGTTAGTGCAAGACCGTGGAAGGTGTTTTTCTTATACAACAGGTACCAGGCAATGCATAAAAACATATTCCAGTCATATTAACTGCAAATGGTCGAAGTAACAGTTTCCAAATTTTGTGTATTTTACTACACTTTGTGCATGCCTAAAAAGTAAAGAAAATGGAAATGTCAGCTCAGTAAACCCTCTACTATAGCTCTTCCACTTATTCCAGAATAAATAGCTAAACCTTTTAAGTCACTCAGAGCATGAGGCGAATAACAACAGAGAATATTTTGTTTTGCTCCCCTTAGACCTCCTAAGTAATCACTTTCTCTGCTTCCTGAGCTCATGGATCAATGATAAATCCTCCAACATTATAACTGAGTTATAACTGCAGAGTTGTCAGTGCCATTACTAACTTATCTGCCCAGAACAACTAGTGCCTGCTTCCCTATTTGGCTAAACAGTCTTGCCCTCATCCTGCCTCAGCATTTCCTGCAAATAAAGATAAAGCCCATCTCTGTGCCTGCCAACCTACTTCTGTGACAGATACCAACAGGAAAAACATCAGACCAACAACTCAGAACAGTCAGCTGCTCACTGCAAAGACCTTCAGAATACAGAGTTCATTGCATCAGGACTTTCAGACATATGAACATTGGTTGGAAAAGGCTTACCACTTTCAGTCTCCTGAGGCTGACAAGAGATTATGAGGATGAAATCTATAAGAAGGAATTGTTTATTTGTGCTAGAAACCGAAAAAAGAACTCGATTACTTTCTGAACCATGAGTGGGATTTAGCACAGCAGTTTTCAGAGACACTTCCCTTATCAAAATGTCTTACAAAATCTGAGGGTGAGGAAATGGTTGGAGAACTCACAGCTTTTCAAAACTTAAGCTAAATGTGAAAATTGAAGGGGCTGAGAAAGAAAAGGCTAGAGATGCAGCCCAGGAACTGGCAGAGAACTGTCTTTCCATGAATAGGGAGTTGACTGAGAGAAACCTTGCAATGACCCTGGGGTTGGTGCGAAAGGACAGGGAGACTAATGTGTTTCTGAGCAGACTGGAGCCCTTGTGGAAAACATGCTTCACTGCCACTCTCCTTTCCTTGGCACTGTAGTTCAGCCTGAAGTGGCTCCATCTCTGGACCCAGCGACCTCCAAGGAGTCATCAGATGGGAAAAGCAAAGATCTCAAGGACCTGTGCTCCTTTTCACTGGGCACTGACGACAGCAGGGCCCACCTTGGATCCCTCCAACTCAAGCAGGACTTCACTGCCATATTCCAGCTCTCCAGAATCCTGAAGGGTCACCAAGCAGAAAACCCATAGCAATAAACAGCTGTAACCTATAATGTTCAGAGCTGCAGGAGCTGCCTGCATTGTACTGTCCATGATAAGTTAAAATTATAGTATTTGCCCCATTTTCCCTTTTTCTAAAAAAAAAATAATAATAATTTTGGCAACATTGATCCACCATTTTTCAGTGTTTGTGTCTTTACATTTGCAGTTTTTGGAAAAAAACAAAGAATGCCTTTACTTCACTGCTGTAATTTTAGTTTGCATTTCATAATAAAAGCATATCTATTAGACTTCCACAGAATAATTTCTAAAGCATTTTACAAAGCAAAATTCATAAAAGATGGTTTGTGACATAACAAAATATTTCTCAAATCCTAGTTAAAAATCTTTATAAAGCTAAACAAAGCAGGAATAAAATGGACACCATGCAGTGACAGCATAGTCTTCTGCACTTTAAATATTTCCTGAGCTAATCAATGACACTTTCATGAAATAATCTCTGAAAAGTTACAGAAATCCTAGTAAGAACCATATCTGCACTGGAATTTTAAAATACACCACTCTCCAGACCCTTATTTCCAGGAGCTGGAAAGTATGTGTGAACACCTGGAGCTGATGTTCCAGCTTAGAGACCTTCAAAGTTCTCTAGCTTACACTCAAGAAAATCACTCTAAAAATTGAACTGATTGGGTAGTAAATGGGGTAAAAACCATGTTAATTTTCCAAATCAAAATGCTTCCAAAGTCCAGTCAATGTCATCTCATGTGCTGTCCCTAATTGCACACTCCARTCCCATCCTGAAACTAAGTTATTATTAAGGTATTAATCATTATTAACTATTATAATTCAGAAAATATGTTATCAAGAAAAGTAGAATCTATAGTAATCAAGGAGCAGGTAAGATTAGTAGGATATATCCGTGCCAACAAACTAACCAAGGCCTGGACACAGCCCCACCACTGTCACTCAGTCATCCACAGAATTAAATTGGCTCCCTGGCAAAGTTTTGGTGAAGACCACCAAACACCCTTCCAGTCAATGCCTGGGTACAATTCAGATAGCACAAGCTAGAGATCACTCCTAGCTCTGTTTTGGAGGGGTAACTAAGTCAGCTGTGTGAATCAGAGTCATGTCATGCCAGGTGGCCTCAGGGCCAAATAACGGTCCTTGGCCCTTTTAATTTCCTAGTGCAGGTATTGTTTTTCTGTGCCTAGAGGACTTGGGAGCTTGTTTTCATTAAAAATAGAAGCACGAGTTTCTGCAGACCCTAGTACTGTGCCTCAGATCGTAGCATTATGAATCCCTGTGGAATTGCTTGATTAATACTTTGTTATCCAGACTTTCTGCCAGCACCTTGTCACTGCATCTCAGCCTAATCCTACAGCACAACCCCTTCCAATCAGGTAACACTCAGTTCAAAGGCCCCAAAGGGCACTGCACAGGGTGAGGTGCCTTCAGAAGTGTGCTGTGAGAATATTCAGTCTGAATGGGAAAGGCCTGTAAGTAACATATAAGTGTATGAACAGATTATTTCCCATCAGACAGAAAACAAAACAAAAAACAAAAAACAAACAAAAAAACATGGAGACAAAGATTAGATTAAAAGGTTATTGTTTTCCAAGTCCAGCACTCAGGAGTTACAAAATGAAACAATTAGAGTGGCCAAGCAAAGTTATATTTATTTGATCACTTTTGTATGAATTCAGTACTATACATTCTCTAATTGCACAGCAACACCCTCTTTTCTCATAGGATCTCTCTCATGTTTGAGATGAGTCTATGTTGATATTTAGGACCAACACTGAAGCTGATTTCAGTCAGCCCAAGCTGTATGTACCTCCTTTTCCTGTTTGCATCACAGCTTTCAGACGACTCCAGAGCACTACAATGTTTTCCTGAAGGGTCCTTCTAGAAATTAGTCTGCAAACTCATTTTTTCTTTTGCCAGATTTGTCTTGATATATGGGCAACAAAGAGAGGGTTCTCCTGTTAAGTTCCAGTCTGGGCTGTGGAGAAGATTGTGGTCTTGTCACCACAGATTCTTCTGTTCGTTCTTCCAAGTAGGACTTCTCATTGTCCATCCTTCCCAACCTGAACTATTCCCAGTCTTGTTCCTTCCCCTTGTTTCCCTCATGTTCTCATGCCAACCTTGCTTTTGTTTCTCATTCCAGTTCTAGGCTCCTACTACAGCAGTAGGAGCCTAGAACTGGCCCTACTGGCCACAGTTTAACATACATGTAAGTCAGCATGCACCAAAAGAGGGATCCCACTCTCCCTCCCAAACATCCAGACAATAGGTCCTTCACCGACTCTCAGCCACTGTTTTTATGTCTACTCCCATATCCAAAAGCCTATGAATGCTATTGGTGTTTAATGAACAATTCACCCGTATTTTCAGTATGGGACAAGAAATGTGTTTTCATTATTTTCACAAATGTTTGTTCTACCCACCTGAGATTTCCCAACATTATTGGTTTCAGGTTGACAGTCACCATGGAAAATCACAGCACTGGTTGTGTGAGTTTGGCAAAGCTGTAAGGAACCAAAAATAGTGCTAGTGTCTAGCTAATGTCTGACCTGCTCTTTACAGGCAGAAGCTTGCACTTGTTTGATAGAAGCTAGGGCTTCCATGTTGCATTCTATCCTACCAAAAGACTCTTATTTAGTGGAACAACAAGTATGCGCTAAGAGGAACACATCTGTCTTCACAATGCTTGTTTGGCCCAGAGCCTACAGCCATGTCTCTATAGTTGGAGGTGGCTCTGTAGCTTTGGTAGAATGACTGTTAAAATTGACTGCCAAGTTCTGAGCCAGCCTGTTAGAAACTGTCTCCAGCAAGCTCTGTTCCTGATAATTCTTGTCCTCTCTTGTCATCTTCACAGGATGCTCCACCCAGTACTGACATCCCCTTGCTAGCGCTTGGATTTGGAGTCCCTTGTCTCACTCTTCAGTCCCATCTGTATTTGCAGTGCTCCCAGCACCTCCAAGTCTTTCATGATTTTGGCCTCAGGCCTTTACAATCCTTTTGACCTGCCACTGTGTTTGAAGAAGGATGCAGTCTGACCAGTTCCTTAACTGAAAGGTAGCAGACACTGGGCAGGAGGAAATGCCTTTGATGCCTTTTCTCTTCCAGGGCATAGGAAAATTAAAACCAGTGAACTCAAGGAGGCGTTAGCTGCTGCCTCACATATTAGGTTTGCAGGCTAAATCTTGTTTCCTTAGGCTTCCAGATTTCTCTCAGTCACTGTTTCTCCTGTCACATTGTTTCTTCTGTCATATACTCAATGCTTGTGCTTGCCCTTTGGAAAAAAATACAGTCCAGCACTTCATCAGTACAATAATTATTTCAGGCTTCACTGTTAGACATAGCTGAGCAAGTGTGAGGCACAGAGAAGTGAATGGAAGTCTTCTTGATTTCAGTAAGCTTTGAATGAGGTATTTTTCCTTGATGAGCCCTGTTTCTTCTTCTTCTTTCACTCACTTTGGTATTTAATGTGCGTGTGAGTGCATGTGACTGTGTGCTTGTGATCTCCACCTCCTGGACTGTTAGTGCTGAGAAGGATACAAATTTGGGAGATAAACTCTAAAGACATCATCGATGAAGCATTGAAGCCAATTTCATGTTTTAATCCTGCATAAATTGTTCTGGAACACAGCCCACATTTATGATGTGTGAGAGAATAGAAAAATAATGGGATTACTCAGAAGTTTCAGATGATTATAAACATATGGTGCAGGACAGTACAAGAACAAAACATTCTGAGGGAAATATCATCAGTAAATGAAAGGTTAATAATGGAAAAAGTAAGTTTGGAACCTCATATGTGGCCTATTATCAAACACTACTGACATGAAAGAATTCCTGCAGAACTGTTAAAAGTGGACAGCTAGTAGTTTAATGATTGTAACAAGAAAACTTTAAGGCATTGGAAAGGAAACTATATGATTATAAAAGAAATCATCACATATTTAAGTCTCCTATGAAAAATGGTAGTTTTGTGCCTGGGGTTCCGGACTGGGACTCAGATCTTGATTTATTTCCCAGTTCTGCTACAGATTTCCTCTGTGACCTTGGGCCAGTTACTTTTGGAGAAACATGTTAAGGCTCCTAAATGAGTCCCTCTTTCAAAAGGGGCATAGCATCAGATTCGTGAAGGAACAAGCGTGTGCTAATGCTGACTGTAGCCATGGCCACCCCCAAAGTGACAGTGTGCTGTCCCATCACTTTTTGATTCTGTACCCTGGGGGAAATGGCTGTCTTCTGAATGCCTATGGAAAATGAGCAGGAAATGGTATGGAAGGGATCAGCTGCTGTCTGACTGTCTGCAGGTACTACTGAGCAGGCAGCCTTGGGAGCGTGCTGCCTCTCATGGCTTCAAGCTTCTGCTAAATTCTCAGCAGTGACTCAGCTCTGGGAGAGGTTCTTGTGTGATTCCTGGCTCCTAGGCACATTAAGCTTTGCAGGCAGGAGATACCTGTGGTGACCTGGTCAGTACACTTACCGTGTAAAAGACAGGGGCTCCTGGCTCTTGGATGTCCTGCTTGGTTCAGAAGAGAAGGAACAAGGAACAACCATCTCACCTGAGGACAAATGATTTGGACGTGGGAAGACTTCCACCTGGCTCCCTGCCCACTCCTCATCTGAGAGTTCAAACCGACATCCCCAAAGTCCAAAAGAAGTGGAAAGAAAGAGGGGCAGGGCAGGGGCATGGGGCCTCACTTCCTCCCCAGTTTGTTAAAGTTGAACTGTAGTAAAACCTAGAGCTCCTCTTCTCTTGCTGAGGTCCTCAGGCTTCAGTAACAGGATTAGGAATGAAGTAAGTGATTATTTGTTTGCCAGTGAAGGAATTAGCTTCCTAAGAAATCTTACATAGTAACCAAGCAAGATTGTAAACCAACCAACCAATCAACCAAGTGGTATAAACTTGAAGGACCTAAGTGCTGTTGCCTCCAGACTTCAGAGAGTTTTGAAAAATGGACCTTATTCTTGTTCCCAGCCTGTGAAGTATGAATAGCAATAGTAGAATACTCTTTGTCTCCCTCATCCTATATTAGTTCATTGTGTACATAGTCTCACAATATGAAATAGGAATGTAAGAAGTAATAAACCTATAATATAGGTAGGGGAGACAAGGATGAATGTTCACTCTAGCTTTCCATATGCTATAACACTGATAAAAGGATCTTACAGGCATTTCTTTCTCCGCCTTAATATGTAGTATGGCCATAATTCAGAAACTGCTTTGGACAGGATTCACAAACTGCTGTGTCTGTGTAAAGTCAGCTGAAAGTAAATAACATACTTTCCGCTTCAGTGTCTTGGATATCTCCATTTGCCATGGTTTGTTTCTTTCTGCATGGAAGTATATGAAGCTTAAGGTATGTGGTAGATTACAAAGATGAAGACTATTAGGTTCTTGAGAATCAAAAATATCTTAGCAGAGAATGTCTCTTAAAACTATATGTTTTGTTGTCAGTGGTTTTGGCATAAGCAAAGGATCTATACAAAATGTATAAAAATGTAGGGTAAAGGTATATGCTTGTCATTCAAAATGGAATATTTTAGCAATCAATGATATTTGTTGACAGGAGTGCGAAAGTACACAGGCATTCAGAAACATCAAGGAAAATGTGTTTTACACTTTGACTAAAATGTTTTCAACCTGTGAGTCTTCACCTATACCTACTGCCTTCTCAGCAAGGCCAAGAAAGGCTGAGCTCACTGCTAGCTGAGCTTGATGTACTAAAGGAAAACTACTGTGAGTATTGACAGTTGCAAATTTACATTTCATCAAAGTCATTTGACCCTTCTGGGTGAGAGTGGAAACAATTTTACATATACAAGTAGCTAAAGTTAACAGGTTAGGTTCCATATTCATAAAAGAAATAGAAAGTTTCTGTCACTGTGACCTTCTGTATCTGCTTTTATAATCAATGTGATCAAAGCAGTCCTTGTGTCATGGGACAGAATTCCCTTCTGGAATATTTCCACAGGACTGGAGACAGCTGTTACCAAAACATATTTTTAAAAGCTGCAGGAAATCAGTCTGTAACTGATGCTTTTCTCAAGTTTAAGTCTTGAAAGAATCTTTCTGTTTCCTGTAAGGAAATGCCTCTTTTCATTTGATGTATCTGGTTGTAGAGGAGAATCCTTTCAATGTTAGACTATCACTGATATTTGTCTGAAATTGCTTTGCTCAAAATATCTGTTTCTAAATCTGTATGAAACTCATGAAGTTCAACAAAGGCAAGTGCAGGGTCCTGCACCTGGGGAGGAATAACCCCATGCAGCATTACAGGTTGGGGGTTGACCTGCTGGAAGGCAGCTCTGTGGAGAAGGACCTGGGAGTGCTGGTGGACCCCAAGTTAAGCATGAGGCAGCAATGTGCCCTTGTGGCCAAGAAGGCCAATGGTGTCCTGGGGTGCATGAGGAAGAGTGTTGCCAGCAGGTCGAGGGAGGTGATCCTGCCCCTCTACTCAGCCCTGGGGAGGCCACATCTGGAGTATTGCGTCCAGTTCTGGGCTCCCCAGTACAAGAGAGACATGGAGCTACTGGAGCAAGTGCAGCGAAGGGCCACAAAGATGATTAGGGGACTGGAGCATCTCTCTTATGAGGAAAGGCTGGGAGAGCTGGGCCTGTTTAGTATGTAGAAGAGAAGACTGAGAGGGGATCTTATCATTGTCTACAAATATCTTAAGGGAGGTTGTCAAGAGGATGAGACCAGACTCTTTTCAGTGGTGCCCAGCAACAGGACGCGAGGCAATGGGCACAAACTGAAACACAGACGCTTCCATCTGAACATGAGGAAAAACTTCACTGTGAGGATGACAGAGCACTGGCACAGGTTGCCCCGAGAGGTGGTGGAGTCTCCTTCTCTGGAGATATTCAAAACCCACCTGGACGCGATCCTGTACAATGTGTTCTAGGTGACTCTGCTTGAGCAGGGGGGGTTGGACTAGATGATCTCCAGAGATCCCTTCCAACCTCAACCATTCTGTGATTCTGCGATTCTGTTGGCTACTGTATTTGTCCATGACAAACTGTGATTGAGCCATAAGCTTCTAGGCCAAGGAGGCCATTATGATCACCTAGTCTGACCTTAGGCATAACACACACCACATATTTTCACTCAGGGATTTCCGCAGAGAGCCTGTTTCTTCTGGTTATGTTCATCCTCCACAGGGACAGATTTACTGTCACTACTAGGACTACAAACACAAGGGAAGGACTACAAACACAAGGAAAGCATCTGAGTGACAATGGTGGCCCCTTCTGAAAATCACGGCTGTGCACCATCCTGGTCCTCCATTCTTATTTCTGGAAGAGCTACTAGTCCCAGGTCATTTTCCCTTTATTCTTTCTTCTGAACAATTCACTGTCTGTACATCTAATTACCCAGCAGCACCATAGGAACTGAGGATACTCAAAACACTGGTTCTGTGTTAGGGTTTTACAACACAGCCAATAACTGGTATCATCCAAGCATCAGACTGTGGCGAGATACACTAATGTGGTTCCGGGGAATTGAGGTGTAGAGAAATCATATAGACTGCAAAGAAGCACAGGTTCCCTGCCTGCAGACTGGCCATCTCTTTTCACAGCTCAGTGAAACTTCATCTCTTTCTTCTACTGTTGGCAGTACATTGCTATTCCTCACTGCTGCAGTTAGGAGGTAAATGATGATCCTTCAAACAGATCTCTGCAGAGTTTTGCTCCATGCTTCACTGAAGCATAAAATGTGGTGCACATTGCTGTGTTTTCTTCCAGGCAGACAAATGCATACCCTTCCCACCGCAGAATCTCACATCTGTGGGAACTCTGAAGAGGGTTTTCTAGTCTAAAAAGCTTTGTGCCCCAAAACTGCACAYCAGAACCTATTTGTAGTGACCAGTGTTCAGAGTTATTGGCCCTATGAACCATTTCACAGGCTGTTGAGCATCCCCGCCAGTACAATGAACACCTACTATTTTCACATCTCCTTGCATCTCCTCCACTACCTTCGCACTCTGAATAACCCAAATGGGCACTGGACCATTTGCATCCACTTTTACATTTTTGTGACAATCCAGAGAAGAAAGATCACCATAGCCAGTTTTGTTTCCTTTATTATTAATCTCTCTAAATCCATGATCTGAGGTGCTAAATACAGTAACTATGTCTTTAATTTGACCTGATGGGTAGAAATATCTGAGGATCTTTCAGCATCCCCTAGTAAGAAGTGCCTACTGCACACTTATTTTCTGTTTATGAGAGATATAAATCACATTTATTTTAGTCCTGTTTCTAAATTTTAATTTATTTGATTCAGGAGGACCGAGGAGCTATCCTTTCTGTCAAATTTAAATAAATTAAGTTTGTTCATAGATTCATTCATTTCATAGACATTTCAGAGACATGTAAATTCCCCTAATAAGGGAATATATTGCAGGTTCTTTTAAAAAAAGAATGGGAAATAGTTTTAAGTGGTTTAACTGTGATCAGTCTGTGGGTCTACATGATTGAGGGAAATATCCATCTTATTCTGTTTTTAAATGAAGATTTTGCCTCTCAGAGAAACAAGATTTTGACATCTCAGGAGATTTTGAAGATTTTGCCTCTTGGAAAGATATCCTTTGGTCAAGAACAAGCTTTTGGCCTTAGTTCAGATTATATCACAGTGTTTAACAGGTCAAATTCACTGATTTCGATCCAAAATAAAACTAATTAATTCATAAGGTTTTTGTGGTTTGATTGTTTGTTTGTTTTCCAGTTCTGTAACTGTGATATGAAAGCGAGGGTAGAGATTTTGGTTAATGTCAGTAGGAGCCAATTAGGTAAAAGAGAATGCCACATTTTAAGAGGTGCCTTACATTCATTTTAGAAATCTGAATAGCTTTCAAAGCTAATTGTTCCTGAAGGAGGCATACTAACTGCCACAGGTCCTCTTGCTGTATTTATTAATGTTTTCTTTAAAAATGGAGTACTTTTGCCCTTTTGTTTTTGATGTGCTCAGTACTTAAATAGTAGAGCAGTAAAGACTACAAAGCAAATGAAATTATCTGTGACTAATATGCTAATCCAGGGTGCTGGAATTTCTTGTGTATGATTTGATCTGTTGAACAACATTCTGACTGCAGACACTGCATCTCTGTGCTTTTCATTTGAATCTATTTCTGAGATATACCATTTCTGTAAAGGTTAGTGTATGTGGGAAAAAGGTATTTGCAGTTTTTCATTCCGATTTCACCTAATAACTCTTTTTCAACACTGCGTTTAGAATGAGGAAACATTAATAAATGCAAAAGAGTGAAAAAATATTGCAATAGAAGAGAAAAAACACAAATAAGATTAGAAAGAGTAACCCTACAAACACTAAAGAGAGAGACTTTAGCAGATAAATATATGCAGTTTATAGAATTTGTTTTTTTCCAAATTTTCACAGTTCTCTAAAGATTCCTAAAATGTATCTGATTTAAAGCTTCCCTTTAGAGCAAAGAGTTCCCTATTTGTACTTACACATTTTTGTTTACAGGACAGGCAATGGGACCCACACAACATGAATTTTAGGTACTTACTGAACCAGTCCTCCTAAAGTAAGCACTTAAGTTACCTGTTTCATCTGTAGGGACAAGTTTCCTTTAAACTCAATGGAGTGAGATCTTGTATTTATATGGATAAGATAGTGTCCTCTTTCAGGTCTCAGAGATATAGGTCTGTTCTTTATGATGACTTTTTGGTTGAATGACAGTTCTCTAAGGAGTGCATTTTAGGGAGTCCTGCCTCAGTGCTTAGCAAAATAAGAGTCCAATATATTCTTAAACTTTCTCCTAGTGTATTAGTCTGAGGTGATTCTGTCCTTCTTAGACTTTGTTTCCGAGGCAACATCAAGCTGACTGTTATATGACACATGGCACATTCTACTTTATTGTGAATAGAGGGACAGCCTTGTATTCTGGCCAGGGAATAGGTGACCATTTAAGCAGATTGGAATGGTGCAACAGAGCTTTTCAGCTTTTCTACTTGCTGAGCAGAAAAAATATACCTATTTTTTATGAAAAATAAAGGATATCTGCAGATGTAAACTAGTCCTAAAAGAAGTGCTTCAAAGAAATGGAGGTGGAAAGAAAAAGATCACAGGGATTCCTTTAGGAATAAGAAGAAAAACTGCTTGGTTGGGTTGGGTCAAATAATACTTCAGCCAGATGCTATGTTACATGAGTTTCAGATGCTCTGCCCCCTCCCACCCCCACTAGACCCTTCAGACCTGGAATGGCCAAGTGAGCATGGGTACCACATGGATGGATGGGCAGCACATGGATGATATTTAGATGTCTAAGGATGTGTATGGAAAAAAACAAGCTCAGTAAGGTGCTATGCTAACCGGTAGAAGACTCTAATGTAGGGAACATATTAACTCCCTGTGCTCTCAGAGACATTTATGCACCTTACTCTTCAGTCTTTTGAAAACCTATTTCCAATTAGGCTTCATAACTCTGGGCCCTTTCCAGGATGTAGAAATCTATACTAAGTCTTTGTCACAAAAATACAGCCAAGAAGGTGGATTTGGTACTATCAGAGTTTAAAACATCCATGTTGTGGGATGTTCATGTTCAGTTCCTGCCGGTGATGGAGAGGATTTGAAACTATGTTCTAACCTTTAAGTTAAATAGCACTCCAGGGAAGAAAGTTCTGTCAAATCCTATTGAAACTCCACTTTTTATGAAACACTGAGCTAGTGAAAGAAAATAAGAAGATGAATTCCTAGCTCTATGATTTAGGTACTCAGATGGAAAAGAAGAAGACAACGTACTGCATTCTCCAAAGAATATTGCATACAGGAACTGAAATATGAGTTTCTACTCTATTTAGGTGCATATCCTGGTGCACTGAGCACACTACTTATACTGGGTTTAGGCAAAGGAACACTTAACCTGTGGGTATTGCTGTGCTGTATGTAAGAGCTAGTCCTATGGATGATCAGTCATGATTAGCTGGAGATAGGGCCAGTCATGCCTTTAGGCCTGTGCTGAAAACAAAACACTTTAGGATTAGGCAGTAGCTTGGTAGCGGGAGGGTAATTCTGGTATGACGTAAATGATGTAGGTACCAACAGCCTTCTCTAACTTTAGCAGTGAAGAGAAGGTTCATCTAGTTAAATGTAAACACCTATATCACAGATGCTTTCTGTGAATATATATGAACAGATCACCTAGACTTGATTCATAATTAGTGGAATGAAACCTGAATCTCTGGAAGACAACTCAGTTCATTCTGGAGTAGTCAGCATAAGAAGACTAACTCTCAAAAAGTGTCTGTTTCTACCCATTGACTAGGAAGAGAACCAAGGAGAATTAGCTTTCGATTGGTACATTGCAGATGTCCACAACTAGGTGAGATGAATTCTTCTCTGAGTTCCTAGGGTTGAAGGATAGAAAAGGAAAGACTATGGGACATGAGGAAAGATCTTGCAAACTCTTGGGTTAAGGAGGGAGAGGGTTGTTCTTAACTTTCAGAAACTTAGAAGGATACAGATAGTCATAGATAGGTCCTTACTGTGAGAACAGAAGGACCAGCTGGGATATGGTTTTCCATGGAAGGACGTTATTGAAAAAGAAAAAAATATACACCTTCCCTCTGTCACTCTGCCCTTGTCTCTGAGCTTGACTGTCCTTCTAAATAGAAGGTATGACTACCATCTGTTCTCACAAGAGTGAGAAAGTAATTTTTAACTGCATTTGGACAAAAAAAAAAAGTGAACAGTGAAAAGCAACTTGTTGCAGCTGATCAGAAAGCTTAAGATGCACTGATTTGTGCTGAGGCATCTTATCACTGACTGGAAATGACCCAAATTGTACCAGTAATGAGTTTGGAGATGATGTATCAAATACAGGGAAGTCCACAGGAATTACTAGCCTATCTCAATAAGATGTTCTTGAAAAACCTCATAGGAACTTATCTGCCTCTGCTGTATATAAATCTGTCACAAAGATTTCTGTGCTCATCAACRGGCCTGTATATGAAAGAAAGAGGTCACAATATGTGATTTTCTAGATGCTTTTCTCTGCCTGATTCATGTACCTCTGAAATGCTATACATGATTTGTTCATTGTGTGGAGGTACTGTATCACATTAAGGATATGCTTTGTGTGTTCAACCAAAGGGGTTAAGTCCTGTCCTCTGTTGCACACAACAGCTTCAGTGAAAAGTTTTGGATAAAAGCTGGTATTATTTATTTCTGAAACCAGAGCAATCATAAATGTCCCATAGGTATAAACAAGCATTTTGCAAATATATGAGCAACACTACAATAGATACACGGTTTGTCTGGACAATAAAGAGTATGAGAAGTATTATATCCAGTGTCCACTTCTCCTGCAGTCTTTGTAGTATGTCCCCCTTCTTCTTACTTTTTGCTTAGCTAATATATATTTTGAATTTGTACAATGGGGATTCTGACTGCTAAGAGTGCTCTAAGCAATTCTCATTGGCAAAACATCCAAGGAAAAATACAGTGGAAGAGTGATTAATCTTGTGGGCTTTACATGCCCCCTGGTGGAAAAGTTCTTCCGTGTAGCCGTAAGGATTTTATGCAAAAACATCTCTGTAAACAGATGTGTGGTTTATGAAACATATCTGAGTTTCATTCTCATTTGAGGTACTGCACTATTATCAGTGTATATCCCATGAATAAGAACGCACAAGATCCCAAGTTCCAATGAGCACCTGGACTCATTTAAGTGCTGCTAGCATGATGTACATTGCTAGTACGGTATAAATTGCTGGCCTAAAATTTCTTGCAAGCAAATGATGCCAAGCTCTTAATATATATAAAATGAACTCTAGTAACTTAAGCAAAATAATCACAATTTTCCCCACAGTCTTTCCAGGATTTCAAGCTGGAGGGTTTCGAAGGATACACAATACCTTGTTACAAACCATATAATGTTTTAAAAAGTATCCAGCTGACAACCTTGGCTAACATCGTATCTTCTATCTAGATTACTTCAATATGTCATGTCCATATCACACCACTCTGTCCATGGTCCCAATGCCAAGGATTTCTGTCTTGTCCAACCTTTCCATCTGGAAGTAATGAGCTTAATATTCTGGCTCTACCCCCATAAAAGCCATGTCACAAAAAGTAGCAGTCTTATGAACTGTTGTATACCCTGAAGACAAATTTGAGATCCACATAGTCTCTCAAAGTTATTCTCAGATTCATTTAAAGACAAATTTTCCACTCTACTCCCATAAGACCTACAGCATACCATAAGACTCTAAGAGTGATTTGACAAGTATTTATGCTTAAATCCTGTCCTAGACATGTCAAAGGACCATACTTAACAGATAATGAAGGGTTATGATGTTCCTTTGGGGCAAAACACATTGGGTTATAAAATTTGCTCTTAAAATGGCTGCTCTTCTCATTGCAATTCCTGTGAAAGGCTAAAACAAAGAAAACAGAAGTTCTTTGTTTTCAAATCTATTCTCATCTTGTATAAAGTGAATACAACATCTCTAAGAGCCCATTCCACATATGGAAAAATAATGAGGCAGGTATTCCCAGCTTGAGCTTTAGCTCTGGCGACAGCTCCATGTTCATCAGTATAGCCTGGTTGCTGAAAGCATCAGCAGTGCTTCTTTCAGTGCCTCTGTGCTGAGCTATCTAGGTCTGCTCTGAGGATGGTCTATGCTAATTTGCTTTGGTTTCTATTTTCTTTCTTTTATCACAGAGTGATAAAAATGGGACATCATGCCTAGCAGAGGTTTCATAAGCAATAGCTTAAGAAGTATCAAGAACTGTTATACCACAGATGATGAATTATTTTCTCATAAGCCATTTTTGTCTCTTCTCCTAGTCCTATCAGCAGTTTGGAAGACCTGGAATCCTGAGCGCAAAGCGTGACAGCATTCCTCAGAGAAGTCACCAGGGCTTCGTTAATATAGAGGGGGAAATTCATCTCACCTACCTTAGGCAGTTGTTTAAGATGGAATGGATCTTCCAATCCCACCACGTTAACTGTAAAGAGAGAAAGCCCTGGATAACCAGCTATGAATAATGTTTAAATAAATAAAATAAGGTGATATAAATCCCATTTTTGATACCAGGATGAAAAACAGAACTTGTTGAGTCAGCTCTCATATCTGTCATATTCTTACATTATAAGAACTCATTTTTCTAATTGCTTCAAAAATTAATTGTGTTTAAATTGAACATTTTAGCATTTAATTTTTAGCTTTGTTCAAAGCTCATCAAAATAGAAACCAATTTCAAGAATATTAGCTTACTCTTAACTAGTAAGATGTACAGGTACAGGTGAATTAGTCATATGTTTGTACAATCAATACTGTTGTTATTGAAGGCCAGAAAAAGATGAAGAATTGAAGAATGCAGTTGTTCTGAAACCAAAATGCTTTTCACAGTCCTGTCAGGTTTGCTGAGATTAAATTTTGGCAAACAGGAAGGGATATTCTGACATTGCCAAACTGTCCTATTTTATAATTTGGGAACCAGGCATCGGATATTTCCTTTCAGAACAGTTTTTCATGTTTAATATTCTTATGATGTGTTTCATTTTGTGTTCTCAATATAATTAAAAAGTCAATCAGAATCAAACATTTCTCTCTGAGACTTTTCATTTGATGTGAGACACTTTTCTTAAAACTTTCTCTTCCAGATAATTTCAAAATTTTTGGAAGTCATGCCTAACTGGTCCAGGACCAAATCTGAAAATCCTCTGCAAATTTGTCTTCTGCATAGATATGATTTATTGCTGATCTCCCACCAAGACTGTGTCAGTCATAAACCTCTTAAAAAGCTGAAAGGAAAAGAAATTCACTGTTCCTCAGAGACAACTTCATGCTTACTGGACCAGGACTTAAAATGTGTTTTCTCAAATGTAGGAATACTCTGTACCAAAATACTTTTCTCCAAGAGATGCTGAGGAGAAATTGGTAATATTTTTAATGTCACTTTTCAAAATTTAAAGTAGTTAGAAGACATAAAATGAAATATTATCATCTCCAAAAATACAGCTGTGTTAGTTTATATCATTAAAAAGCCTGACTCATTAAAGTTCATGGTTGCTATCATTTCCCTCTGTGAAGAGCATGTTCTAGAAACCAGAAAGGGAGCTGGTGGATGTTATTGCTAGGCCACTCTCCATCATCTTTGAAAGGTCATGGAGAACAGGAGAGGTGCCTGAAGACTGGAAGAAAGCCAATGTCACCCCAGTCTTCAAAAAGGGCAAGAAGGAGGACCCAGGGAACTACAGGCCAGTCAGCCTCACCTCCATCCCTGGAAAGGTGATGGAGCAGCTCATCCTGGAGGCCATCTCCAAGCACGTGGAGGAAAAGAAGGTGATCAGGAGTAGTCAGCATGGCTTCACCAAGGGGAAATCATGCCTAACCAATCTGATAGCCTTCTATGATGGAATGACTGGCTGGGTAGATGAGGGGAGAACAGTGGATGTTGTCTACCTTGACTTCAGCAAGGCTTTTGACACTGTCTCCCATAACATCCTYATAGACAAGCTCAGGAAGTGTGGGCTAGATGAGTGGACAGTGAGGTGGCTTAAGAACTGGCTGAATGGCAGAGCTCAGAGGGTTGTGATCAGCAGCGCAGTCTAGTTGGAGGCCTGTAGCTAGCGGTGTCCCCCAGGGGTCAGTAATGGGTCCAGCCCTGTTCAACTTACTCATCAATGACCTGGATGAAGGGGCAGAGTGCACAGGTTGCCCAGAGAGGTTGTGGAGTCTCCTTCTCTGGAGATATTCAAAACCCTCCTGGACGCGATCCTATGCAATGTGCTCTAGGTGACTCTGCTTGAGCAGGGGGGTTGGACTAGCTGATCTCCAGAGGTCCCTTCCAACCTCAACCATTCTGTGATTCTGTGAATATTTCTATATACCTATTGATTCATAGTTATCAGAATTGATACATTTTTTTATTAACATCAGTTTGTATAACAAGGTCTTGAAACACAAATTTGCTATAAGGAGCCAAATCTCTCAGTCTATTGAGTTCATTTTATGCTGCTTCATAGCTCACTTCATAGCAGTGGAAAATGATGCATACTATCTGGAGATTCCTCCTGAATATTTCCTCTAAGAAGATAGATTCTCTGATTGTTGTAAAGCCAGCAGAGATGTCTTCGCTATCTGGGTCACCTTTGCTGTACTGCTTGGCATGAGGAAAAGGGATGTATTTACAAAGAAGAAGAGAGAGAATGGAGAGAGAAAAGGATCCACTATGCCTGATCTTCCCAGGGCCTATGAGTTCCATTCACTGGCAATATTTCAAAGCATTTCCCAGCAGTATTTTGCCTGAATGTTGGCTGGGCTGTAGAGCCAACCACTCTTTCTCAGCCACTGTCTTCACTGCTTTGCTCACTGCCAGGCTAGAACTCAGCCCCAAAACGTTCCAGAGCACTTAGATATGTCTTCAGTTTTTACTGCTCCCCATTCCACAGCTTAGACTCTCCTCTGGTGCTTGGGTCGATGTAGATTGACTCCAGTGCTGAGATGTCACACCGCCTGCAGTTGGAATCTGCAGGTGGACGGGCATCTCCCTGTGAAGTCCTCTGTTCTCTGACAGGCTAAGCATAGTAAAGAAGCTCCTGTTGCCATAGCAGCTCCCAAAGTATATGCAGCTCCTTGCCTTTGACAACTATTTCAGGTTTTTCTCAATAAAAACATTCCAAAATCTACCATATTAATAAAAATCAACACCCTCAACAAGCAAGCAGGGTTCCCAAGCCCCAAACACTCCCATGCAAATTAACAATGCTCAGAAAAGGGTAAATTTCACATTTATTAAATATCATAATGATTTAGTAATCAGCCAAGACTCCATCATATGAGCAAAGAGTAAATTTGCTGTCCCTTTCCAAAAGAGTTTATAGTATTAATATAAACAAGAAACATGAGATAGATAAAAGTGGTAAGAATAAGGAAATAATGAGACAATATTAGTTGTTGTGAAATGCAGTAGCATCAGCTCTAAAATCTGAGCTAGACCATCCTGCTTCCTTTAAACTTCCTACCTGTATGTCTGTTTTTTCTAGAGTTCAGTCTCAACAATGTTCACACTCAGCATTTTTATATTAGAGAGTGAATTTAACAATCCTGAGAACAAATGTGTCTAGGATTAAAATGATTTATTTTAATGATTGCAGCTATTCTGAAGGTGGCATGAGAGTCTGGAAAATTTTTACACCAACCTGTCTGAGGATCAAGAAGCTACCTTTTGAATGTTCTGCTGATATCCAATTATATGTCCACAGATCATATACATACATATGACTAAACAGGTTCTTTTTATGTACTACTGTTGAAATTTGAATATAACGGCTTTTCAAGTTTCATCTAATTTTTCAAGACTGTCTTTCAGAGGAAATGGAACCTAATGTGATTTAACTGTTGGGAGAGGTAGAGGGGGGTTAAATTCAGTCAATTTATGTTCATTATAAACAAATCCAAATTCCTAGCTAGTATGCTATGACTAACATATGTCACATACTACAGTATGTCTGGTGTACCCTTTAACATTTTAACAGTCCATCAGACATTAATGTGACTTAAACATCAAAAACAGGTTCATTTTGCCATTAATATCCTGAAACAAGAACATCTAATATACACATCCTGAGATTTAATCTGTAAACATAACCAAAAATGTCTGGATGAAGGGGGCTTGTTTATATTTCAGTAGTGCTACTTCCATGAAGCATGTGTCTGCTATCTTTAGTATGCAACTCTAGCATCCTACCATTGAGAGAGCCCTAATGTCTTTGATACTGTTAGGGAGGCTTATAAGTCTTCTGCTGACATACAAGTCCCTTTGTAGATCCCCTAAAGTTAAAGCTACTGATAAACATAACTTGTCTTATAAAGAGGGAAAGAATTTTAAAACCACTTCAAACATACTGGAGATTTCCCTATTCATTATTCCACGGTGTGAAAGCAGGTTCTGAAGTGAGCTGGAATTAAGAGGACACGCTTCCCTTTACAGATGTAATGACTTATTTAATAAAAAAGAAGGAAAAAGGAAACAAGTGAAGATGCATGTAGAGGGACAGCATAAGCGTATCTGAGGAAAAGTTCATTTAATGCAAATGGTCATTCATCCCAGTTAAATCTCTTTGTTTATTTTTCTATCAGTATTCAAATACTTGGTTCTTGCTTTGATGAACACTCAAGGAGGTACATTTCTTAGGAATTAGTGTAGGACAAAGTATATGTGTGCTAATTGCCTCCAAACATGCTGTATCTATCAATTCTGTTAGCAGTGAGTGAAGCCACTGCAGTCAGGAAGAAAATGAACGAAAAGAAGAAGGAAAAAAGAATAGTTATACCCTTTGATATCGCAAAATTGTTTAATCCAGCTCTTACTAACCACAGTGTAATTGCTATGGAGTGAACTGCTTTAGTAACAGTGGCCTTGGAATACCAGCCAGATACATTCAAGGACTGAAGCACAGATGAATTCTTAGTTGGAGGCATTTCTTAAATCAAACATTGCACTGGTGGAATTTGTCAAAGACATGATTTCTTGAAGAAAAATGAAGATTCATCTGAACTTTTTACACCAGTGCATGTGTTTCCATTAAATTTTTGTCAGGAAGATTGTGCAAGCTGAGGCTGGAATTTCTCATCAAAACCAGGCAGAGAACTCCTTTCTCAAAATAGCTAATGGCATGGGGAACTCCTCTGGCATGGAAGAACAAGAGCAAGGCATGGAATACAGTCTCCTGAGCAATGTTATTTCAGTAAACAAGACAGGGCCAGGGCATGAACCTGAGCACCAGCAGATGATTGTCAGTACAGTTAAATCGTTAGCATGGTCCCTGGCAATGTTTTGGCCTGGGCTAATTGTCACTCTCCCCCAAATGTCCTGTCACACTTGAGGGGATGGTTTGAGCCCATAGAGATATAGTCAGCATGTTTTGGGGGGGTAAAAGCAATTAGCTGCATCAATACAAGCCATACTAGCTGGCCTCAAGGCAGACAGTGGTCCCTGGACAATATTACTCTTACAGCTGCAATACAGTAGTCCCTGTGAGCACATTGGGGAGTTATAAGATACTAGGGGAAAAGGCTTTTTCACATGCATTTTTGCTGCAAATTTTTCTGGAATGGTCTCAGCATTGTCCCAGTGCAGACTGAAGTGATTTCTGAAACCATGACTTTTTTGCAAAATAAAATTCTTGTTTTCTGGCCAACTTGAGTACCGATTTGATAATATTGACATAGAAACTAATAGAATTCATATTAATGAAATCCCTAGTGTGGATGCAGTAATGGAGATTAAAAAAATACTTTATACATACCTCTCTTATTCTGGTATTGCCTCAACACTAGGGGTTCACTCAAATTTCTCACTCAGATTTTGACTTTGTCAGGTTTTTTTTCATGTCCTCTTTCTACAAGCGTAGCATGAAAAAAACCCACAGGAACTGAGAGAGAAGAAAATATGGAAGAACAAAGGCAGCATGTCTAAACGTGTGTGCTGCTTGAACATATGCAACATTCAAGACAGATACCTATGTGCTGCTCTGATGAGGTTCTGGTGGTTGCTAAAACTTAGGACATAAGGAACACACTGGTAAGGCTTATGAATTATTTCAGGGGATATGGCTTTACTCATCTACACCATGAGAGCTGTGTATGTAGCTTTAAAACATGTGCATTCATCTTTCTACATGTAGATGTCTGACTTTGTCACCTGAGGGTGACTTTATGGGAAGAAGGCTTGGGCATTTCTAGAACACCAGTGCTCACACCTTCAGGCAGATGTCTAAAATCCCGGAAGATCTATTTCTCTCCATTATCTACAAGAGCAGTTTAGAAAATGATCATGCATACAGATGTCTATATTTAAAACCCCTTGAAGCTAAATGAGAAGTTTCTCACATCAAGTTTCTAACCTAGGACAATTACATTTGTACTAAGCTCTGTGGAAGCACTCGTAAATATTTTTAGTCTTTTTTGCAAAAGAAGATTTCCTTTTTTTCAAAGATAAATGCTGGCAAATGGGAAATACAATGACGGAATGAGGAAGAGAGTGGTCTTAGGAAGAAGCAACAAGTCAGAAGGATGTAAGTGAAAGTTTAACTGAGATGTTCTTATCTAAGAACAATGCTAAAACCTGAAGTGAGCCACTGAGCACACCTGAGAGAGGTTTTACAGTTTGTGTTGTTTGCCTGCGTATATGCATACAGTACAAGACCCTTCTGCATCAGTCAAGCCAGTCCTTTACATCATCATCATTCTTTCAAGCTTTGGCTCAAATTATTAAAAGTTCCTTGCACCCCAACTCTTCTAAGAGCGCACAAGATGTTCTTATGCTTATTGCCTGTTTGGCTTTGCTTGCAGTGTTGTGTAACTACTGTACATTGTGCCTGGGATCAAACTTGTACTTAAAGTTTCAGTTTCTGGAGACATGTTATGTTTTAGTTTTCATTAAAAAGCAGTGGCTATCCTCTTTGTTGTATCAGAGGAAACTAAAAATGTGACTCATGAACCAAATGTAATTTCATTATTTTCTTACGTCTGGAAAGTTGACTCATGCTTGTTGAATACTTGGACTTAAAAAGGCACTCAGTCATGGATACTTCCAATAGGCTAGTATCTCTTTTCATTTTATTAAGATCAATAAAAATTAGTCACCATGACTTTGTGTTAACATCCACTTTCTAAACAAAAGTCCATGCAGAAATCAGGTCCTCCCCAAGGGTTAGCTATTGTGAACCATCTTTCTCTCCTTTCATTTTGAATTACTTGCATTCTGCCTTACAGCCAAAATGAAACCTAGTTTCTCTCCTTTGACCACATCTCAATGTGGATAGTATGGAACACTAAGAGCTTTCCATTGCTGTGGTATACGCTGTTAATTGCTAACATATTCTGCCACATCATTTTTCACAGCATTGGAACTTTTTAACTATACCACAACTCAACAAATATTAACAGGACCAGACATGTCTTGGAGGATGGTACTGCTAGTATTTCCTTCCTCCTTTGGTTCCCACCGAGCAGATGTAAATCACTTCGGGACTGCATTTCAGTTCTGAAACCTGTTTCAGTTTTGCTCAAACCCAACTGGAGGTCATGTGAAGTTTTTCTTGCTTGCTTGCTCAATAACAGCAAAAAAAGCAGCCTTTGAGCTTTAGTTACCAAGAAGCTCTCCCCCACAGAATCCAGGATACCCACTCAGGCAGTGGCATCCTACATTGTAGGATATCCATGAAAAACACAGCCTCCAATTTTTATTAAGAAACAAAATTGTATCTAGCAAAAACTTAGCCTTTCAAGACCCTGACCACATGTCCTTGTTCCCTCTGGTAGTTTGTTTTTCAAACTGTCTTCAGGACCTGGGCTGTCTTGGGTTATGCATTCTGCAATGTGCCTTGCATAGTAGGGCATGATCCTCAGTAGGGCCCTTGAGTACTCCTAAGATTCAAACAAATGATAATAAAGAGCAGATCCCAGGCTGTAAACTGCATTTCATTCACACCATTCAGATCTTGCTCCCACAAAAGGAACTTGTCTACATTCATTTAGTGCAGAATGAGGGATGGACTCAGGTTTCATGACTCTAAAAACAGAGTTTTTCTTCCTCCATTGGGGAATCTAAGCTTTCTTTTGAACAGAAATTTAGATTAAATAAAAAATATATTGGTTCTTTCACAGCCTTCTTGTCTGGGATCCAGGGACTCCTCTCTGTAATTCTGAGTTTATTCTTTGCAGGTTGTTTCTGAACATCTATGTTGCCCTGGGCAAGTGTATGTAAGTCTGTTTTCCCAAATGCAAAATGAGAACAGTACTACTTATGACATCTTCCAACCAAGGTGCTGGGCTGCCTAGCATTTGAATCAGTGCATAGTATTTATATAACTCAAAGTAAATATTCAGCTACCTGATGTAACTTGAAATAGGACTTTCATTCTATTTCTTATTTCCTTAAGAATGCAAAAATTCATGTACAAAAATATATTTCTTATTGCTAGTTGAAACACAGGTTTGTTTTAAACAGATGCAAAAGACTGGGGCGGGGGGAGGGGGGAACTCCTGGGGTATTAAAGACTGTTTTCTGCATTGGGTAGATAGACATTTTGGTCCATTTTACAGAGACTGAATGAAAACTGTAATTATTACTCCAAAAAGACTGTTACAGAACATCACTGCTTTGGAAGAGTAGGGGAAAGGTAATTAACTTGAAAGAGAGGGAGAGATTTATATTAATTTTTTTCACGTAGAAATGTGTTGTTTAACAGTCCACTAATTCTTCACCCCTTGAAGAGCATAAGTAATGACTCTGCAGTGATCCTAACTGACCTTATTCTGTATATCGAATCCAGCTTCATCCTCTTGTTCAGGGACGTGGAAGACTACTTTCCTTCAAACAAGTGAGTACACATCACCAGTGCTCTAATTGTTATCACTGCTAACATGGAATAGTGGGATCTTACTGCCTGTAAAATGCCACATGGAGCTGTACCATCGCAGTGTTAGGGTACATAGCCAGTACTGAGGTGCTTGGATGTAGGGATTGTGAGGATTTTCTGCGGGTTAGGTTTTTTAGTCACTTGTAAGTAAAGGAAAGAAAGTTTCTTTGAGGCTGGTGTCAGCTTACAATGTAATGTTTTCCAGAATTGAGAAATCTCATCCAAAAGTAAGGTTTAAATTCTTTCAACAAGATTCCTAAGTTGCATAATACAACACCTTTCTGTCATGTGTTTCCAAAAGCTAAGTCTTGCTTGCTGTGCAACTTTAGGCAGAAATGAACATTTTTCCTGTTTGTTTTGTAAAGTTGGCTTTTAGAAACAGAGCTGGCCAGAAAACAAGAATTCCATTTCAGGAAAAATTTTCAAGGTTTTCACATTCATTTTTGTTCTGATGTAGAAGGCAAACAAGGCGTGCAATTTTTTTCAGATGAGAGCAGCCCACTAGAATAATTGATAGCACTGCGATTCAAGTATTTAGCTAGAATTAGAGAAAGGCTCTACTTTAAATTTCTGTCCTGAATGGAGCCACTGCCCTTTTCAGTATAGATCTCATTCTGGTTTTGAACAGACAATTCATCCGGGACCTGGAAGGGTCTGCCAATGAAAATTACTTAAAAATAAACATCCCTTTGTGAAGTATCAGATTTGACAAATCATTATCCAATAACAAAAAAAGATTAGCTCAATTTTCTGCTTTATAAGACTATGCATAAAGAAGAATGCATAATAATATATATATATATATATAAATTTTAAATTAAATGGTGTAGAACTTAAAGAGTCAAGGTAAAGACTCATTTCTCTTCATATTGCTCATTGTTCATTTGTAACACACTGGGAGAAAACGTGTCATTACAGCAAAATGCACCAGCACTTTGAGTATATACAGTACATATACTATATAACCCTTGTGCTTACTGTTCCCATAGAACTTAGTTTAAAACTTAAAAAGCTAAAATACTAGCTCATATATTCAGCTACCTTTAGTTCCATCTGGATTTTCTGGGTTGACAATATCATGCTYGTGGTTATGTTTACACAGAAGCAGCCTCAGGACAAACTTCCACACTGGATTTGTAGGTGGTGCAGAAGATGAACAAATGTG
Source organism: Apteryx rowi (assembly GCF_003343035.1). Taxonomy (NCBI): domain Eukaryota; kingdom Metazoa; phylum Chordata; class Aves; order Apterygiformes; family Apterygidae; genus Apteryx; species Apteryx rowi. Next base: position 287,076 of record NW_020450952.1, on the reverse strand, counting down.
GGCTGAGGTGTACGTGGAGCACACAGGACCCCGAATGCATGAAGGCACCTGGACAGCACCACATTACCGGGAGGGTTCAGAGAAGCAGCAGTCAGCAAGTCACCTCTCAAAGTACCAGATGAGCAAGAGGTGAGCAGCAGGCTAGTGGAAACACATTTACTCTTTCAGAGCAAACCAGGCCGGCAGAAAAGACTCTGGAGTTCTTCTGTTTGAGTGGCATTGCCATATGGGTGCAGGAACACAAGCAGCTTTACTTCTAATGATCCCAACACAAAAGCAAAGAAACATGTGAAATAGGCTTATTTGGTATCGCTCCAATGAGAAGACAGAAATATCAGCATTAGCCAAGTGGGAAGGATGAAGTCAGAAGAGAGAGCATTTTGTTTCTAACTTTAGAAGGTACTGCAAACAATGGAAAGAGAGAAGGAGGTTGGCTTTTATTTCAGAAAGAAAACTCTTTAGCATGTAGTTTACACTGTTGTAACATTTGTACTTAACATAGGCCAGCTTTATTTTATTTATTTTTACTTGTTTGCTCAATTTTAGATGGGGTAAGTGAGCCCTTAAAAATATATCCTCTAGGTTCATGATAGACATCAGAGTTGTATAAATCTCCTAAGAGATTTAAACAAAGAGAAACTAAAAAAGATGTTCCTTATTTTGCTGTAGTTCTGCCCATGATTAATGGAAGCCTCTGATGATGACTGTAACTCAGTATATTTCTTGGCACTGTCACTATGTTTTCCTTTCTTCTCAGCTGGGTCAAGTCATAGTGACTATAAAAAGTAGAAGCACAAGATTTTTCTTGACAGTTCAGTAATATAAAAGAGGGCCTGCTGCTGTACAGGGTGTTGTTTTGTACATAACTGTGGSTGTTTGTGAGGACATGATAGAGATTAGAACAACATAAATAGCAAAAATAGGGAGAATTTAGATGATTTTTTACAAAATCAACTCTGCCCCATTTCCCTGTTGGCAACCATTTCTGTGAATGGCTCTTTGTACCAACCAGCACGTTAGCAAAAAGAGGTCTCTATTTAGTTTCTGTTCAGGCTGCAGTATTCAGGGTGACTGTGATTCACGTGAAGTCAAGCATGCTGAATACAATTTAGGCAGCATAACTGCTGTGGTGTCTATGTTTCAAGGTTGACAAGATTTGCAGATTTTCTACTATCCTGAACCACCAGACCCTGGCTTCTGTGCTGGAATCTTCCAGTGAGACCCCTTGTTCAGCTCACTCATAAAGCAGTGAATATTTTACTCTTGAAGCTACAGAGAAAAGGCCATATATGACAAGATATATACAGACTTTCAGCAAGCAATAGTTGGCACAGTTTTTACTAACTTTAGTGGAGCTTTGCTGACTATACCAGCTAATTCACTTGAGGGGATCCCACAGAAAACTTCATTTAATACCCTGTACTTTAGTGGGTTTTGGTCCTTTAGCACTGGTGCAGGACATGTTGTGCATATAGTGACCATTATGGACAAAAGTGTGGACTATGTCTTCAGCTTCCAAATAATTTCAAAAAAAAAAAAAAAAGAGGTGGGGGAAGGGTTAAACCATGAGGAAGCCAACAACTTTTTCAGGTTTTTCAGCATTTCTGTGAGCTCACTTAAGTAAAATGAGGCTGTGCTGAGGCTAGTGAGACTCAGGCCATTGTAGTGACACAGAGGATCTTTTGGCTTGGTAAATAAGAGCTGCCAATGTGTCCTTTCAGTACAGGCCATGAACTCAGGAATTTTCAGGAAGTCCTAAATCCCTCAAATCTGTTATATTCCTGGAGTACAAAGCTCTGACACACTCTCAAATTTTGTGAAGGGAGAGAAAGACTACCAGGCTGAGTGTCTAATATTGTTTTCTTGCCTGGCAATTTAACTTAATCTTGAGGGCTTCTTGGATATATAGCACCTTTCTATCATTTAATTCTTTCAAGGATAACTAGGCTACACCTACAGTTGTAACCTAAAAAGTGCGCTCTGACCCTGAGGACAACTGGCATGGCTTGGCGCCCCTGGACTATTCAACTCTCTTAGTCTCCAAAACAAGTCTGCAACTATAATAGCTATTAGGAATGGTCCCTGGTTTGCATAAACCCTCAGATCATGCCCATGAATTATGCAGAAGGGTGCTGGTTGGCCTAGACCTAACCTGTGCTGTGGACTACTCTAAAAATTAAGCAACATAGACGAAAATTATTCAACACCTTGGTCCGCACCCTACACTGTTTAAGTTACTAGCATAGCTACAGTCTTTGAATCTTACTCAGGTGCTCTTATACTTTTCTTACTCAATAAACTGAAAAAAACATATATGTTCCATCTGACAGCTGCAGTTGTGTGTGAAAAGAGAGAGCGATGTGCCAGACATTCGTTAACCAAAAAGTCACTGCCACAGTTGTTCTGAAACTAAACTCATTAAGAAGCTTCGTATAGCAAGTACTACTGTGAACACAGCTTCTTTCTCACCCTAGTTTCTTTACATCAAAAGCAGAGGGAAAGTTTAAACATATCGCCTCGCCTTTGCCACTGTGAGTATAGGTAATCCACTTTTCATTGGCAAGACTTATTTCACAAGTATCTGATGACTACCTATGTAAACAAATATTGCTAAAGTAACTGAATGTGCTTTGGAATGAAGACTGCGAGGTTCAACAAAGTACTGGAGCAAGAAGTTAACTGTAAACCATTCTCGGGTTCTTCTGTGTTCAAACTTTATGGACATGCTCGAGTGCTTTGTTAAACCAGTGCCCTTTTTCTTATTCCATTGCCAAGGATATTTTTGTTAAAATGTATACATATACCTATATATATATAACGTTTCACACGGCCCAATTCTGATGCCCTTTGCTTTGAGCTGCCTTAATGCACATTTATGCTATTAGATAATAAAGAGCTACTAAGGTGTCATTTCACTAAGAATTTCAGCATATGTGATGTCTCCTAAATATAGAGATGCTTAGTCCAGTTTGGGGAAGGGAATGTTTTAGTACACATTTTATGCAGTGAAAGCTGATGATTTTTATAAGCGTCAGCTTTTATAATCACAAGAAAGACTACAGTCACCCCTTTAGATTTTATTTTAAAAGATTCCTCTAAGTCTTTTCTTATGACAAACCAATGGCTTGAAATACCGGCTCCTTTTTTAAACAGAACATGATAAACAAATGGCTGTTTTTAAATTTAGACAGCCTTGGGGTAGATGTGAGAATAAGCTGTGAATTAAGCATCCCTTGACAGATGGAAGTTTGTAAAGTGAGAAAAACCAGATTGACCTTTAGTGCGGTGCTGACAAGTGAAGGATTACACCATCTTTGGTATTAGGAGCCACATGTTACATGTACCTCATCAGAGGGGCATACGTACACAGGAAACCCACTGTTCCCTGCCATTTATTAATAGTAATACTTGCCACAGTCAAAATATTTGGTGTATTTAACGCTTTGAAGGATTAAGGAACCATTCCCATTAATACTGAACACAGGAAATTACCAGCTCTCAGGACAACACCAGGTATTGTAGATGCCTTTTTTTTTTCCCCCCAAAAAAACTGTGGTTGCATAGTTCTATGCAGTCTAACTCGTGGCTCTGGTTGTATCCCTGCATGTCGGGGTGCCACAGGGGGCAGAGGCTCCCCGGGGCCAGTGTTGGGGACTGCCAGCAGGGCCCATCCCCCTGCCCCAAGGGAGCAGGGCCTTGGGGGCAGCTGGGGCAGCCCCAGCCCCGGGGGGGCTTTGGACACCGCAGACCAGGGTGACGGGGTCGGGCTGAGGCTGGATTTATTAACTGATGGGATATCTGATTCTCCACTCCCTCTTCAGCATCTCCAGGGAATGGCTTAGACCTAGTCTCAGCTTCTCCTTCCTTGCTGGCTGGTGCGGTCAGTCTCTTCTGGCAGAAGCAATGATCACTAGTGGTGTAAGCAAAGAGTATATTATGACCCTTCTGGGACAAGGAGAATTTTTTTGTGATGACAGCCCTGTCCTGGGACAATGTATGAAAGCGTATAGTTCATATGCCAACGTTTAGAAGCGCTGGGAATACAGACACTGTGTAGCCTTCTGTAAGCAAATGAGTACGCACTCCTGAGGATGTGCATCTGAAATATCACGCATGTGGGGTGGCCTCTGGCTCCTCGTGACCCTGTGGGTCAGCTCCACAGAGCCTGCTGCAGCTCCTGCCTCTGAAAAACCACTCTCTCCCTTGAAGAGGTTAATTTTTCTAAAAGCGTTGGAGGTTTCCACTGCAGTCCCAGTGGCTTCCTTATAGAGACACAAAAAGATATGTAAAAACAAGCATAGATGAATCTGATTTTGCTTGAATTTCAAGCAGGCTTCAGTTTTCAGACCTGAAAAGAATTGCTGAATAAATCCATTTTCAGAAAAACAATTTTTAATGCCCTATTAGAAGAAATCTTGTGAAAGGTCAGCAGCAACATTCCCTAAGGCATTAATGAGAGAAGAAGCAATCCTTTCAAGAGATTCCTTCTCATTCTAGCAATACTTTTTCCCCATCAAAGTCTTTTCCCCCTCAAACCTCTCCTTCACTTACTACACTTCTTATTATGCTGAATATCCTTTCACACTTTGAGCCTCATCTTACATGCTTAGACATTTCACGTGTCTTTTTGTCTAAGTTCACTTGAGTGTTGCAGCCCTAGGAGACTGACAAGCTAGATTAGTAGGGATGTTTTACTGCCATGGCTACAATAAATTCCATTCTCATTTTAGAACTGTCCCTCTAATCCAGGCATTTTTGCAATGATAGCTATGGGTGTGGTGTTATAACATGTTTATTGGCACAATGAAGTTAGGGGGGACCCATTTTATTTTTCAAGGAGAAAGTGGAAACAGAGGTGTCAGGGAAGATGCTCACATTTATCTCATTCAGCTAACAAAAATGCAATAATAATCCTCCAATCCAGCCTGCTTCCTCTTAAGAAAGGGTTTTCTTCCTTGCTATCCTCTTGCAATTCACTTCTTTCATTCTGAACTACTGTGGACACATTCAGTTCTTTCATGCAGAGGCTTTTCTGTGAGCTTCTGTATTAGTTCAGCACCTCCTGTAACATAAAATAATTTATCCCCCCAAAATGGGTAGTGTTACTCAGATGTTGTGATGGTGGTCATTAGTTTAACATAAAGTGCTTTGTCCTGGCTGCAACTCTCTCTTTGCCATCAGAAACTGCTGAGATTTGTGAATGGACAGCATCAGACAACATCCATGAAGCCCAAGGACATTCAGAAATACAGGGGAATGAACAATGCCCCATGTCTTCTCCAGAGCCATCTCATTAAAATACAGATATTTGCTTAGTGGTCTCAGGTAGAATTCAGTCTGAAATTGAGACACTTAAATTCATGAGTGTGATTTTTTTTTCAGCTAAAGACCCCTATGGATCAGTTCAGTTGCATAAACATCAGTTTCCTGTGACACTTGAGATGTTTTATGAAATCCAAGAAATTTGTATAGGCAAATTGCTGGCAGATCCGACACAAGACATGTGGGAAATTCACAATCTTCTGGCGCTGCAGCTGGAAACAACTGGAAAGTTTTAGGAGATCTGAAATGGTCTTGGCCACCTATGTGTAGGGAACTGAACCCGTCCCTTAAATTCAGGTGTCTAGATGCAGGTGTCTATGGACATGCTTGGTGTATAAGCTTGGGATTTTAATTAAAAGAGTCAGTAAYCAATACAGATCTAGGTAACCTTGTCAGAGGAGATGAGAAAGCAATGCAGCAGACCAGCTGCTGAGGACTTGATTCATTTGCCCACCATTACATATCTAGTGCCATTAAAATGTCTGAGGGCATCTAAAACATTAGCACAAAGTAGTAGATAAGACACAGGACTCACAGGTGACTCATGCTTTTCTGGAGTAGTATCTGGAGGCCAGAGAGACATCATAGGCTAAAATGACCCTGTATGTCTGTCCTTAGACATCTGAATCACATTTGAAATGTCTACTTCAGGATGAGACAATAGCCTTTCTTGCCTCTAGTATTGAATAGATCTCTGTGGGGTAAAATGGTTACACTGAGGTATCTCAACCTATGATCTAAATCTTGCCCACCTCATTTCTTCTTTAGTTAGCCTTGGATTTGTCTCTGAAGTTAATTTATTGCAATATGTTTTCAAGAACTAAGATAAAAACCCATAAAAGAACACTAAATTTGTGTTTCCTTGGTGACTGGAGCAATGTAGCCCAAAATGTTAGGGCTCTGTTTTACTGTGCTTCTGCTCAGCATGACTTTGGTAAATGGAGGCTGCCAAGGGGCTGTCAAGCAGAGCTCCCTAATATTTGGTTTTGCACTGGGGCTCATGCATTGCTCTGGTTTCCTCCTGCTAGTTTTGATTCTTGCAGCATTGCCTGTGAGAAGAGCGCAGCCAGCAACGTTCTCCCCCTCCCTGTGACCTTGTCCCTGTGCCAGGGTCAAGAGAGGTAGGAGCAGGGGGTGGCAGTGCAGGAACCATCTGTGCTGCCTTTTTGTGCACGGAGGGCTCCCACACTGCGTGGCCTCTCAGCTGGACAGATCTGGCTGATGTCCAGCTCCTTTGTATGGTTCCAGTAACACACAGGAGTTGGAACACACTGGGGAGTTTGGCCCCAGCTCCTCAGGATTTGTGGTTTAATGGGCTAAATTGGGCTGGGTAGTGAATGTTCACTCTAGCTGATTGCCTTATTCGAAATCACCATTTTCAACAGAAATACAGCTTCAATTAACACTTCTTTTTTCCTCCAGTTAAACAGAAGTCAGCCCTGTACAAGCCATAAAGACTTACTGGCAAATCAGGCTTCTTATGCTCCTCAGCCTAAGAGGACTGTGCAATTAGAAAAATGTATGCAATATATGTAATTCAAGCTTCTCCATGTTAAGTTCTATTCTGAACCTGAACCTCAAAGCTCTTATATGCGAGCACCCCATTTTCCCCTTCTAACTCTAACTCCCTGTCTTCTCCATTTGCCATTTTGCCCTGGTGAGCTCTCATTCACTCTCATTACTCCCACCCTGCAGGAAAGAACACAGCTGTCTTAAGCAGTTTTGGAAATAAGGACTTTTTAGGACTTCCTGCCTTTTGGTCCTGGAAATACTAAGCTTAGTGTCTGTCTCCAGTTTCCACCAAATTCATTGCTACGAAGAAAAGGAAAGCAGTGGTCATTAACAGATGGGAAGGCAAGGCAAGGTGAGGTAATTTTGCTATAACTGTGGTTACTCATCACAAGGCTGAAGGGCAGATCTTCACTCAGCAAAAAATGTGGGAAAGATTTCATTCCTCAATTCCAAATAAATATAAAAGGGAAACTTTGGTTTCAGGCCGTGTGTCTGTTGTACTCATTTTGGATGTAGGCAGCTGGCAATAATCCTCTAGCAAAAGGATGGGAGTGACTGTGATGTATGACTTAAACACACATATACATACAAAAATATGCACTCACTGCTCTGTGATGGAGAAGTACAACATGAGGGAGATAGAAGATGGTGTTGATGGTAAAGACTGTTTAAGATTTTATTTGGAATTAAACTTGGAAACTATTTTGGATGAGGGTCAAGGGCTGAATAGTCATGCTCACTAAAGGCCATGGGGAAAAAATTAGCTCTGGTTCTCGGTGTGGGTAGGTAGGGTTACCATATTTCTCTCCAGGATTTCCTGGACAGAAATAATGCCCATGTGCTGCCCAGATAGTGTGTGCACATGCAGAAAATCTGATGTATTGGGAATGTACTGGGTTTACTGTGTATGCACCAAGTGGCACACACATCTGAATATTGTGCATATGATCTGGGGTTGAATTCCACAGGCACAGGAGATTCATCTGGCAGTTGGATTATGGCAAGCCTCAGAATCTTGAAATATCTCTTGGATCAATTTTCTGAGCAGAAAAAATTAGATGTCTGAAGGGAAATCCAGATATACCGTGACCCTTGCAAACATATGAGCCTCAAGAACAGAAAGATGCCAGCGTAGATGACATGTAAAGGTAGCATACAAGGGCTCGCAGAATTAAAGCGACTGCACAGATCCTTCCATTTCTGTTACAACTACAGAAAGACGCGTGGAATTTCCCAGGAAGTTTGAATGACATCTGTGAGGCACTTCTACAGCCAGTCCACAGTCTGAGGGAGGACCAATGCCGGAGCCTGGATTTGATCTGGAGGTGAGAACRTTACTTCCTGAAATATTCAGAGGTCTCCCATTCAAAAACCTACATCTTTGCCCCAAGTATCTGGTGGGAAGAACTGCCTCCTCAAGTAGGATGGGTGCCAGCTGTAGTAAGGACCACTATCTTGATGTCACACCCACCAACCTTCTTGTAAAGAGTGAAGTCCAGCAAATGCCTGCCCTTAAATCAGCTATTACTGTGGCCTACCCACTTCTAACAGATACCAAGTGCATTGTTGTGGCTGTGGGTGATGGTTGGGCTCTGGTAGCAGAGCCAATATTGATAATTTTAAAAGGAAAAGGAGTTCCAAAAAGAATTTATGTATAAAAGATGCACATATATGATTCTATAACTACATCCTGCCTTGCATTCTGATTGCTAAGCATTCAGTATTCTTTACAGGAAATTAATAACTTTACAAAGCATCTGCTCCATCCACCAGCTTTAAAAAATAATATTGCTGTTGTAAACCATGGATTACTCATTCTGATAGGGGTAATCCCCTTAAAATTAGCCATTCTGTAGTTTAACGAATTGATCTTTCCTTCGATGTGTTTTGCACTGGGAACCAAATGATTAAATGTTCAAAAACCACATACTATTTTGGACCAAGAATTAGAAATGTTGAAAAGATAAAGATACCTGCAAGTAGTTTTCCTTAGATGAAACTTTACCATTTGTATATCTGAGAGTTAAAGGCATATCCCAGCATATTGTGTCCTTCACATTAACTGTGTAAGGAATCACACATTAAAAACCACAGAAAAATCTGCCCATTTATATTTTAAGGCCTTATCACCAACGGGAATATTAGTTTTCCCATGTTACAGTGTTTCATAGAGGCAAATTAGTCATTTAGTAGAGCTAAGTGGGAATTGCTCAGTAAAATATTTTGTGTTGGAAAATGCTAGTTTGTCAAAGTGGAATCTTTCCATGGCAGTACATCAGTTTGTACCTAGTGTCCATTGGGACAGTTTGCAGAATTAAGGTTAGAATTTCTGCTGATACCTTTCTCGACTCAGAACACAGCTGTCTGTCCTGTGATCATAGCACTCACTTGAGAATCTGGAGAGCAAAGTATCTCCACTTACCAGAGATGTTAGAGCCAGAACTCAGCTGGCTGCTATGTGTATCAATAAAGAGTCATAACTGCTGGGCTACTGAGAGTAGTATTCATGTGTCTTCCCCCTTCTACACAACAGTTGCGTGAAAAGCATCAATAAGAAGGTTCTGGATTTATCACACAGTCAAAGAAGGGTATTTATTTATTTTTATTATTTATTTTTTATCACAGACTTCACTCATGGTAGGATGACCCCATCCAGCTCTAGCAGTACTCGTTGATTTTCGAGTAAGAATTAGCCTTTGAGATTGCTCTTGGCCCCAGACTTTCCAAAGGGTGAACTAATATATGGATGAAACAGTATATTATTAGCTTCGCTGGCATCTGTTTCCAGCCAGTTGCTCAGGTCTGCCATATGCTTTAATAATACTGCTATTAAAGGAAAATCTCTTCTAGTACAACTGATGCGAGTCAATAGCTTATTGCTCTTTGCAGATGTAATGCTCTTGGTGGGAAATGGTAGGCAGTAGGTTGGTATCTGGGCTCAAAATTTCATTTGTAAGCTCAAATTTGATGCTTATTTCTGCCACATTTTGGCATGCGTAAGGGTTGTATCTGTCTTTATTTAAGGAAATCCTTTATACATTTTCAAAGTATAAAGCCTTGAAACACAGGCCAACAATGAAATTAGTGTAAGTATTTGGAAAGGTTATTCAAAGTTCCACTGTTATCAAACTCTTTTCTTGAAAATCTGTGTAAATAAATGATATTTTGGAAACTCTCAGCAAACATCTGACATTTGCGTTTATTTACATTTATTTTTGTTTGAGAGCCTCTTCTAGATTATTGTTGTATTTGATTCTYTTATATGTTTAAGCTTGCTTTTCAGGAACTGTTCTTATTGGAAATTTGCTGCTTTATGGCCTTTTAGACCCCTTAAGTTCCTTATCTGAGTGCTTCTGAAGGCCATGACAAATGAGATAAAACCTTGGCTCTTGAGGGTGTTTGTGCAGTACAAGTATGATGCCAGAATGAAGAAAAAGCCTGGTGGCTTTTCTGAAATATCTTTAAAGAAATCATTCCAGAAAGAGCCCTGCATAACTCTCTGATTGTTCAAGGTTTGTCATGACAGTCAATGATTTATGGGGAAAATGATGATASGACAATTGTTCCAAACAGTTCAGCAGTGGTCTCATTTTATTCCCAGGAAATGTTATTATTGGCTACACTGCTAAGTGAATTCAACTGATTACTGACCCCAAGTCCAAGGGGTGAAGGGTGGTGTGTGTCCACGTTGCTCAGTCATCTCAGATTGGCTGCATCAACACAGCGTACTGCATGGTCCTGGATCTCTGCTGGGCCCCATGTGATTCCCCCATGACCTTAAATCACAGCAGTCTTTTGTGTGTGGTTCTTTGTTCAGTTCAGAGTGTCAGGAATAGTGAGGACTGTGTTGCAGCCTGACGGAAGTGTGTTTGCCTAGCATGCGATGGAAGGTATGAATTGTGTGAACTGGGATATGGCACAAGGGTATGTCTGAGGATGCAAAGCCTGGTAGAACATGTCAGAGGCCTGTGTAGGATAGAGGGAGACAAATCTAATGACTTCCTCCACATCACATCTTGGAGTGGTTCCAGAAGTTAATCATCCCAGCAAAGATATGAGGTTTTGTTTCCACAGGACATAGTTGATTCACTTCAAAGAAGAACCTGTGAGCAAATTAGCATTGAAACAATGAGTCTGCACATGACCAGAACCAAGAAGTGGCCCATGGAACTAAGTTAAATGATAGTTTAAGCATATCCAGTGACTTCAGTGAGAGTTAGGATGGGACAATGCTGAGTGAATCTGAAAATCCTGCTTTATATTTTTTATCAAGTTTAATATTTAAGCTTTAGGTAAAGGTCAATCTCCAGTTATACCACTGAGAACTTTGGTGGGACAAAGGACCGTGGAACAGGACCTTAAGAAAACAGCCTTGTGAAAATGAGGTTAATGAGAACATTTAAGATTTGTTAGAAAATATCCTTTTTTTATCCAACTGATCTCAGAAACTTGCTACGGATAATCTAGTTAAAAATACAGAGACATTTAAACACTCTTGATTGAAGCACAGGACATTTCCTGAAGATTAATGACTGCTTAGTAGGAGCTGTGGCCTGAAATTCAGCTGAGAGCCATTAGTTTCAGCTAGCCATCAATCCTCCAGATAGGTTTGGTGCCAGAGTCATTATTACAATTAGGAGTTTAAAATGTATGTGTGTAGTGTACTTTCTGTGCATGATGAGGATGCCATTTTGACAGGATACTTCTGGAGAATTACAGTCTTCTGCATTTGGCTAGCTAGATGGCTTGAGGTCTCTTAAGGGTATTCTAATAATCTGAAATAATTTAAACCCTCAATTATTCAGTACCCTGGAAGATCAGCTGTGAACATCAGACTCAGTCATGCAAACATTTCAAGTAAGTAGCACCTCATAAAGAGAACGGCTACTTTGTCCCTGTCCCATCACTTTGGGCTGGGCTGGCTTCTGATGTTTTCATTCAGGTAGTTGTTAGCTTCTGCCTAATTAAGGAGTTAAAATCCAGCTGCTAATAATTGACTGAATGAAAGTAGTACAGAGAAAATCAGATTCAGACTTCTATGCTGGTAATGATTAAGGGGTTATTACCACGCACAACAAAGTCAATGGTAAAGGCCCTGTTAGAGTCAGTGGAAGCAAGAGTGAACACCTGGTCCTTTTCATTAATGTAGTACACAAAATAGAATGGATTATATGTTTCCATATTTCAGTAGAAATTTTTCCATAATGATTTCTGGACTATTTTAACCACACTGACAGAGCTTTAACTAGCTATTTTTTAGTTATGGCTGTCAGTTCTCATTTCATAGATTTCATTGATAAGGCCAGATGGGATTATCCAATCTAACTTCCTGTAGGCTACTTGACCTTCCTCAGTTATCCTGATACCAACTGAAAGGTAAAGTATGTCTTCCAATTTTGCTATGAAGCTGTCAGGAGCTGAAGAATCTGCCACCTTCATTAGTATTTCTTTTCATTCTTCTATTACTTCATTGTAAGCATTGTAAGCATTCCCCCTGTTCCTAAACTGGACTGGTTTGGCTCCAGCCACAAGCCTCAGTTCTTGTATCGATTACTCAGCTTTCCCTGGTAATTATCATTTGACATTTCTTCCCCAAGAAGACACTGTAATCATACACTGTAAACAAATTAATTTCTCATCTTCTTTCTGATAACCAGCAAAATCCAAACTCCTTTAATCTCTGTATTGGGTCATTGGTGCTGCATATGGAAGTAAGAGCACTTTACTGCTCCTGCCTTTATAAATGTAATGATTGCATTAGCCATTTTTGCACATCAGAGCTTATACTCTGTTGGTTTTCCACCAGGACATAAGGATCCTTTTTGGAGTCACTGCTTTCCAGGATAGTGAAGGCAAGTTCTGCATTCCTCGCTCTTTAATGCATAGCTTCACATTTGGCTGTACTAAACATTTTGTTTAAATTGGCCCTGCTTCCTAATTGGTCCAGAACATTCTGTCATTAATTATCACACTGTCAATCTGTATGTCATTGACTAATTTTATCAGTAGTGGAGCTGGTCAGAAATGTTCCAGTTCAGCAATGTTTTGCTGAAAAATACTGGTTCACAGAGTCTGAAATGTTTCTTTTGAAAGATCTTGGGTTCAATAAACTTTTGCCAACAGGTTTGCCCTGAAGCTGAAGACCCTGAAAATGGCTGGAATTTATAGACAGCTTAAGTCACTATCCCAGATAATTGAGTAGTAAACACTATTTTTTTTTAAAGTTTGTTTAATTTGGAAATTTGACATCATTTTGGGACTGATTCAAATCCCATTAAAGTCAGTGGGAATCTATGTATTGACTTAATTTGCCATTGGAAAGGTCTTTTTTGTGTATGTAATGCTCAGTTTTAATCATCCTCTTTATAGACATCTAGTTTCTTCCTGGCTGAAAAGTTCCCTACAAACAATAGTAGATCATCAACAAAATCCTGCAGCTATATTTGAAAATGATCTGCTTAATTGTGCAGTGCTGTAGAAGTTTATCAACTTCTTTGGTTTATTCCTAAGGGAAAAGAAACCTCTTTTCCTTTCCTTCACTTTTGTAACCTTCTGCTCTCACCCAAACACACAAGTAGTTGCGAAAGAATGCAGAAGAAGGGATGGGGAATGGGATTTGAATAAAAGCAAGGGACTGAACAAAGGCTTCCAGCTCTTTGCAGCATTGCTTCTACAGTGCATCTTGAGAAGCATTAAATTCACAATGAGCGTGGGAGGAGGAAAAGGCACTGAACACGTTAGACTCATTTTATCAATGAGGATTACTAACAGTAAAATATTACGTCCTCTAAAAGGGAGCAGTGTAATGTTCTTAATCCAGGTGACAATATTTCTGACAAATCATGTCATTGGTGAGATGCAGGACAGGAAATCCTATCTGTAAGTTATTAGAGAGGTTATGCTCTAGTTTCCTAGAAGTTTAAATGTTTAAATGTGATTTCTAAGGCAGCTCTTCTTCTTGATTTAAGGTTTCCACATCTTCATAATGTTGTGTATAATTATACTTGGATATTTTTTAGTATTTCATCTTAGGTATTCATATCTGACTGTTTGTTCATATTTTCTTCTTACTAGTGAGAATGTGTTCAGCAGCAGGTATGACACTGTCAGGATTTTTATAGAAATGTGTGATTCCTGTAGCAGAAGAAGTATCTGTGTGGGTGATTAGCAACAGGAGAATTCTATGCTCAGAAGAAATACAAGAGTCATTTTGTACAAATGAGAAACTGCAAAGGAAATGTGCCAAACTGAATGTAAGAAAATTATCTGCCATAAACAGTCATTATTCCTGAGGGAAGGTGAGGGGAAAGGACAGGGGCAATCGTGTTCTGCTATTAAAAAAGCACATATCTCTGGTGAACAATCAACCTGGAAATCACACCCGTTGCCACTTTCTATTAGCCCTGTTCAGATAAGGGATTATTCTCCTTGAATAGTATGCACTACCAACTGCTTCGTAGTTCATAAGTTTCCTCATACAATGGTGAGTGTAAATCTAGACAGCTATGGTAGCTCGGCATTCTTGCTGCAGTCATTTTCCAGTTTGACAGGCTACGAGGGAGCATATAAAGCAGCAAAGGAAATGCAAGACATCTGTAACAAAACCAGTGAACATGCTATTGATTTGTTTCCCTTGCTGGTGTGGTCCTGGCATTGGTCTCTTTCTCCAGAGAAATGAGTTAAAGAAACAAGTCCAGTAGAGAACATGGAATTTTACTTCCATTCATCTTCCTTATTTTGCAAGCACCACATTCTGCAAATCCCATGCCAGTAAAGCTCTTGGATCAGTCCTCAAATTCTTCTGGATCCTTAAGGGAGGAGATGTCAGAGCTGGCCAAGAATCTAAGTGGAAACTGATGACAGAAGCTGACATTAATCAGCTCCACAGTATGTTCTGCCCAGCAGGTTTCTTCCAATAAATCAAAGGGCTTCAGATCCAAAGGGCATTTAACCATTAGAGAGCAAGTGTTCACTGTGGTCTGCAGCAGCTAAATATGATGAATTTTATATTCATTTTCACATATAACCCCATCCACATAGTGTGTTTGTGTGTTATTACATATAGATACACTGGGCCAAATTCTCAGCTAGGGTAAGTCAGCAAAACTCCACTGATTTTACTAATTTACATGAAGCAAAGGTTTAATCCACTATATATGAATAGAATGAAATGGTGATAGTTTTTTGTTGTTGTTTTTCTTTCTTTGTATTTTTTCCTGATGGTGACGTGAAAAAAAACACCCTCAGGTTTGCAAGATTTTCTGCCATTCTTGTGATAAGATGTTTCCCCATGGTGAGCAAAGAGAAGTGATTAAAGGTGGTAAAGTTAACCAAGTGAAACACTTATGTTCGGATTGCTTGCCAGTGGGAGTATGAATCCACAGTTACTCACAGAAGTAATTCTGATTGCTTCAGTCAGATTGCTTCAGTAACACTCATCAATGGCAAAAGGGTCTTGTCAGGCTGAAAAGTCATTAGGCTCTTCTTTGATTAGTTTATTTAATATGCATTAATGTCAGAGATGGACAGGTAGGGTATTCTCTGGAAAAGAATGATAAAAAATGCTCTCTTTGATAAGGGATTTTCTGACCTGGGGAAAGTGCTTTACATTGCATTCTTTGCATTGGGAGAAATYTTCTCTGATGAGGGATATGCACATAAGCTGGTTAGCTAGAGATCCCTCATTCATGATCCTGTGGTGAAATGCAAGGGCATGCTAGAATTTTTCAGAAACATCTGAGAGGTTTAGAAGATTTGTGCCTGCTGATTTCACCAAGCCACAGGGCTTAAAAATACCTAATACACACTTAAACACAGGACCTAGGCATATGTTATTTGAAAACTTTTCCCCACAAAAATGTGATTCTTCAAAACTTCTCAGACTATCCCAATTTGGGACTACCACTACTAGGCCTAAAAGCAGGGAWCAAATATACCTCACCAGATTGAATGACATGCTTCTCTGCAAACATTGTGCCTATAACTTTAATAGGGCTTTAATGTATGTACCCTGTAGACCAGGAACAGAAGCAGATACAAAATGTGGTGACTGGCAAATTACAGAAATAAATTTAACCAGATCATAATGGTATTTTTTTACACCCACTTACAGGGATGAATTTAGATGGAAAAATGTGCATTCTCCCTCTTTCTCAGACCTCCTCCGTAAGCTCGTAGGAAGTTCCTATCACTCTAAGAAGAACTAGGCAACCAGTTACCTTTCAAACATAAAATACAGTGTGTGAATAGACAAAGACCTCTTTAATCCTAAATATTATTTCACACCAGTACATAGCATAAATGCTGATTAAATTTCCCAAAGTTTACATGGGAAAGTCCAAGAATGACTGTTGTTAACTCCAGTAATGCTGTAATATCAGCGGTTGATGTGAGACAACTGACATTTCAAGTGCGAGGTCTTATGGCAAGCCATGGTACTTCTTCCCATTTCACTTAACTTTCTGTTCATTGACCTTGCTTGCCAAAATATTCAGGCTACCTGGAGCACTGCAAAAATCTTAGCAGGGAAAGTGCAACATTAAGAATCTGTAAAGGTAAACTAAAGTGGGTTCCTGCCCWGCTAAAAATATTTCAGAGAGGGTATCTTAGGAATTTACTGTCAAAATGCTTTTGTTATTATTAAAAAAACACTCATTGGTTGGTGCTAAGCCATTTTGCAGAGATATAGCAATTAAAAATATTCCATTTGGTCAAAGAAGGAATATCTGGTAGATGTAAGACAAAAGTTCTTTCCCTCATTAAAAGGGTCAATAGCACAGTGACTGACAGTATGATGTAGGAAAAAAGCAGCGCAAAGACCTGAACTAGACGTCTACTCAGCTCTATAAGTCAGTGCAAAGCGGCTTTCAAGAAGTATTTACTTTTTTGTAGACATTTGAAAGGACTCAGTTTCATACTGAGACCAGGAAAATGTTGAAATCTCAAAAAATTTCACAAGATGAGAAAACCCCTTTCTCACCAAGCTGCTGCTGTGTTGTTAACCTCAATGTGGCAAATAATCTGGCACAAGTAATATGATATAAGCTATCTTCAGGTAAGCAAAACTTTAGATTAGTAGTGATGTACTATACTATAAAATTGTGGGATAGATTTATAAGAGTGTCCAGGGTAATTGCTGCTCACCTTCAACATTACTTCTCCTTAGTGTGGGACATTTGCTCCAAGTTATGTGAGGAAAGCATTACCATGCTATTAACCAGATGGCAACTAGAATCCACCTCTGCTTATTCAACAGAAAAGGAAAACTGTTCTCCTTCTCCATTTGCATTGTTCAAAATGTTCTCACTACTTTTTTCTGAAAGAAAATTAAGTTTTCACCTAAATATGTGTGTGCGTGAATGTGTGCGTGTGCGTGTGCGTGTGTGTGTGTGTATACAAAGCTTGCTTTCCCCAGCTACCTGAAATTTTTTGGGGAGGATTAACTATCTTCTGGTTTATGTTGATTTTTTTTATTTCATTTTTTTAATGTTTCTGGAAAATTTGATAGTTCTTTTTCTCCATTTTTTTTGCCACAGACACATTAGCATTTTTGTGGCAGAAAGAAGAGACTCTTATTTCTCACCTGCTCTTGTTCGTCAACAGCATAGAATGAGAAGAATCTTTTCATCTTGGACATTTGATTATGACTTCAATACAAACAATGAATATTCTTGCTTATATGAGGCAGGATTAGCTGAGATTAGTGACTCTGTTCATTTTACCAGTCTAAAACCGTGCATGCTTCTCCCATCATCTGCAAAGAGGGCAATGTGCAGGCAGGAAGACTAGGATTCTGACTAAGCACTAATTCAGCTAACCACATCACCTACTGGCAGGTGGGGGGAAAGGATGAATAAATCAGGTCCTCACCTGGGATTTGAATCTTTGTTTTAGACAGTCTGATGGAGAACAGACTTTCTAGTGTCTTCCCCCTCCATAACCCTTGCATACGTTTGGGATTTTTTCCTTTAAGTTTTGATAGAAGTTATGGAAGTGGACAGTTTGGGACAGGGTCTGCAGGTGGTTGTACCAGTTAGCACAGAAGTGAAAGGAGCAAGCCGTCCTCAT
Source organism: Apteryx rowi (assembly GCF_003343035.1). NCBI lineage: Eukaryota > Metazoa > Chordata > Aves > Apterygiformes > Apterygidae > Apteryx > Apteryx rowi. Next base: position 269,175 of record NW_020450952.1, on the reverse strand, counting down.
AACTGATCTGCAGAAGATATTGGGAAGAGATATTTGGAAGGAAATGACTTAGGTATTTGGGTTCAACTTTTTGCCTTATTCTGTTAACAATTTAAGCCTGTTCAAACTCAGGAAAAAAAGCAAGCTAAATGGATTATTGTTAGAGTTTCTGAATGATGTTTTTGACAAGGAGAAGGCTGGTCAAAAGCAGAGCCAGCTGTAACATTACAGTGTGTACAAGAAGAACCCAAACTCCATATTCAGTCTGGAATTGCATGCTCAGCTTCGGAAGGAGTGAACCCACCAGGAATTAGAAGGCTTTTCTTCATGTTGATATTTGTTTGTTATTATGCCTTTGCTTCACTTTATATATTAGTAAATGGGAGAGCCTGAGGTGCAGAGAGTGTCAAGGGAACGACCAAGGTGATAGTTTGCTCACAGCTTTGGAACATTGTCCATCTGGAGGCAAGAGATTCATTCCAGATTCAAGCTCCTCAGTCTAAATCATTGCCCTCTTAGGTGCTGTATCTAATCAAAGGAGCTTGATGGGTATCTCCTAACAGCAGTTCATTCATAGTACTATTTGAATCTGGGCATTAGCAGTTAATCTTTCTACCCTAACAGTCTGTGGAGCTAGAATGACCACACACCTAACACAGACCCTTTAGCTGGCTGGGACAATTCCAGAAATTGGTCTTTTTCAACCGGAATTTCTAGGCTATGAGAACCGCCTTCTTTTCTGTAGTACAGCAATATGGTGACTTTCTGAAAAAGTCTGAATGCTCAGCAACATTTTATTACTTTCTTTATGAATGATTTATTACATGATTGTGTACCTGGGATGGTCTAGAAGCTTATTTAGTTTCTTATGAAGCAGATGGAAAACATTACATTGAACAAAGGCTGGCACTAGCTTTTGTTTTGTGCAATCCTGGAGCCAATTTATGTGTTAAGCTGAAAGCTTCTAAAAGCAGAGGACACAGACACAGAAGCCACCTTCAGTCCATGTACAGGCAGCCATGTTATCACCTATGCTGACCATTCATTCAGTCAGATGATTCTCTTCTGCCTGTCCTCCTCTCTCACGCTCTTTTATTGCATCAGATGTTATTATTWTTWTTTTTTTTGTCCCAAATCATTTACTTATGCACTTCGGGGAAAAGGAATTTGGGGAATGGGCATGAGAAAGGAGGAACCAAGGCTCAGTTGCCTGTACTACCACAGGCTCCCTGCATGACTTTGTTCAAGTTAGTTAAGCTCTCTGTGCCTTAGTTCACCATCTGTTAAACTGAGAAAATAGTTGTTCTCTGCTTCACAGAAACGTTGCGAGGCATTTGAGATTATGAAGCGTTCTGATACTCACAGTGGGACCAGTAACTTAGACCTAATGAACAAAGGAATACAGGAACTGGGAGGGCAGTTTAGATAGGATTTAGGTGCCTAAATCAAAGAGTAAGATTGATAAAAAAGTCTTTGTAATAGTGTGGGGCCATAGGGATCTTTATTTTTGCCAGTAAAGTTACTCAGGCACATGTATTTCTACTACTGGTATACTCAGAGCTAACACTGTCTTGACTGAGATGAGTATCTTTTCATTTATCTCCTATTTGAAACCATGTGGAATTCAGAGCTTAGGCTAAGTACCCCAAAAAGGGAGAAACCTACTACAAAATGACAACATTGAGTGCAAGCCACAACACAGCCATCAAAACACTTAGCCAGTGGATCCCAGGTTTTATATCCTACCTCAGGATTAATTTACCAACATAGAAAGCAGGAAATGTAAATGTAGTGTTCTTCTCAGTTTGCTAGGGGTTTAAATATACATCTCCTATATGCCACGAATGTCCTAACTGCCAAGCAATAGGAGACACTGATGTGCTCTTTGCTGTTTTTCCTGAAGTTGTACTACCACACATAAAAAAACAAAAACAAAAACAAAAACAAAAACAAAAAACAAAAAAACCCTGAAGGATTCTTTGGGAGAATAGAGAGAAAGTACAAAAGAGAAAAAAGCCTTGGTAACCCACTGATGAGTGCTTGCTCCTGTGAGATGGAGCCTTGCTTTTGGTCTATTCTATTATGAAAGTTATCTAAGGACAATCCTAAGGATAAAGCATATTGTTTGGAATTGGGGCCCACCACTCTGCTATCAGCGATACAGTCAAAGCCAGGGTCCTTCCTGCATACTCTCTCTCTTCTGCAGAGTCTTGCATTTTCATCTCCAACAGTGAGCAGCGGGGCCCTGTTTCTTCACCCAGCTTCTCATTGATTTTTCTGTGAGGAGAAAAGAAAGTTGACTTGAACCTTTCAGGCTGAGGAAGGCTTACAGGCCAGGTTTCTCACTTCCCAAGGGGGTTCTCTCTTTGCTGAGGTGGCTGCCCTTCTGGAGGTGTCTGTCAGCTACACTTAATTAACCATACCCAAAGAACAAGGCAGGTTTAGGCAGGCTTTCACAAAAACCACTTACAAGGAGCTGTTAGTTAAGGAGAGAGGCAGTATTTTAGAAAAATCCCTCCCCCCAGTGTGTCCTACCCAGTGCATGCTTTTGTAGCCCATTTTTAGGTGCCTATCCTCCCCATCCATTATTCCGAGACTTGGAGATACATCTCCAGCAGTAGAATTTGCAGTGCTGAGTTAGTATCTAAGCCCCTTTACTCAATTAGGCCTTAATTTTAAGCACTTGAATAATTTCAATGGCCTATAGTAAAACCTGGCCTTAAACGCTTTATTAGATTTGAAACATTTATTTTACCAGCACTTCATAAACCTTATTTATTTGAGTCACTGTTCCATGAGTTCCTTTATCCCTAAGTCCTTCTCACAATAGCATTGGCCCCCACAATGAAACATATTTCAGACTTCGAATCTTACATACTAACATTCCTGTTAGCCTAAATGTGGCAAGATATTCCATTAACTTGTTCTTTCCCTCATATGCTCCATAAGTGGCTTCAGCCTGTTATGGCTCAGAACTAGCTGTCAGGACATATGAGCTCTGCTCTCAGCTGTTTAACAAAGTTAATGCATTACCTTGAGGAAGTCCATCTATCTTAGACACATATGAAGGGAATGAACATAAAATAAATATAAAAACACTACGAAGAGATATGTGCTTCTGGTGGCCTGATAAAGGAGATTCTGTCAAAACTGGATGCCCTAGCATGAGGCAAATAAAATCTTCTCACAGAGGTTTTCAAAGGCATTTATCTCTTTCCCATATCTATTTGGGGATCTCCCTCAGACACTTTAGCAGGCTAATTTGTTAAGCATCTACTAGTTAAGGAAGACATACCACCATTACCATGGGATAAGAGCTCCCAGGGTGAAAGGAAATTGCTCACCAACTGCTTTGAAGAGGTAAGAAAAACAATCCTACCCATTAAACTGCAGGGTAGAATTTGCCTGAATGCAAGTGTCTACTGCAATTTTATACCCTCAAGACTATCCAGGACACCACTATGGAGCTGGTTGATATTAGCTGGGACCTATGGGAGATCCTTCTGTAATGACAAGTGGATGGCCAAGGTCAGATCAGATGGCATCAGACCATGCATGGAGCATGTAAATCGAGCTCTCAGTTATTTTCTGTGGTGAGGGATGACATGGGACAGTGTGCTTTTCTGTGTCCTCTTTGGGGAAAGGAGAAAACTCTACTCTTAGTCTTGGGGAAGGGAATGAGTCCATATGTACGCCAGACCAGCTGAGAGCTCATGGGACAACTGGGAAAAACTGGTAAAGGGCTGGTCAGTAGAGGTTTGGCTCTGTGTGTACAGTCACAACAGGCAACTAGAAAACAAAGTGAGTAAAATAGTTGGTAAAATTCCCCTCTGCTCTGTCCTGACTGTGAGAAAGGATGAGCTGGTCATCTGAGTTGATAGGCTGATTTTCATTCTAATCAACGAGTWTCTCTCTTTCCTCTAAAGCATTTTGCCCTCTAGGTATCTATCTGTATCACCTATTTCTGTTGCTCTAAGAAATCATCTTCAAATTTAGTAGATATGAATTTCTACCTTTAAATTAAGTTTAGCATGAAAATCTTGTAACACATCTATACCTATATATATAAAGGTAATGGAAAAAAACTGTGACCTGTTAGAAACTGAGGGACCTATATGATAACAAATGTTAAGGAGAATAAGGAAATGATGAAATTGCATTGGGATGAAATGTCATTAGAGCTCAGTAAGCAGTGGTGCTAATATACGAGGTGCCTGACAAGCACATAGCAAAGAAATGTTATCCCTGGGAACCTGAGGGTGGTTAGCAAGCTGGTTTCATATATGCTTGTGGAGAACTCCTAACAAAGCATGTGTGTTGCAGGAAAAAGAACAATTTGCATTGTGGAGTATAATAGCACCATACTTCTTATGATACTTGATAAAATGGAGTTAAAACACTGAAGAATCTTTCTAAATGTGACAGTCTTTCTTTTGGGACCTGTTGCTGATGCAAACCTTCAAATGTATCTTTTTGCCTTCTTCATGACTTGAGACTTTGATACTCAGTTTCTCCCGCTCTGCAGTTTCATAAATGTACCATGCAGTCTGGCGTACATTAAGAGAAAGAAGGTGAATATCAACATGATGTCAGTGGTGCAGTGAAGAACAGCAAAGAGCACATCAGACATCTGCATTCACAGCTCTGGGTGAACTTCAGCCAGCCTGAATTTGGTTCAAGTTCATGCAAAATTTATTTTACTATGGTTTGGATACAAAAATTGAGTGAAAGTAGGGCATTTCCGTGACTCGAACCCAAAGCTTAAAGTGAAACTTGGAGCGTGTGAACCTTTGCAGCCTGAAACCAAAGAAAATGTTTGCGTGAACCCTTGCTAAGCAAGCCCGCTGTGTTTCAGAGAAGCTCTAATAAAAACCACACTGCCATGAATCACTGAATATTCCGTACTTTGACTTGGTAAATTTATGTAAGTTCCATGACAGTCCTTTTTAAGGGTTCATTTTTCTCTGAGCTTTGAACCAAATCATGAAGTTGCTGATGAGCTTTGCTAAGCCCTTGCCCAGCCTAATCCTGCTAAAGTCACAGGGAGATTTGACTGAATAGAGAGCAAACAAAAACTGAGTCAGGGTTTAGACTTTAGTACAGTAGCCTGAATTTATGCAATTTATTTTTGAGAGCTTGAATAAATCTGTTTCCACTAATGTGTATTAAATGCAAACAAATTAAAGAAAACTATATTCAAAATTTGGTGAAAGACCAAATTTAGGTTGTTTTCCCTTCTCTCAGTCATGTTTGTACACATCATGAGATGGTCTTGAATTACATAGTTAATGCTATTTTTTGTAAAGCACTTGTTTCATTCAGTGCCAGGACTGCTCTGGGGACAGACAAGTTCTGTGTAATTAATTAAGGTACTCTCTCCTGGGCTATCTCTGCCTATTTTAGATGTTAGATGTGTAGTGAATGGGATGCGTTTTCCCACAGAGTGAACTTCTTAAAGCAGCTGAACATTTTCTTCCAGAACTAGATTTCCCCTCATCGTTGCTCTCAATTTCAGTGATGCCAGAGAAAAAAACATTTATGCCTTCTTCTCTCAGTTGATAAGTAACTGTTTCTTTTTTCTCTAAAATGAGACACTGAGCTATTCTGAGAGCATTGCAAACAGAAACCCTAACAACTGTATTTTGAACACATCACTACACCCATACTGTGTGACCCATACTGAGGGCATGAGCCTGCCGTGGTTCTGCCTTGAGTCCATGAAAGGACAAAATCTGGGTGTGCATCATCTCTCACTCCCAAAGCCGACCACAAAGAGGAAACCCAGATGAGACCAGACCCAGGACTACACAACACGTTGCAGAGTGCACCAATCTGGCAATTTAACCACATGACAGCTTCCCTCTGCTTCCTTGCCCAAAACCCCAAAATTTCTCCTGTAGTAAACTCTTCCCAGCCTGAAACTCTAATCCCAGTTTCTCTGATTTACAACATCCTTCTCTTCACTTTCCCACAATTTCCTTTAACTGTAGATTTCTCTCTACCAGCTAACTGGCTCACAGATCCATTCCCAATTCCTTCATCATGTTTTAGTCTGTTTTCTGGGTCAGTTCCAGTCACATTTCCCTCCCCAACTCATCCCAATTTCCATGGTTTCCTTTTTTCATATCCCACTGTCCTCCACCTTATTCTGACTTTTGTGTTCACATGACTCAAAATCACAAATTTGAAGGCTCTCTCTTCCACTCTGCCTGGCTTCCAGCTGCGAGAGCAGCGTGGCTTTCCTACTTTCTGGTGGCTGACCCATCTGGGAGCAGCCATGGGGATGAGAGAGGAGGAGAGGAGGTTTTGTCTTTCTAGCTGTGGAGAAGAACATAATTAGTTATTCTATAGGGATGGCTCATTTCAGTACAAAATGAAGTGTTCAAGCATGCTTGGTAAGTATAGAATCTCTTGAGATCCTAGGAGCTAAAATTGAAGATATTGCTACTGAGAATGTGTTAACTGATTTTGTTGTTGTTGCTATTCTTTTTCCAAAGAGCTCATCATTTGGGAAAATGTGGGCTGATTCTCCAGAGGTCAGCAAAGACTGCACAGATGCACAGACCATGCCTCTACTATTTCTGACCTCCCACGTACAAAGCACAAGGAAGCTCATGCTACTTAAACAAAACAATAAGCAGCAGTTATTAATGTTTTAAAAGCCTTTTTGTGTTTTTTTTTTGTTTTTTTTTTCCCAACTGACACTCTGAAATGCATGAACTGATTTGATTGACAGCTACCAAAAAATAAGCCTGAGGCAAGCAAAGTCATGGAAAATTTCATTCCAAATGTTTAATGCTCTGGCAAAGCTATAAGCAGCTGAAAACTGGATCATATAATGGTACATATCAGACAACCTGAATAATATGGAGGGCTACCAGCCAGACCTATAATTAGAACTGGGCAGGAATTAGTTTTCCCATGGCCTCCAACATTTTTTTTCAGTTGTTCACTGGCACAAACCCAACAACTTTTGAGGTTTTCATGGAAAAAGAGAGAACAAACTCACTGCTATTTACATGGTGATCAGAGAATTCACCTTCACCCTCTATTTCCTGGGGATGAGCTCTAACCATAGATGATAGCATGAATTTACTTTTTTTTTTTTTTCCTGGTACAGCTGCTTCATTCTGTATAATTTTTTTCAGTGGTCCAGAGAAAGTCTCTAAAACTCAATAGCCAAAGATAATTTGTTATCTTGTTCTCATGAAGCTCAATGCTTAAATGCCTTTATGGTTCCAGACCTTAATCTCTAGTCCAGCAATCAGAAGGCTTCCCTGGACTCCTAAGAGTCTTTAGTCTGAGTCAGGCTGATCGCGAACTAAATGAGTTCCCAAGCTTCACTTCTCACTCAGAAGTGGGGTTTTATTTTTTTTGTGGTTTTAACCAGAAATTTTATCCCTGACATGAGGAATCTTTTCTAAGCAGTTTTGGCCAAACCTGAAAGTTCAGCTTCTGACAGATCAACACTGTTCCAGAAGAATTTGTGAAATAATTTCTAGAAGCCATTGGAAAACAAAAAACAGTCTTCTAAAATCTGTCAGTATAGCGCCAGAGAAACTAGTGTAACAGCTATCATGTCTGCATTGGCACCACACACACACTGCCACTTCAACGGAGGTAATTCAGCTGCTTTTTTTGTTGTTGTTTTATGTGACTGAGCTTTAAGAGATTTAAGTTAATCAGTAACAGTGAAGTTATCCCTATGAACCCATAGCAGAGCCAGTCAATGTTCCATATTTGGTTTGGATGTTATAGCTGCACGCCTGAATTCCTGGTGAAGAAGAAGCCATGAAGATAACAGCTTCTACTATTAACACCAGTGCTTCTACCATTCCCTGTGGTTTAGTGTGTCTCTCTTTTTCTGTAAGATATCCAGGTGAATAAACACAGCACTAGTGTCCAACATACATTCAATATTTCTTTTTTCTATATCTCACTGCAAGGATACCAATAAAACCAAAGGCATTAATATTGATAGTAGCACAGAGAAAAACATACACAGAAATAAGAAAGACCTCATTGTATAGAAATTGTGAGATAAAACAATGAGCATATTAGTGGTCCAATATGTAATAAAACCTCCTCCCCAGAGGAATGTAAGTAAAGAATCATATTATTAGTTGGACAAGCTTCATAATGTCATGAGTCTCTTCAGAAGCAATGATGATCTTTTTTTTTTTTTTCCCCCCCTGGTTGCTTTAACATGGTGCAGGATGTTATATGATTTCTATGACACCAGGGAAAGTTTGAAACTTCTGACCGCTTGAGTTTAGAGAGTGCGTTGCTGACATCTGGTGGAAATATAGTTTAAAACTGTAAAACTTTAAAAATGTTTTTATTATCACAGAATAATTCATTTTATATGAGGTTGTTTAGCAGAGTCTGGAAGATTAGAACTGTAGAAATATGGAAGATGGGGAATGTACAATTTATGAAATCTAGAAGATGAGAGCCCCTTCAGCTGTTTGCTGCTGTGGGATTCGACTCATTCATTCTTTATGTTTTCTCACTAAACTCTTTCAAAGCTCTTGGGTCAACCCCAAAACAAAGTATGTGTGAAGTCTCAAAAAACTGGAATATTCTCCAGTTAAATCTAAAATGCTTACAGACTACTTTACAAAGATCTTCAATATGGATATAAACAAACAACTCTAAAATAAAAATCTCTGTTTAAATGAAATTATATGGATGAATATCACGTCCTGATAGTAGTCATAAAAAGAAACAAAAAATGCCTAATCATGTTGTAACTTAATGCTAATTTACTTTGGGGAAGGGAGACCAGTTTCTTACTTTATATGTTTTTAGTAATTACTGATCCAAAGACATACAAAAAAACTCTCATAATAAATTATTGTTTCCTCCATCCCAAAACTTCAAAAAAGAATATACACATTTTCTCAAGCATTCACTTGTGTTTCATTCTGACAAAATAAAAACCCAAGAAATGAAAAGCTTTTCTGCTCCCCAAACCGAGAAAGCAGGATCTTCTTTCAGAATACTTCCACTGAATAAAAATTTCAGAAAAATATTTGATGGAAGATATTTGAACAATTACTTCTTATTTGCAAATTACAGAATTATCAGGGAAATAAATACAGATTTTTAAAGGTATTTCTGATAAGACAATTCTTAACAAATTCCAATTCTTTGTAGTTCTGAATCTCATAATAACTGAAAAGATCAATGATTTTATTTATGTATAGTCTTTTATTATGAAAAACCCTACATTAGACATTCTGTGTTAGAAGTAGATCATATAAGAATTTTCCACCCAGATTTGATCTCCGTTGTAAGGAGCTGGAATTTTTAAGCCATTGTCTGGGTATAACTGCATATGCCTCATCAAGGAACCTAGCATCACTACCCTGGGTGTTCATAGCAGTATTTAGCATGAACTGGTTGTCTGCCAGATACATGAGGTAGTTGAAGTTGTGCTGGAATTACAGAAGCTGTGAAATATTTAAAAATTGGATTTTGACTGTTATTTAATGGTAAAAGAAAACAAGATAATCAGCACGGGAACAAAAAAGTTTTCAGCTGTGAGATTCCTGTGTTTCACAATGCTGATAATGATAGATGTTACCAGGGAGCCTCACTCACAGCGGGGCAGGATGCTGACGAAGAACAAAGCCAGAATCTGCTGCCAGGAACAAGGCAGCAGGTGGACAAATCTTCTCTGTATGATGATCCCTGAAGGTCTAGGACCCGACTAGAAGTGCTGGAGAATCGTTCTTCTTCAACAGAAAGATAGTCTGCTAAGCACTGTTATTTTTTCAGATTGAATGAAAGCACAAAAGAATCTGTGAGCTGAATTTTACATTGCAAAAATCAAACTGGAAAGAACTTCTCTCTAGTGCAGCCCTTCTGGAGCCAATTGAATGTTGCTGGGAGACGATCTGGCTAAATAAGTTTGGAGGGAAGGTCAAACATTCTTCTTTTATTATCATACCCTGTACTGTTACAGGGTCCTTTCACTTGGCTAGAATAAAACCAATTCTGATGCTAAAATAATTAGAATATTAGTATATTTGCTGTTTCAATGTGAATAGTTCATGACATATGTCTCTGTGGAAACCTTTTGCATATGTTAGGTACCATCTGTCAGCCATATTTTTATCTAATTCTCTGTACTATTTTTAATATAATTTTAGCCTTTTTATGTATGCTTAATCTGTGCCCCTGCCAAAATGGTATATTACAGGTTATACAGTCAGCAATACCTAGAGCTAATGTTGCCAAGAATCTTCTATTGTATAATACCATTTCTGGTTACTTACAGCCTTTCTGAATTGTAATGGTATGGGCCTAAAAATACCTCGCATCTCTCTCAAACTTGATCTTAATTTTGATTATCTTAGCAAAAACTGTTCAAGTTTTTTCGAAGAAGAGTTAGGTAAAAGAGGTTTACCAGCTGTCGGTATATTCCTCATATCAGTTCACTGCTTTCATTGCACTGCTTTGGTGACTCATCATTCAGCCTTCCATCCTCTCAAGACTGGTAGATCATCGCCTTCCAGCCTGTTAGCAGACCTGAGTCCCGAGGAACATCTTTTTCCCAGATCTCAGTGCAGGACTAAAACTGCACATGTTCTTTCTGTATAAGATCTCTGAGAATTTTTTCTCTTGCCAGCAACACAGCTAAAAGTCTTGCCCTGCTGCCAGTGTCTTGCACCTCAGTTGTAGAAGAATCCTTTTCTTGGGCTCGACAATCTTGCTCCACAAGCACCTATTCAGAATATTTCTGCAAAGACCAGTTGCTTGTTACTTGTAGTCCTCTCTTTACACCCTCCCACTGACTGATTTTCTCAGTTGTGTCAATTTTTACTTTGAAGGTCCTTCCTAGCCTATCTTTCCATTCACTCCTAAGCTTTTAAAGCAGACCATAGATACATTTGATGGGACTGAGCAATTTTTCCTGTATGTATGAATATTTTATTTACAGTAGAAGTTGTTCTGATTGATCTGAAAGTGTTCAGGAGCAGTTCATTCACTGAGTCAAAGTTAGTGACTAGTTTGAATGGAATTAAAACCTTAAAAAAAATCTTAAAGCAGTTAATTTTGCTTGTTTCCTCTGGTAATTTAAGTGCCTATTAGAAAATGGAGGATGGTAGGACATGCGGAGAGTATGGATCATAGCATGTCTAGTAATGACAACCTAGATTCAGATATCTTCTCTGCTTGATCAGGAGCATCGTTTTACTTGCCTCACACAATCCTCTCATTCCATGCATGCCCCATACTATGGGCAACAGAATTAACCTGTTTCTAACTCCATTCAGAGTTCATTCCATCCAAAACAGTGCAGCTTCAGTGTGAAAGGCTGAGAGAAAGAGATGTTTTTTCTTCCAATAAGCATAGTCCAGGAGCTAGGAAAGAGGAGACTGTACATTTGCAGTGAGTATGGCTTTCAGAAAAATCTCAGAGATCACAAAGCTTAATGTAAAATTGCAAGAATCCATGAAACTTACAGAATCTCACATCTCAGATTTAATGGATCGATATTTTATAAATAAATGAAGTCCAGTCATGAAAATGCTATCTCCTCCAAATATGTCTGGAGTAAAGCAAAATCTGATCTGTTGATGGAAAGGAGTAGCTTATATTGATCGTTAGGAAAGTAAAGAGCTCTTGTTAAAATCATGCAGTTACAGAGAAGAAGGGGTTAGCTTGAAAATCTGATGGAACTCAGCTCCAGTCTGAATTCCTTTCAGACATGACAACACCAAAGCTCATAAAAATATCTCCATAAAATACATTTGCATTAATAAATGATCATCCAAAAGACTCTCTTTTTTTTTTTTTGTTATGTCACTAAAGCAGATACCCTTGGAGTCACTTGCAACTTCTTAAGCCTCCTTTTTTTTCCTACAGCTTTATTTCAAATCACACAAATGCATACAGTGCTACTATAAGAATATATTCCAAATAAGATGTGTACAGAAAGGAGTCTCACTCAAATATCCATTTACATCAACAATTTAACTGCACACCACAACTTGCTGAAAATGAAACCCAAACAAACATTTCCAGAGAAAGTATGCTTAATAAATATATCTTTTGCTGAATGACAATCTACAACCTGGGAAGGAGAAATGATAGAAAAATAAATATATATTGGTAGCTGATCATTGCCCAGTCCCATTTCATCCATCTTCAGCATATGTACCATGGACTTAAAATATCAAGACAAGCAAACAAGAAAAATGGCGAACAGATAGAGGAAAGTTATTCCTGTGCACCAGTTCATGATAAGACTAAATTTGCACTTGAAAATAGGGCAGGGTTTGAATATCTACCTTCTGTTTACAGGCCATGTCCATAATATTTTAAGAAATCATGAGGATTTAGCTTTTTGTGAAATATGACACAATGTTCAATTGGTTTATCGAAAAAGTTACATTTTTGTTACAATTGATGTAACGCCTTGAACTGTTGAAATTCCCTATTAAAAAAGATCACATCATCTATTCACAGTGCCATTGTAAATGGTGGTTGTGGGTCACAATTCCAAGTCATGACACTATTCCTCTTCTATCTGTTGCATTGCCATATGATTCTTGGAAAATGTAAAAGCATGACACTATTCCTCCAATTCACACTCTATTTTCCATTTAGAGAAATGCCAACACCATATAAGAAGTGTGTGAATCATAGCAGAGCCAATAAGAAAAATATTTATCTTTCTCTCGTGGCTATCACAGTTTACAAGAATATATTCTAATTAATAACTAATGGTGGTGGTATTGGTGGAGAAAGAGGAAGCTGTAAAAAATAGAAATTTTATTTATAGACCAGAAATAAAAGGAAAACTCTACTGAGAATGGTCCATGTGAATATAAAGACCAAAAAAAGCAAGAATCAAACCACTGTGTGATACACTTGAGGCTCTTATAAGACAAAATTAAATCTTATCATATTAGTATAGTATTTAAAAAGTCAGTGGACCCATTAAATTCAGCACAGTTAATAAACAGCAACTAGATAGCAAGATAAAAAAGATATATGTAGTCTTGAGGTAGAAGTGAAAAGGCTAAGTTTGTTTGTACAGCTCCTTTTAATTTAAAAAGCTCTATGTTGTGCCAATCATCAAGTTAGTGATACCACAGCAGTAATCATTAAAAAGCTTGTAACTGAGAAACATCAAACGAGATTATCTAGAGCCAAGCAACTTTCTCAGACAAAAGTCTGACTCTTGTTGCAGTGACAAGTTAAATAACACTCAGATCAGAGACAAATAGAAAACATAAGATTTCCAGGCCRATGGAGAAAATAAGGTTCGAAGTATGACAATGAGCAGTATTAGGAAACATTATAGGTGGCATTGTTAGAACAGCTGGGGAAACTGAAGGAAGCAGATGATTGATACATCAAGGTTATCGGAAATGAAGATGAGGATTTGATATAATGAATGACGCAGACAGAAAAGCTAACTTGCAGAGCAATGCAAATTATTAAATGAGAGAAATAAAGGTTGAAAGATATGAGAGCAGTCAAGCAAGATTTGGAGACAGATTAGAAAACAACACAGAAGAAAAAGAATTCAGGAGGGGGAAGGGGAAAAACAAGTTTTATTAACAAAAAGGCAAACTCACTTCAACGGAAGTAGGAAACTGTTAGAGCAAGGCCAGCTGTGGTGCCATTCCCAGAAGCAACATGTACCATCCCTTCTGAGAATACCAGCCAGGAAAGACACATGTCCTAGAAAAACAGAAAGCTTTTAAAATACATCAGCTGTCTGATGAGAATTTAATACTTATGTGCCGTATTGCCTCAGAGGGGACATTACATACACGTCCTCCTCCTTTCTGATTGTGCTTATTTTCTGGCGGCTGTCGAAGTGGAACTTACAGTTTAYATGGTCTGTTTGGGAAACAATCTTAGTCCTGGACAGCAGTCTTCTATTAATAGAAAGTCTGAAGATGCATCTGACATATTGCCAGGGAATATTTTCCTGCAGGTCCTCCCTGAAAAGCAGCTTCTGAATCCCTTACATTAGAAAAGAAGCTATAATTATGGTCCATGCCAAGTATTCAGTGCACTGAGAAGTTTATTTTTATGTTTGGTATTTCAAAAGATAATCTGTGGCAGCAYTGTAAATTGTCAGTCCTTCTTGTATCTTCCTTTTCCATTCTGTTCACTTTGAAAACAATTCAGAAGTTGGATGTCTGATATTTAAGAGTGATGCCTCTAGGGGTCCCATATAATTTGTGATTTGAGACCAGAACTGATTGTTTGTGAACTTCTAAATTATAATAGATATTGTCTGTAAAAGTTGGGCTTTTCACCGATAATATGTGGCACTGGCTGAATGTACTCTTCCCAGGAGACAGACTTTTTTAAAGGCTGCCTCGTCATTGCTTTTCGTCATGTGGTGGCTCCTTATGCAAGGTATCCAGCAAAATAAAGAGGCAGAGGAGAATGCTAGGTAATAACATTTCAGGATGAGAGTTCATTTTTTTCTGATTAATTACTATACATCTCCCTTAATTAGATGAGGCACACTCTATACCCAGTATATGAAAGAGATGTCTCCATATCAGATCTTAAACATGTTGTCTATCAAAATATTAATTTTTCTAATTTCATAGAATATCTAATCTTGTAATTATGAAACATTTCAGAAAAAAAGGTACAAGGAAAACTCTTAGAATTATAGATTATGAATTAACTATCTGGCAAGCCTTTTTTTTTTTGGGGGGGGGTAAGATTCTGTTTCAGGAAGCAGTCTTTATTCCTGTGAATTACATGTTACTCACAAATGGTATAGTTTATATAAATGTGACCAGTTTTTATGAAAACCCTCCAAATTTATCCATTGTTCATAACCTGTCTGTGTTTTAGAATTTGCTATTCATCATTCATGGATTCTCAGAGACTGTCTGGCATGTTTTGACTCATGGTGTGATGCAGTATGTCAAAACCAAAGTTCCTGCATTCACAGAAAATCAAATCTCAAATAACCGAACAATCTGAAATTTCAGCAGACTGAGGCTCTTTGATAAATACATCTGTGCTTTTCAGTCAGAAGACAAAATGTTACTGCAATGTCTTGCCTGAGTTTTACCCTGGAGCTTTAGGTTAGAAACCAGAAAGCAAAAATCCTTTTGTCAGCGTGCTACATGATTTTAAAGTAGGCAATCATTCTGCCTAAACTGACTTCAGAAGTTTCCATTTTGCATCGTAGCATAATGTCAGACTAATTGGAGCCAAATTTCCTATGTAAGAACCTGAAACTAAGTTATTTTTTAATAGTGTAAATTACTTAATGAGTTTTTGTTACAAAAACATTTTCAGCAAGTCTCAAGGGACTGAAATTCCTATCCAAGAAGCCTAGCAACTCACCACTTTGTTGGGTATGAAACAGCCCTCTGACTCTTGAAGCACATTAGATCCTCGTAGAACCCAGGCACTTGAGTCTTTCCCTTTTCCAGATAATGTCTGTGAAACCTACTGGCAAAGTGATTGCTTCATTCCCCATATAGTATCTGTCCCAGATCTGTCCAAGATCRAAGTGTCCAACAGCCTCCTGGGCTGCATTAGGAAGAGTGCTGCCAGCAGGTCGAAGGAGGTGATCCTTCCCCTCTGCTCACCACTGGTGAGGCCACATCTGGAGTGCTGGGTCCAGTGTTAGTCTCACCAGTACAAGAAAGACATGGACTTACTGGAGCAGGTCCAATGAAGGGCTGCAAAGATGGTTAAGGGACTGGAGCATGTCTCGGATGAGGAGAGGCTGAGAGAGCTGGGACTCTTCAACCTGGAGAAGAGAAGGCTCAGGGGGTTCTGATCAGTGTTTATAAATATCTGATGGGAGGGTGTCGAGAGGACACAGCCAGACTCTTCTCAGTGGTGCTCTGTGACAGGACAAGAGGCAATGGGCACAAATGGAAACACAGGAAGTTCCGTCTGAATCTAAGGAAAAACTTCTTTACTGTGATGATGACTGAGCACTGGAACGGGTAGCCCAGAGAAGCTGTGGAGTCTCCATTCTTGGAGATATTCAAAAACCATCTGGACACGGTCCTGGGCAACCTGCTCTGGCTGAACCTGCTTGAACTGTGGGGGGTTTGGACCAGATGATCTCCAGATGTCCCTTTCAACCCCAACTATTCTGTGATTCTGTCATTCTGTTGTGATTCTGTCATTCTGTTGTGATTCTGTCATTCTGTGTCTGGCCTGGAGCCTATTGTGGACGTATGCCTTGCAATAGCACATTGGAGAGCCTACTGTCTTTCCTAGTGCAATAGTGTTTGGATCTCTCCAAGCTCAGTGTTTCCTTGCCCAGTGAAAAGACTGGCATTCTTGTAGAGTGTAGCAACTCAAGTCTTTCCTATCTTTCTGCTAGGCAAGCAGGAGAGCTCAAATCTTTCTCCCCCTTCCTGCTTGCTCTGGGTGCAGAGCAGACCAGACAGATTAGTCCATCTTGTAAATTAAGCAGCGCTTGGGTATGGACATGGGCACTTGAATTCGACTGACTATACAATTACATTGTCAGAATGGTGGTCAGGGTGATTTTGGCCCAGTCAGCAGGGTACAAGCAGTTCCTAATTCAGAAGTTTGAACGGGCACAGAAGCATTCCCAGTAGAGAGTTCAGATGTCACCACCACATTCTGAAGGCAGAGAGTTTAACAAGTATGGACGTGGTCAGACGGTGCCTGCTGGGACCAAGAGACAAAGAACAGACCACAGCAGTCTTTACGAGCATAGCTATAGCCATAAATACTAATGTCCAGATAAGTAATAAATGCTGCCTAGATCTAAAGCAGAGAAAAAAAWAATAGGGTGCAGTATCCTTGAGCTTGTAGCCTACCTCTTAACCAGATAGCCACTGATTCAGCTCAAGATGCTGCAAATTTAAATTTGATGTTGATAAGTACTGAAGACATCAGATGAGCTGGTCATTTTCATAGAAATGACATTGGATTTGAGTTACCTCAGACTGATTATTTTAAATTAAGTGGAAATTTAAATCATATTCATTAACATTCTTAATTTCCAAAGGGCAAATTTTGATAGACAGTGGAAACTAGATACTCAGCTCAGCTGGACTTGAATTTGATACTTAAATATAGAAGAAGCCTTAAAGTTAAGGGTGTAGAACTTATCATGAATCTCTGTCTCAGGAAAAAAAAAAGAAAACTTGCAGGAAGTGGTTCCAGATCTGACCAGATGAATAGTCACAGAAAAAAGGATATTAGAAATAAGCAAAGTGCCTGCAATGATTAGGGAAAAAATGACTGATCATCAAAG
This sequence comes from Apteryx rowi, assembly GCF_003343035.1. Taxonomy (NCBI): domain Eukaryota; kingdom Metazoa; phylum Chordata; class Aves; order Apterygiformes; family Apterygidae; genus Apteryx; species Apteryx rowi. Next base: position 251,942 of record NW_020450952.1, on the reverse strand, counting down.
AAAACTGCCTTAGAGGCCAAAAAATGAGGAGATAAAGTGAGAATAACAAAGAGTCAAGCTGAGTTAGACCTTGCAAAGGATATTAAAACACATAGCAGAAGATTCTTCAGCCATGTAAATGAAAAGAACAAGGGTGGAAAAAAGTAGGGACAGAATATAGTGAGGATAGAGTAGAAATTAAGAATAAATCAATATATGCTGAAAACTGAATTATGCTTTAGCTCAGATTTCAGGGAAATAGACATAGATTTTGATCATGGGGGGAAAAGACAGAATGCAGAAAAAGGTATAGAAATGGAAATTTGCACAGTCAAGGTAGAAGTAAAATTTAAGGTGTGCAATGTACTCTAGGAGGGCAAAAAGGGAAAGAAAGTATACTAAGAGGGGATTGACAAACAAAATTTCAAGTGGAGCAGCAGGCATTTTTAATAAATGTGTAAAGCCTGGGTGGTGCTCAATGTTTGGAGAGGAGCAAACATCACACACAGAATAAAGAGGGTGGAGTGAGAAAGTGATCAGAGCAGCCACAGGGCACCTAGATTTTATTTCAATAATCTGTTATCTTAAAAAAAAATTCAGAATAAGTGAATTATTAAAGGTATGGAGGTCAATTACCGAGAGAGTTTATCTGAGACAGATCATGATAACCATTGGTTTTCTTTGTTGAAATAAATGAATTTCCAGAAAGAGGAAATGAGACAAATATAATCTTTCTGGACATCAGTAAAAACTTTTGATGTGGTGGCCCTTGGGAGATTATCAGTAAAGCCAAAGAAGATGGGAATCGGCAGAGACACTGCAAAGCTTCTTAGGTTTTGGGCAGAAAGGGCACCAGAGCAGCAGACACTAGAAGAGCTCCATGAGTGGGAGGAAATGGCTTTATTCCTCAATGATCATTTTTGAGACAGAGCATTAATGTTTCCACTAATGGCTTTGATATGACAGGTGAGCCGTGCCAATGAAGCCTGTCAGAGGCACAGAGTTAGGAGAGAGAGTGAGTATGGATGAGACTGAAAGAGACAGAAGTGGGTGATCTTGAGAATTGTAAGAGTGGGCTGGGATTCAACAAGACAAAAATCTTTTTTTTTTTTTTTAACGTGAAGAGCTTATCATCTGGAAGCCACTGGGGTGATGAAGAATTTCACCATACTAAGTTCATTGCAAGATTACTGCCAAAATGATGCAGAGAGAGATAAGCATTGGTAGCATTTTACAAAGCACTAATGAGATGTTAGGTGTAATATTGTGTACAGTTCTGGTAACCCACAATGAAGAAAGATTAACAGATGCAGAAAAGGGCTACTGGTATGATCAGAGAACAGAGGGTTTATTTAATCTGTCATATGAGAACTTGTACAGCCTGGCAAATCAAAATCTAGAAGCAACATGATTACAATCTATAAATACATCAGAGAAGTAAAGATCATGGAGAAAGAACAGTGATTTAAACCAAAGGATGATGTTGGCACAACAACAGAAGGGTATAAATTGGTCTCTGAATAAATTCAGTCTGGAAATCAGAAGAAGATTCTTGTTTATTACAGCAGTTATGTCCTGGAACAGCTTTGCAACAGGAACAGTGGGAGCAGAAAACCAAACACTATTAGAAGGGAATGTGAAGTTTTATACAAGATACTTTGGCACTTTATTTGCATACAACATTGGCAGACAGGTGGCCTGTCCAGCAGCTCATTTCTACATTATGTTTATCATCCTGCGCTATATATATATATGCATGTATATGTATGTCTGGTTATATGTATCTACATACACACACACACACACACATTCACACACCTCCAAGGCAACTCCTGCGTGTACTACATTATACCAGCGAGTCCTGTACAAGTCCAGGAAAATGATATGAATAAGCTGATTATTGGGATTATCAGAAATGACTTGTATTTGTGAAAAGCTAGAAAGATTTATGTGCTTGAAATCCCTAGGGAGAGGTTAGAAGCTGTGAATGCAGGAAATATTCTGGGCTCTTGTTAGTCCCTAAAGGACTGAAAGAAAAAGCTGATGGGAGACACTGGCTGCCAAGAAAAGGGGTGTCAATTCAAAATTGCATATTGTCTCTAGGCAGGTTACAAAACACCAAGATGCTTCTTTGAAACAAACTAGACCAAAGAGCTTTTGAATTTGGCATGTTACCTATTAAAAACAGCTATTGACACTAAAGGAGACAAGATCTAACTAGCAGAAGTAGAAGGGGAAATACAGAAAAGCAAACCATATCTGGTTGTTCTGCTCTTAACCTAAAAGTCATTTGATACCCAATTGGATGCAGCTGCAGTGGTGATATAGGGAGAAATATCTCAGTGATACTCTTGCTTGATCATTCCATTACTGCCATGCACAAAGCAGAAATCATAAAGACTGTGAGACTGGTAAATTAGTGCTCAGTGTTATTTGCTGCCAATGAGACTAACATCCACACAACCGAATTCTTCTTCTCTCCAGAACAGTGTGGCGACATCCAAAGTGATTTTTCAGAAGGCTCCCTGGCCCACTCCAACTCCTAAACCTCCTCAGAAATTGTTTGGGAGAGTACTCATTGACCTGGGTCAAAACCACGCCAAGGACTCTTAATAATTTAACAATATATATGACTGACTGATGTTGACTACCCCAGGAACACTCTCTGGAACTGTTTAATTTACAAGCGCAGATAAAATCAAGGGGTACTATTGCCCCTAGTTCACTTGATCCGCTAGTAAATCTGCCCCAGCAACAAAGACAATGTGGAGGCCAAATCAAAAATCCAGTATTAAATAATTTTCCCAACTGTTGCTTAGAAAGGTAAAACTTCTCTACAGTGCAGAAATAAGAAAATCATCTGGATCCAGCATGCCAAAGAAATGCATCATATTGGAAACTTCAAGAGGCCTCTCTACAGATGTCTGACCAAAAGGGGTCAAACTCATTCAAAGCCTATACTGCATGGATTAGGACCCTTGACTGATGAGAATATCCACAGCATATGTTAGAGCTGAGGATCCTTGCAGGCCTTCTGTAGCTCATATTACGATTACTGACGGGTCTAACAACATGAGTGCTTGGTTTGCATGCATACACATGGGCACCCAAATGGGAAAGGAATGAAATGGGACTGCAAGCCTTTTTCGTTTTCCATAACAGAAGGTAAAGAACCACAAGTAACAGGCCACTCATGGCTTGTACTAGCCACCACTGCAAGGGATGGCTGTGGCCATAGCACTAGTGGCAATGGCAAAAGGAGGAGAGATGGGGTGCTCGTCAATAAGTCTTTGTCTTGCAGCTCATGCTCTTTGCTGTGTTCCCTTGCTGTGCAGTGGGTACGAGGTCATCTGGAAAACAAAAATGTTTTATCATTTCCACAGTACCAATCTGACTTTTTTAGGTGCCRTGAGAGCTGCAGCCTTTTGCTGCGAACATTTTATCAGTCCCTCTGCAGCAGATGTTCTTTGATCACTTTATGCCACTTTTCTACAGCCTGAGGATGAATGACTGCCCACTGTCATGCGGTTTTCAGTCCTGCAAAAGCATTTCCCCTGCAGAGACAACCCAGTAGCAGACTTGCCAAATTTGTGGAAGAACAAGTCATTCCTGGCACCCAAATCCTCTTACTCTACATCAACAGAGGTCTTTACTATCACAAGTAAAGTGAACATTATTGTACTTCTTTCTGCATGGAGCATAGAGCATATGTCAAAGGATTTAACTAAAGATAAGTACAGTCTTAAAAACACATGGCAAAGATTCATCTATGATGAGACAGTTTCTCCTTTGTCATTCCCCATACATTTCCCTGCAAAAGAAGGACATTTATTCAGTTTATTTATCTTGTGTTTCCCTTGCATGAGACACACTACTGTGTCCTTGCAATATAGTAGGATACACATTTTCTCTGCAGGCTTTCTCTCTCTATGCAGTGAAAAGTTGCTCGATGTGCTGGGGTTTTGCAGGCTCAGTAGATGTTTGGGTTTTCATTGGAGGGCTGGGAAGGAAAAGAGTCTCTCTACTGTAAATGCTGAGATTGGTGCATTTCGTACTTAAAAATAAGCAATCTAAGCCACTTATCTTTTGTAATTATTTACTAGAAATAATAACCGAAAGATCAGTGAGTAATGAACACAGGCATGAATGTCAAGTGCTTTCTGTCACTTCCAGCACTGTAACTCAGTTCAAGATCAAGGACAACCGGAAAAGCCCTGGGAATTGTAAGTTGTCCTCAGTGCTGCTCTTAGCTGGAGATACAGAAGATTCAAGCATCTGGTGGTATTGCCTGGGTCTCAAGAAACCTATATGCCTCTGGCTTGCTGATGACTTTGGGCAAATGATTTCTCTGTTTTATTTTATTATATGATGTGTATACACTATCACATCTGTGAAATAAAGATAATGGGACTTTTGTAGAGCAATTTCAGATCTACAAATGCAGTTGGCCCTAAAAATTAAAGATAACTACTTATTTATTACCATTACAGCTTTTTTGTCAATAAAGGTAGCTCCTGACAGAAAAAGTTTCTGGGATTAACTGACTTTGTTAGTTCCTTACACTGTTAGCTCATACAGGAGCCATTTTCCATCTCTTGTAAAAGAAGGAGAAATATCTATGTTCGGGTTCAAAATCCATTTCTTGTTGAATAAAAATAACATTTACACACAAAAGAAAAAAAAAAAAGCACCTTCTTTCTCCTTCCTGATAAAAATGATTACATCAGAGTCCTGTTACAATTGTTTGAGAATTTAGGGAAGCTAGTGATTATTTTTCTGTACTCTCTCCAACTAAAATGTTGTATTCTTCACAAGTAGTCCTTTTCCCATTGGTGTGAATCCCAAGAGTACATTAAATAATACACTTCTAGTTGTAAAACAGATGGAAAAGTGTTTAAAAAGGTGCCAGGTTTATTTATGGAAGCATGAAATTGAATTTAATAGGAGAATTTTGCCAGTATGAAATGTGAACTCTCAAAACAGGAAGTGGATTTTATTGCTTATTTATTTTATTACTGGATCAGCTGCCCAGAACTGTAGAATCCTTCCTCTCAGGAATTATTTACTTTCCAACTCTGAACCAGAACATCTTGACCATCAGTTGTTACATCTTCTGGCTGCCAGATTTTCAACTATAAACATATGTGGTGCTGTCTATCTCAGATGATCTTCTGCAGATTTATATAGCGAATGTTTTCATTTTAGATTTATTTCTTGTTTTAAAACAATATGAACTGAACTGCATAAGCCAAGGGAAAGAGAATTTCCTTTAGCTCTTGATTACTCTTTAATTAATAATAGGCTGTTTCATTACAGGACTTATAGCATATCTTCATTGTGCATCAAAGATACAAGAGCTAAAAGTCGGTGGGCGAACTATTGCCTCCCCTTTGCACCTTCAAAGGATGCCTGGTGAAAGAACAAGTGTTATTCAGCTTCAAAAAGTTAAGCAGCATTTGGGGAAGTTGCACAGGAAAACACTGTGTCCCACACTTTCTGGGGACAGGCTGAGCTACTATATTTAGATGCAATTGAGTAATGGCTGTTGACAGCTGGAACCTGTCTGTAAACCTGTACCTCGTGGTCTTCTCCTTTTTCTGTACATATGCCCAGTAAGCAGAGGTGTTTGGGATGGTCAGCATGCCTTCTCTTTCAAGTCAAGCTAGAATTCTAATAACCTACTGGAGATCACATAAAAAAAAAGAAAAGAAAAAAAAAACCCTATGGAAATATATCATTTAGGGTATTAGGCTATTCTCTAAGTTGAGTGTGATTTTACACTGCAAGAAACTGCAGTCACAGGTGCCCATATCTGCTTTAAGACAACTGTATCTTCATTAAGGGATGTCCTCCAAAAATCCTTTGGTTATTGCTACATGTAACAACCTCTGGAAAGGCTAAACATCTGTAGCAGTGCCTTCTACTTTGAGAAACTGAGTTTCAGGCAGCCCTCACAGTAAGTCCATGTTAGAACAAAAGTCAGAGCTCCTGGGCCAGAGCTTTATCCAATGTGGCAATGCCCCTTAGGCAAAGCATTCGCAAAAATCTGTCATATACATGTGCAATGTATGCTCACGTTTGTGTGCACAGTGCTGGCACACACATACACTCACAAATCTCTTTTATACACCAGCATTAAATGTTTTCAGTGTGAACCTCATGCATGTGCAATTTTGCATGGGAACTTAAAAAAAAAAAAAAAAAAAAGACAGCCTTGATCTTGCTGCTCTCAGTTTACCAATTATGGATATAGATTGAAGGCAGTATGGAATAACATTATGGTCTTGATCCAAATCCCATGTAGGAGACTCCTACTAACTGCAATAGGCTTTGTAGCAGGCATTAAATCTCCTCAAAATAAGTGTACAAGACTTTCCTATGCCTCATCTCTGTTACACTGTTGTCTGTAGGATTATTAAATGACTTATCTCTGCATCACACCTCATTGTGACTTTCCCCAGGGCAAAAGCATGTCTTTAAGACATTCAAAGTGCCCRGAATCCAAGTGCAATGATATTTTGAGTGCTGATTATATGGTTTGTAGAAACCACTCCTTCAAAACAAATCTTTTTTTTACTGAAACATGTGCCTTCATAAACAATTGGAACTAGCCATTTGTTAAAAAGGAAAACAAAAGAAATTGGAAGAAGAAGAAGAAAAAGAAAAGTCACCGTTTCAAGTTCCTGATATGAACAATGCTGCAGTACTTACAAGTTTTGTGAGACCTTATATTAAGCATGTGTGTCATTCATCAGCTTCATTAATATGTCACAAGCACAACTTCTGACATGTATCAGAACCAATTAGGCTTATTTTTGTACTTTTTATTTCTTGGAGACAGATTGTTTTAGTTCATAAGGGCATACAGTATCTAGTAGATCTGGTAATTCATTCAAATATGGGAGTAAGGTTCTTCTTTTAGTTCTGGCCAAAATTCCTACACAGTTTTGTACAATGGGTTTGAAAGCTCTTATGCATTTAAAGAAAATCCTTTTAACTCACTCTGGAGTCCTGCTTTATGTTTCATATTGCTTTGAACTTATTACCTCTTCACAATGTCTTGGAACATTAGTTTGGGAGCATTTAAAGCTAATGATTAAATGTATAGTGAAACAACACTTTGATGTTGCCAGAAGCAATTAATATTCCCCATTTATACACAAAAGGTTATAAAAGACTGTGTTATGACAAACTAAATGATTCAGTGAATAGAAAGTAAGTTAACTGAATTTTTAAGGTTTGTTACTACTTAGTGGAAAAAAGGTATCCATCAAGCCTTATCTCAAGTCAGAAAGCTGTGATTAACTTATGGAGCTTTGAATGCTCTTTAAATTAGAAAAGAAATTATGAATTTGTGTGCTATAGTGAATCAGCCTATAACTGGTTCATTCAGAAAGAAGCTTGCATTGAAAATAGCTTACTGGGTATAGATAAATAAAGTTTATGAGCTTACAGAAGTCACTGAGACCTCATTTACAAATAAGTAGACTGACTATTGTACGTCCTCTGTACAGATGTCTGTTGAACATTATTAACAAATGGAAAAATGTACTCTATGTTTTTACTCCTACATTTTTATAGACAGAGCATCTCACACTTCATTGAATCCATGTGCTGGAGACAACAGACATGATTAGAATATAAATCACCCAGAATCAGGGACTGGAAGTCAGGTTCTGCAACTTCAAAAGCTCCTTTTACCTATGAATGGTCATATAGTTCTTTTACTTCATAATGAGCCACCCAACAGAGGGGGGACATCACACATGCACGCGTGTACGCACACACAATACACACACACACACACACACACACACACACACGCATATGCGTGTACATATATCCATGCATTCAAAAACTGTGGACACGGTTAAACAGGAGAGAATCATGGACTTCACCCATCAAAATGTATGAAAATGGAAAAAAAAAAGGAAAAATTAAGAGAAAGAGTGACCCAAAAAATAAGAATTTAAAAGATAGTCTAGTTTTATTCAACATAATTCATTCCTCAATTTTTACTCAGCTGTAGGAAATTTTGAATCTCAAGCTAAGTCTCTATCTTATTTGTAAGTTTAAAAATATGTTCGTTACACTGGCTAAGACATAACAAATTTTAAACATAATCCTGCATAGTAAAAGTTCTAAACTGATAGGGGTGGGAGAACTAGCTCACAGGAAGGACAAAAACTACTATGCTTTTGCTCAGGAGTCAACCTTAAACTTTTCTGATAGTTCATAAACTGAAGGCAATAATTTGGCTCTTCCCCCCCCCCCCCTTTATCGCCTGTTAGTCTCTTAAGAATAAAGCAATGAACTTCTGGCTTATACAATGAGTTAAAACTATTTGACTAACAGAGCTTAGGATGTCTAACACATAGATTGTTTGCAGACCTCCAGAGCATTTATGGGTATTATTTTTACTGTAGAACTTACACAATGCTTGCAAGAACTTTTTCTTTGAATACCAGGATCCCAGTCAAGGAAAACCCTTAAGGTTTTAGGGTTCAGTTCATCTGTATTTGAGACACACAAGGGAATGCAGTACCTGCATATGGGGAAGGCAGACATGTGCAGTTCCCATAGGAAGTCCATGTCCTTCTCAAGAAGAAGCTAAAGGCCAGGCGAATGCCCCAGGACATCTCAAGCACCACTGAGCACCTAAGTTTAGATGAATGAGTCATGTCCTAAATATACTGGCATTCACCAAAGCAGCTACGATTCTCCCTAAGCTTTCATAATAGTATGCAGTATCTTTGGAAGATGGGGAAGTATTATCTGCGGACAGAGAACTGTGACACAAAAGAAAACCGCATAAGTCTACAGAGGGATTTGATATACTTCAATACTTACTTTTCACATTTCCTTCCATCCAATGGACTTTCCAGCTCTGAATTATAACTGATATAAAACTGATAAAATCATGCATGATTAGAAAGGACTGGAATGGTCAGAAGCTAGTCAACTGATCTGAGAGATAATAGTAAGTGGCCTGTAAGAAATGCTGCAGAAAAGGGGTGGGCCTCTGCCCAAAAGTCCTAGCTCTCCAAAACAGATAGACACTTTTGGATTATTAACTGGAGATAATGTCTTTGAATCATCTGACAGGTATGAAAGAGCATAGACTTAGCTGTTAATAGACCAGCACTTTACGCTTTTGCCTGGAAGGGGGTGTCAGTTTTAACCTCTCCTGTCTGTCTAAATACAGGAGTTCCAATTTTGTTCTTTTTATAGAGAACCTTAAGTTACCACTCTTTTGGATACATTCAGTCTCTCCCCTATAAATTCTTCTTCTTCTTCTTCTTCTTCCTCTTCTTCTTCTTCTTCTTCTTCCTCTTCTTCTTCTTCTTCTTCTTCTTTTTTTTCAGATGTTGCAGGGAATAAGCAAGAAAGGAACTCTTTTGGGGGTTCTCACCTAAGACGAGGGCAAGTCAGGCCCCAGTTCTGCTTCACTGAATATTTGATTATTTATTCAAAATGGAACAATTTCAAAAAATATTTTCCTTAAAAATGTTCAAACAAATCATTTTGACATTTCCAATATTTTTTTTTCCTTTTTGGCTGAAACAATTGACCAAATCTGGTACAAATTTGCAGATAGTTTCCATCAACACAAAAGTGCATTTTTGAGCAAACAAAGAATTCTTCCATAAAAATTGCCTGGCTCTAATCAGGGCTGAGGCAATTTTGCACATGCCAACCAGCAGAAAATTAGGTATTGGATAAGCAAGAGTGGTGAGGATCTGGGTTGTACCTAAATCCCCCTGTGGCCTTAGTCCAAAGTGATTAGCCCCAGGTCAAACAGAAAGCCTGTAGTAAATCAAGAAAATTAAATTCAACCCTCCTGAGCTATAAGATAACGTGCTAGTCCCAAGACATCCCTTCTTGGGGGCTGGAAGAAGGAGGCTATTAAATATGAACACAGAGTAATGTCCTGCGCTATGGAGACCCAAGGCATGATGTTCTGGAGAAGAAACAGCGGATTACATGTGCCCTGCAGCTGGACCTGTTTCAAGGGCACCCATAGCAACTGCCAATGGCAGGAGCTGTCGATATTCCTTACCAACAGGCTGCCATTGGAAAGCCATGAAGGAGGTGCCCTGTTAAACAAAAGGACAGTGAATTGTAGCAGAAAATACTGCTTTAACGTGGACTTTGAATTGAGGAGACTTATTTCCTTTAAAACACTGTAGAACAGAATAATCCTTAGATTTATTTTGATTAGCAATCTGGATACCTTTTTGGCAGTATTTATTAGATCTTAATGTAGCTCAGTTGGAAAGCCAGATATTTTGCTTTTCTCCCCCTTTGAATTACTGACCGTTATTGTCCCTGTTAATGAATCTGGATAATTTTAACTGTCACATTCTAGTGTAACTCTCTGAATAAATTGATTGAATTGAAGTTGAACCCATCTCTCTGTGCAAGCTAAGAATGAGCCTGAACAGAAGTCTCCAGAGTTTCCTAAAATTTCAGGGAGTTTATTAGTGGAAAACTGATTTTGAACCACTGAACCTAACATGACTGCATAGTTTTGGTTTCATACTGATGTCAAGTCAAAAGGAGATTATCCTCTCACTGCAGCTCAGATGTGGTCCAAGGTGACTGAAATTATATCTGAATATTTCAGGGACAACTACCACTGTCCCAGAAGCTAATCCTTCACTTCATCTTCCTCCCTCTTTTGCTGTATCCTTTTGAAACAGATCAGAGTACCAATAAATGAAAACTACTTTTCACTTCTAAGTCATTAGAAGCCTGATGTTTAATGAGCTAGTGCCTTTAAAAAAGTAGAAACATGTTTGTGTTGGAGGTAGCCATTTGATTTGTCCTCAGACAGAAATTAATGAAGATTTTACTAATCACTGCACTTTTCTAAAAGTTATAGTCCTCATGTCCATTCACTTATTAGATCTATATACATCTTATCACCTCCAGTTGGAGGAAACATTCCCTCGCCCTCTACAGTGCTGCACATGGTATCTTGGTGGTCTGTCAAACACATAATCTCAGCTGCCAGTGAGTGAGCGAAGAAGGGTGGGAAATGCCACACACRGACCGTACTCCTCACGAAATGCATTCGCTGGCAATCTCACTGTCTGTGCTAAAGTGATAGCCCATACCTAAATGCACACTGTGGGTGATTCTAGTAGTAACCTGACCTATACCTGGAGGTGGGTTTTGGATTCCTTCAAACAGCCAGCAGCTGCAAGTGCAGCACCAGTCCTGGATGCCTCTGCACTAACCTACCAGGGCTTAATAAAGCAATCAGCAGTGGAAACATTTCTCAGAGTTTGTGTTTGGCTAGGGCATGTTTGGATAGCAGGATGAAGCTTCACAACTGACCGTCCAACAACAGGCAGAGCTGGTCCAATGGCAGTGAAACCACAAATTAAAGTCACAGTGGCAGATTTCTTTGCTCATTATCTGCTCCCACTGCTTGAAAATGGCCCAGCAGAGACCTGCTACCCTTTCTTGGTTAATTTCTGACCAGTGACATCAAAATTATTTCAGAAAGTCAAGGTTTTCTTAGGCAGCAGAACACTATTTATTGCTAAAATCAAGCACTGGCTTACTTCTTTATTCTAGCATCGCCTATGACAAGCGTGGTGACAGGACATTCAGAAACAGCTGAGGACAGCTTAGGAGAATCAATCTTTATCCTGTCTTTTACACTTTACTTTTCAATTAGCATATTCATTTTCCACCATTTTTAACTACATTGAGAAATTAAAATGTAATCTTTACTGGCTATAGTGACAGATCATTTTTGTCACATTTACAACAACATTTAATATGTTGGCATGGTTACCCTTTTCCTTCATTAATAACCATAAACAGTTCTTGCAAACAATCCAAGTATTCTAATTTAACAAAAATATCCTATCCTTTTATCCTTTTTCTTTTTTTTCTTTTTTTTCCTTTTTAACCAACATACTTCTTCGCAACATCTTTCTGGGTAATAAGGCAGTTTTTACATTTCAACATATCTGCAGTGTGATTCATTTATAACAAGTAGATTTCTTAGTCCTGAATTTTCTCTGCACAGCTCAATAGGATCAATACCACAGAACTCTTTTGGACTGAAATCAGAGCACCTTTCTGCTAGGAAAGCAGAACAGGCACTTTGTACAGCATTCCGTTTGAAATTCAGAAACTTAGATTTAGAAGTAGGATTAAGTTTCCTTAATGTATAGGTATATATTTCCTTAGTATAGGTTATATAGCATATAGATATCTAATATAGCTATACACCAAAATATAGGTATATATTGCTTTAATTTGGGTACTATAATGTATTGCATCTATTGTCTAGCTGCTTCTCAGCAAGGATATGGGTGTCTCATGGGTGTCATGCAATATCTGCCAGGCCTATGCAGACATCTTGGGTAAGTTAGGGTGTCTCAAATGGCACTAGGTTTCTGCTTAGGGTTCTGAATCCTGCCAGTTTTCTACATTAGGTGTCTGCTTTTGAATGAGCTGAATTCTTTGCCACGCTCCACTCACTGTATTAACTAAATCTCTGTAGACTATAATGAGAACTTAGCTTGCATACTGATGTTATGTGATGATTTCTAAATTGAAAGGTCTTAATTTCAAAATGCATCCTTTAACGGGCATAAGTATTTCCTCTTGTTCTTGATGGGCAGTAAGCAAGAACATGCCAGCAGTACCTATGGTCAACTGTGGGCTGGCAATATATCTGTGTATGGAGTGGCTGACATCGGTCTTTTGAAAGGAGGAATCGACTATTCAGTGAGTCCTAAAATAACTTCAGACTCCTGCTACAAATTGTGGAGTTTGATCATCCCTTGAAGGAAGGTAAGAGGGAGTTTCTGCAGGATAAGTCCTTGAGGCAGAAAGGTCTTGACTTGTTATTTGAACACCTTAGTAGCAGCAAAAGTTTCTGAGAAGAAATATAAAGCAGGAAACAGTGAAGAGGAACACTTCCTTCTATGAGAAGGCTTGTTTAAAGGCAGGATAGGTCAAAATCCAGTGACTGCCAGGAGAGGAAGAAGTCTTCTTATAGGAGTGTGGATGTGGGATGGGTCAGGGACCTTTGTGCTTTTGAACTGGTACCCATTATTAGGTCCTGCTGGAGAGGACCTTTGCATTTCAGATCCAGGTCCTCATGCCTGGGCCTATCAGAAGAGCAAGATGGGATACCTGTTCCATGACAAGTCTCTGTTCTGGGCTACAAGTGGATTTGGTATGGGGTGTCTTCAGCCATACATGTTTGGTATCAGGGTGTCTGGAATGTTTTTGCAGATAGGATAAGCACTATCTAGACTTGGAGTAACTGGGTATCAGGTGTTTGGCGTATCAAACTAAAAAAAATCTAGAGTCAACTCAAAGCWGTTACTGATGCTTAGGATCTGGACATGTATCCTGATGTAGGTGAAATTCCTGAAGAAGATACATTACTGCCAGTGGTAGGTAGAGAGGATCTTGAATGCTTCCACCTCTTGCTTGTAGTATCTGTACTCTGTCTTACTGACATGTCTTTTATTGTGGGAGGTAGGACAGTACAGAGATTCTTGAGCCTCCAGAAGAAACCTGCAGTTTTTGTGAGAGATCTCAAAAGTGACACTCTGTGATGGGGAAACATTTCTGAGTACTGCTCAGAGCACTTCTGGTGATCAGTCTCTACAGGAGCCACCCATGCTGCGAGACACAGGCACCTCAACATGCACTCTGCCATCCTAGTCCCCCAGCACGCCAGACTGCGTAATTGCTAGAGAGCTATTTGTCTCAGGGATAAGGTGAAATCACATGTCTGTGATCCCATATGAAATAAATGGCAGAACCAGAAATTTAGTTCTGCTTCTCAGATTCTCAGTTCTGAAGTACAAGACTTTTCCTCCTTTCTGAGGGTGCTTTATGATCATATTTACAGTTGCTTATGGTTTCCTATTTAAAATATTGGATGTTGGAAAGAAACTAGACTCTGGTATTTATAATAAGCAACTTAGGGCAGTAATTGTTTCCAGTATTTGCCCAGTTCTAAAAATAACAATGTTAATGTGTGCTAATTCTTTGTAGTTAAGGAGGCTCCAGCACTATACTGTTGTTTTATCTGGAAGCTCTGCAAATGTGGATGTAACCCACTATCTGACAAAGACCAATAGCCTGACTAGGCAGCTACGTTAAATTTAAAACCAGGCAGGGATGTTTGACTTTATATGGGTTTTAGATGCATCTGCATCTCTGGAGAGAAGGGCAAGAGGCCTGGGACTGAGAGCACTAAATCTTTAATTAAAGAACTCCTAACCATGCCTACTACGTTTATAAATAACAAAACATTTATCAGAGCTTTTATCTCTTCTTGCAATCATCAGACTGTACTAGATGTTGACAAAGACAATGATTTATGCCTCAGATTTTTTTTTCATTACCAAATACCAAAGATGCTATTATCAGTGGAATCTTATGCAACTTAAATCTTGGGGCTTACACTGCTCTGCCTAAGGAATATTGTGAGCTTTTCTCACAAGTCATTTTGGATTAATGTTGGCCAAACAGAAGAGATTAAGGCTGCCTTGTGAAGTTGCATCCAAATGGAAATGTTGGGTGGTTTTCCTTAAAAGGATTAATGGTTAAGAAAGAAAGAAAGAGAGAGAGAGAGAGAGAGAGAGAAAGAACAAATGAACTCTGTAAATTATTTCTAAAATGTTAAGATATCAGTTGCTGAATTCTGGCTTTGTTCATTATGTTATTTTTAAATGCTCGCATTCAAATTCCTGCATATCACTATGTCTGGTTGCACTGGTGCCCTGATTTGTAATCATCTACCTAAATGCAAACATGGAACAGTGTAAGAACAGATCCAGATTATAAGACTTCTATGAAGGTCTCACTTCCCAATGTTGAGTCATGGGAGCAGCAATCTACCCCACCGTACACTCCCTTCACTCTGCTGTCATCTTGGCACAACAGTGAAGGTCCCCTTCTGTCCACTTTCTGGCAGCAGCTAGTTGCCATGATCCAGGAAAATTCCTCACCAGACATCACTGGATGGTTAAAGATGATGCTTAGACTGTGCAAAATTGCTTTAAACAGATAACAGAAAATTCTACCCTACATATGTACGTGCGCGCGCACGCACACACACACACACACACATGTTCTTTTGGGGACAACCCCTGTAAGGCCCACTAGCATTAAAATAACAACCATCGCATTATGCAATTTGCATGGATACCACACAGTGTCCTCTAACAATTCCAATAGTTCCATATAGTATCACGGGGTGCAGTCCACGATCACCGCTACAATGAATTTGTTAATATTTTAAATACTGGATACTTTTAAACAAAAACCATGAAATGGTAAATTGACAGTTTTTCCTCACACAGGCTTTTTCTCTTCATCAAATCTAAGGCTCAGACAAGACATTTACTCTTCTGTACTTCAGTATGCAGACAGAAATACATTCTTTTTTTTTCCTCAAATATTCTGTCAACAGTGAGGTCTTGAGCTCATCCAGGAGATTTCAGTATTTTTTAGTGTGACTATAATACGTAGTTATATGGGTTCTTCAGGGACTGAGAGGACAGGTAGTATCTATCTGCCTTGTTTTCCAGATGCTTCAACAAGTTTGAGGTTGTCTACAGCTAAGAGCACCCAGCCACAAGTTAATCATTGATCTGTCCTCAGTTGCTGGTAAAAACAAAAATCTGTTGCAAATTAAAGCACTTTTTGCCACAACTTTACATGACTTAAACTCTATTCAGACCTTCTCTGAGGTGAATCTTCATGTCAAGCTTTAGAGTATACTTATGTGTATGTTTGCAACTGACCCTTTGCTTTGGCTTTCATTATATCTGGCAGGGAAATAAATGACTGTTTTATCAAAGTCTGTGAATTTAGTATTTTCCCTCAAATTTAACATAGACAGTTACAAACTAGCTGAGATGTCAAATGAAACTCACTTTACCCCAAATTTTGGGGGGAGGGAGGGGATGATTAGTTGGGGAGGAGGTGAAGAGAACATGAGTTAGAGCTAAGTTTTCCATATTACACCATGTTAAACTCCCAGTAACCTCTAAGGGAGAAAAATATATCTTTTCAATTATAAATTCAAAAATTGCTGTCTTGGATTCACACAAAAAAATTACAAATGAGCATCAGAGAAAGGAATATGTACAGAGCATTTTTTACTGTAACTTCAAAAATCTTAGAAAAAGACACATTAATGGGAGTAATGGAAATGGGGATACATAAGGAGAATTTTTTTCGAGTTCTTTCAAATTTGTGTTTGTTTTCATTTCTCCTTTTCCATTTTCTGCCTTTTATGTGGGATTTTAAAGTAAGGGTTAATCTGTGAATGCTATAAACTATTGATTTTTGTATGTACTGGTTCCACACAAAAATGGGATCAAATTAATATTAATCTGCATTGCTGTTTTGAAATACCTGTGTCATACACAAGTACCCAACCTTTCTGCAGGTAGTATGTAGAAAAAACGAGTGCCCTGCTCTTTGGAAAAGCATCCACTCTAATGATAAGACAATAAGTAAAAGCAACACTCTGGAGATCAACGAAACGATTAATCAACAATAAGAAATATCTCAGTACACTGTTTCCCTATTTAGCATTAACTTTTTTCATTGCTTGTCAGCGTAGGACAGGCTCTAGCAGGAATATAAATTAGTGTGAAGGGAACTTGCAGCTGTTTACTGCGATGTAACACAAATTGTGAGATGTGAGAAGTCATGAATATGTCAGTGGGCATAAGGGTTGACTTCTCAGTAGCACTGCAGAAAAGATAGGCCTGAGAAAAACTTGTGAATAGTTTCTATACAAAACAAAAGGGAGAGAGGAGCCTTGAGAGAGCAAAATTCTGAAGCCGAATAAGAACTGTTTCTTCACCCAACCTGCTTGTGTGCATCAGTCTCAGTTTCTTGGCCTCAGCCCTCACTAAGAAAATGGTTATATACTGCTTCTCTGCTGCACAGGAGCAGGGTATTGGGAGAATAAGCGACTCAACACAGCACTGTGTTCCCAGTAGCAGCCTACATCTATATTAGCAAATTAAGGACACAAGCACAGGCCCTGGTCTTCGTTCGTCTATACGGTTAAAATTTTAAAAACATTTTGGTGTAGGTGAACCAACACATTTCCAGAACAATTCCTGGACCTAGTCTGGGAGTTAAACCTGGTCCAGGAACAATTCTGCATAGGCAGTTTGGATGCAGCCACCCTCTTTGAACAGTGAGTTTCATAGCAGTTCTGTGGCAAGACAGTGCCAGCTGGGTGCAGGGCTAGAGAACGTTGACCTGGCACCAAGAACAGCACTATGATAGTTTTTACATAGATGCAGCATTTGTGAATGAAATTCACTGCCTATCTAACCCTGGCACACTGAACATTTGGGGGAAACACTGAGCAAGTCTACTGCAAACAGTAAAGGAGAGAGGCAGTAATCTCAGGATCATCCGTCTGCTGAAGCACCTTCTCAGCACACCATCAAAAGGCAGGTTAAAGTGACCCTGGACATAAGAGTGCAGCTACCATCCCTTCCCAAAGGACCATTGTAGCAAAGTGCCCCAACCCATACAGTTGCCATACATTGTTTGCCATACACTGCAGCTCCCACATCCAGTGTGCTCAGACTTCTAGGTTTTCTCAGATTACTGTATCTGTAACATATTTCTGCAGTATTCCTCCAGCTTAACTCTTATAACTTTTAGACAGAGTGAAACAGACATTCTCAGCACTCGCTCAAACACAAACAGCACCAGCAGCCTCATCCTGTTCCCCCCTATGGCTGATCAGGAGGAAGGTCCATTAGTGGGACACATACATAGGTGTATGTATACACACACACACACACACACACACACACACACACACATATACACACATACACACACATGCATATATATATACATATGTTCAATGTGGATCCCTCCAGCAGCTGGGCGTAGACACTCAGTCCACCCAGCAGCTGTCCTAGATCCCCAGTCTCCCCAGTTGCTGGCACAAGGACATATGAGCCCCCAAGGCCTGCTGCCCCACTGCAGGTGCTGGTACAGACCCCCCCCCCTCTCTCTCTCTCTCTCTCACACACACACACACACGCACACACACAGCAGACTCACATACACAAATGGGTCTCAGTCAGTCTCCCCCCAAACCCTACGGTCTCTCTGTCTGTTTTAAACTCTGCACAAGACCTCCAGTGGCTTCTGAAGCACAACTGTGAATCCGTGTCTCTAAAAGCTGGCTGTTAGATACTGTCCTTTGCCCACAATCTGTGCTAGCTAGGGAAGCAAAAGTGTTTGTCTTGGACAATTGTAACCACCTTGATGGTTGCTGGGACAACTTGTCATCACTCAACAGCTTATAGCCTTCCTTCTGAGTAGAGTGCTCTAGGAATAGCTCTTCATTGCAAAATCTTCCCCTCCACTGTTTGTGCTGCACACAGCTCCAAGAGGGTGTCTCCTTTCCTCCTGACAGTTTGGGTCCCGTCCCTGGACACTGGTCAACTCTGATTCCAGGTCAGACCTTGGGGCTTCCTCCAAGGAAGAGAATATTTATGGACTTGGCACATGGAAGGAACTCACAGGACATAAATATGTACATGCGTCCTGAGATGAAAGTCTTGAAGGAACAACAATTCTGCACTATGCAAATATTTAGGTCAGCAGAGGTTGGCAGACTATGCCAATTGCGCTGCCCTATGCAAGCTGCAGGCATAGGTAGATCTTAACAGACCAGTGAGGAAATCTGTCTTCAAGACATCCAAACTCTTTTTCATACTTCCTCTCTTTCCCCCACCTCTTGCTCTAAGGTGTTGGTAGAATATAACACAAGATATTTTGTGTACAGATGTGTGATCTGGTCATGTAGAGGCGAGTGCTAGAAAGCCCTTACCAAGAATGCAAAAGAAAAGTGTTTGTGAGTTGGATAGTTCCAATGTATGGATACATAGGTGTGATGGCACTCCCAGGACTCGCACTGTGGCCATGGTTGGAAAACTTCAATCTGAGGCACACTTGTTGTGAGAAAAATAATTGAGCTTTGGTATTATAACCGTGGGAGGGAAATAGCTTTCTCCAGTAGAAAGGAGAAAGCTGGAGAAACTGTATTTGAAGCAGTATTTTGAATGGAAATGGGTTAAGTAGGGTGACTTTAATCTAGTCCAGAGAAACCTTTTCACTTTCCTATGCCTCATTGGGACAACCCCCAAAGTTTCAAAAGCTTAAAGAAAAGAAAGGCAAACGCCTTTAGGATGCAGGAGTGTAGGTTAAACCTCTGTTCTGCATGAATGTTTCAAATAAGTTTGTGTCAGTTGTCATTTTGCCTGTTGGAGATCTTTCATTTTGCAGAAATGATGATATATGCATAGGAGAAGGAGGAGGCCAGCAGAAAAATGGGCTGCTGTTAGACAAAACACTTATCAAGGGTGTGGGAAACCAAGGGTGAACTCCTAATAGATCTAATTGAGACAACAGACAAAAACAACCTTGGCAAGAGTAACTGACCACTTCAAGCCGGACTTTGGTGGATTGTGAGGGCCATAAGATAGACTAGCAGTGGTGCAGAGCAATATCTGAAAGAACGTGGCTTCAAACACTCCTTGTACACTGGTATCATGTAGGTTTATGGAAGAAGCAGGAAAGGGATACATGAGGGTGTGGCAGCAACAAGGGTGGCAGATGAAGGCGTACAAACCTCCGTGAGAACTTTTCTTTCTCCTTAGCTGCTATTTTTACTATGTGTTTTGAATAAAGAAAATTGAGTGAGGAGTACATTTCAAAAGGAAGGCGTACTGGGTGTGGGGAACAGCTGCAGCATTTCTGACATACACTTCTTATACTTGCCACCCTGTTTATGGGTCTGTAGGAATGTGGAGGAAAAGAAAAAAGTTTACTGCTTTAATAYTTCTTGTGAGCAAAACCCATACAGGATCCATCTTGGAATGTGAGAGCAGAGAATAAGAGGATGTATCTCTGTGCCAGTTTGTGATGGTTAACAATTACAAAGTCTGTCTATATTACGATTTAATGTTGCTGGACTCTTTTCCCTAAAGTGTTCTTTATATGTAGATGTAGATACAGTCCTTCCACTCCAAATATAAAATACAACTTTTAGTGGAAAAAGCATGGAGTATTTAGTTACATTTTTTTTCTAGTTAAATATTTATTTAAATTGCATTTTTATAGTGTTATGGCAAAAGTCAACAGATGATCTGTTACAAATAGTCTTCCAAGTACAAATAGTCTTTCTCCTGGCGTATGAGCAAATATTCAACACAGGCAAGACATGCTGTACCATGTTTGGTTGAGCAGTGGAGGTAGAAATGCTTTCTTAATATCAACAGAAACCAGGGGTGTAGAGAAGGACCAGGCCTCCTGCTCATAATTCCTCTGTGCGATTCTATATGAACTGGCTGCATCACAAGGCCATTGCAGCTTGGCCCATGTTGGGACCACATGCCTGCATTACTCCATGTGATGGGGGATTTGCAATGGATTAGAGACGGGGGAAAGATAGGTGGAAAAAATACCTCTCAGATGGGGATGCAGATGGGGGAAAAAAAAACAGGTTTGGTATAATACCTCATTTTTCTCCCTGCGTCTGATGTGGGATCAAGGTACAGGAGGAAACCTGATGTGCTGTTGATGGCATTTCATGAACCCAGGGCTCGAGGAATGCAAGCTTCGCATCAGAGTGCTGAAGATCATGAAGGTCCCATGGTTAAACCATGTCTGCTGTGATGCTCACTGAGGGCTGTGCGAGACTCCTTTGAGAAGGAACATCTAATAGGGAAATTGATCTAGCAGTATGGTCTCTGATGAGCATAATTTCTTGAAACAGAACCACCCCCCCACACAGAGATTGTGTTGAGGTTCCTGAAGGACCGTCTGCCACCTCTTAATCAATCACCATTCCACCAGATCCAGCACAATGAGTAAATAAAAAAGTTTTACCCAAATTGCAGCTTTGACTTCTCATCACTGATTTCAGAAGAGGATACTGGGGTAAGAAAATGGAGTAGTAAAAACTTAGGCTATCCATAAAATCATAATTGTATTGAATAGACAACTCCTGCTTTGATTTAACAAATAACCATAGAAACAATTCAAGTGACTTCTATAAAGGATGTGATCAATGAGAAAAATAAATTCAGTCGGTTACAGGGTTTTTTTAATTCAGTATTCTTGAATACTTGTGTAGTCAAAGGCTTATGAAAAGCCAGTTTCAGTCCAGAAGCCACAGTTCGTTTATTCAAGAAAGAAAGTTCATTTGAGGATTAAATTGTTACAGTTCTGCAGCACTGAAGCCAATAGCAATTTTGCAGATGATTTGAATGGGAACATGAAGAGGTCTTTCCTACAGAAGTAGTTTACAATTTTGTGGTTGAATAATCATGGAAAAGACAAATCATAAAGTTAAAATAGCACTTTTCTTATGTCAAATAATTAACCCATAGTTCTTTGAACAAATCATAGCTCAGATTGCAGAGTGACAGATACTTTTTAAGAACTAATAATTTAGTAAAGATCCCATACTTTGAATGGTTGACATTACTTTTTGAACACTAAATATTTGACATAAGTATTTTATGGAGAATGCTTTTATTAGTTATTTCTGACAAATCATCACAGAATATAAATAATATAATTTAAATGTAAATATACAATCATAATGCTTATAAGTTAACATATTTTCTACATTAGTATATTATTTTAAAATGCAAAGATAGGTATGTGATAAAATAATAGTACAACACATGATATTTTAGTATAATTAGAGGTAGCTTTATTCTTGAATACAATTAATTTTACTTTTTATTTGCGCTTTGGGTAAAACATTTACAGTCAGAATTGAAAATTAACATAGTATATTAACACAAAATGGGGGTAAAATATGGTATCAGTTTGTATAATGGCATGTTATATGCAGCTGTTTTGAATTATATTATCTTTTTATTGATGTGTCCAGAAGTTTTTTCTTGCAGCTTAGACATGTGGGGCTTTTAAACACACAAAGTATAGCAAATTGCAGATGAATTGGTCCATGAGGGTAGTTTAAAAAAAATGTCTCTTAAGGTTTATTGTTGAAATTAGAGCATGAAAAAGCCAGAGGTACTGGAGGAAACTTTGACCTCATGGAATTCCATTTAAACTACTGTAACAGTAGTCAGATTGTGAAGTCAGACTCTTACAGTCTCTGCTTCTTGATGAGACTTACTTAGGCAACATAGACAATGTTAAGAAATTATTACATTCATTGGCCATTTAATGTGGCTTTTAAAACACTAATTCGGGTCCTGTCTTCATTGTTAAAAAGCATGGTTTTTTTGTTTTTTGTTTTTCTTACTTGAGCTAACTAAAATATACAYGCTACCCCGGGGTAAAAGCAGATACGGAAGACAAGGTACTGTTAAGTATTTAAAAAAAGGCCCAGGTTTAGACAGGTGATCTTTCCTGTATTATTTAGTTATAAATCAGATGTGTCTCATTTTTATTGTTTGTGTCCAGATGGTGGGCTTACATTAGTTACATGGGGATAAAACTGTATTTATGTCTCAGTTAAAGCCAAGTCCTCAAAAGGAGAGAGAATCTGACTTGACTTCCAAACTTGAAGCCTGCCCACCGAAATGTAATTACAGCTATGTAGCATTGAATTGATATTCTTAAGGCCTAAAGCTGTAATATAAGTGGATCTTATCTTCACAGTTTTAGCATTATCTAATCAAGCCAGGCTGTTCTATGCAGGTGTTCACTGGGATGCACTGATAGTTGGGTTACCTACCAAACAAACATGGGCACATTTTCCATAGCTATAAGATTTGGCTTGCTGTGTATTTAGTTGATTGAAACTCTTTTACGTAAAAGTGGTTGTTGGTTGTTTGTTTTCCTTTTTGGGATTTTACTGGCTACCACTATCTTTCTAAAGCTTCATGTTCTATAGGAATTAGCGTTCCAAAATATACTATATAAATGAGGTATTCAGTATCAGTGGCAGAACTGAAAAGTCCCTGCATTTGTTGTCAGTGCATATCAACATTGTTTTGTAAATGGTCACAGATAATCCTTAACTTTACTACTGGGTCCATTTGAGGAAATCCTGCTGGTGCATAAGTACTAATATCAAACCTATTGATTATTGTTGCTGCAGGATCACTATTAGGAAGTTATGATGGCTCAATTCCATTATGCATGATGGAAAAAAAAATTAAAGAATGAATAGAGATAGCCAACAAAGGAGTAAGTAGTATGTATTTTTTATTTTATGTTTTTACAGTTTAAAAACTTATGTTTTACAGTTATGCAGATATACATTTTGTAGGTCATTTTCCCATTTCACAAATAAGGAATGAAGGCATAGGAAGATGAAATATTCTTTCCAAAAACATTTTTTGGAAATAAAGTCTACTAGTGTTTCAAAAAGACCATCTTGTTTGTTATAGGTATTGTGCAATAGCTGCAAGAATAATGCAAGGTTTGCTTCTTCGCCAGTTAGCATTCTTTTTAGGGATATTTGTTTATTCACAAGGTTCATTTATTCAGTTTTTTTCACGAAGAAAAAATACTCCATTTTCAGAGATGTCTGCCTATTTTTAGAGCTGTCTGGAATTTCTAATATACAGGATATCAAAGATATGTGTGTTCAATGGCTTCCTATTTGTGAAAAATACCAGTGCTGTTGGTTCTATTCCCCATCGTCTCTCTGGGAAATATTTCCACAAACTTTCAAAATGATAAAAGCATTTCAAAGGTGACCAAAACTTAGTATCGTATTTAAAATATCTTTAGTTTGTTTGAACTTTGGCAAGAACAGTTAATACAAAATAAAAACAGTATAGCAGAGAACATAACTACATGAAACAAGAATATTTCAGAGTTTATCTGTCCATTAGCATTACGGTTTGGTGAAGAGGAGAGATTTCTTTCCAAATTCATGGCTTGAATTGATCACTAATAAAAAAAAAAAAAACTATTTTGAACCTCTCTGAAATTTTACACAGCAAAGTGATACATGATCTAAAACAGGTCAACAAGTACAGGGTCATGGTCTTCTTATCACAGATATGCAAAGCACTGTTTTAATGAGGGATTACACGTCCTTCACAGTACATTTGGACGTCTTTGAAATTGCTGCCAGTTTTCCCAGATTAAATAACAGCGGAAGGAAAGCCACAAAAATTCTGTCTGAAAAGTTTAATAAAAGCAAGTTGAAATGACCTACTGCCAGAGTTTGAGCAACAGTTTGGGGTTTACCTACCTTTAACTCTGAACAAAGTATTCATGCTTGTGAATACTGGTAGAGACCTGAAGGACTATGGGAAATGTAGGACAGCAACCGCATGTTTCTGTCTTTCTGACCTTGATGCTCACAAAACTCTTGCACAAGACAAATTGGAAACATGCTCTGCATCAGTTATCCCATTTCAACATTAGGGAAAATAAGTTACTGGGGAGGACAGGAGCAACCGAAGTATGAGGATTTATGGTGGCAGAACTTCAGATATTCTCTGCTTGAGTGTCTTCTCAAGAAACCACTGCAGTCACAAAGGTATGATTCTTGTTATTCTGTAAGTTATTTGCAAAATCAGGAATGGAAATAAGTTGTTTGAAAGAGAATATATATGGGTAAAAAACTCTGTATATCTTGAGTACTGACATAACAGTAGGAGTCTGATTTATCAGTCTGTGACTCCCCTTTTGTATTGTTGCAATGTCATTACTTAAAATCAGTGAAAAAAATACAATGACTAAGAGGCAAAGCAAACCTGATGGCTGTGTGGACTTCAGATTGATGCTCTCTCATACCTTTCCTCTCCACCTGCTGATTTAGAAACTGTGTCTGAAGACACTTCATGGGAATCCTTGGAGGTCTGAAAAACTAGGTGTTTTGTCTAAGCTCATCTTCTAGACTAATTATATATGCGAATGGAGAGAAGTAGGCATCTCCCAGTACTTTCATCCTTTCCTGAATAAAATATCTAAGGTAGACGGACTGAAACTCCCTCTGAATGTTCCTTTCTCTCTTTGTTTAGTATAGAAGGGAACTGAGTATCTAACTTAGGTTAGATCTATTGTTTTTAGACGTTTAAAGATATGTAAGATATGTAAAGATACATAAGTTTTGTTACTTCTGGTATACTTCAGAGTCTCTCTATGAGTTCATTGGAACATCATTCCAGAAATGTAAAAGACCATTAATGCTATCAATTATGTTTATACACCTCAAGAATAATGTAAAGTTAGTAGTATAACCTGTCCAGGTCCTGTTTGTCTAAGCTAGTGCGATCTCTTCACCATGTAATCTTACCGGCAGGCTGATTTTCATCAGACTCATCAAGATTCTGTGATTTTTTAATTAGAGGTTATACTTAGTGTATGGGTAGACCTTTACTTGAGAATAAAACAAACATTTTAAAGGAAAATTCAAATTTCTGTGCTTATCAGCCATCACCTACAGTATCTCCTCAGTGCTACAGGTCCACCAGTGACATGATACATGACACAGAGTCTTTTAGAATATAGTGAGTATGTTTGTTTTATTTTTTTTATATGAATATACTCATAATAGATATAATATCTCAAGTTCATCTCTGTCCCTCTTAGTTATACATGGCAGATAGGAATGACCTGGAAGGCAATGTGGACAGTTAAATTTATGAAGACCACTATCTGACTGTAAAACATCTGCTGAGGATTCTGCCAAAAATACATTGTTGGCTGGCTAGCTAGCAATTACATGCAAACATGCTGTACCTGTATGTCAAATGCAAACCAGCTGTAAGATCACTAGCACTGATTCATCTGCAGAACACACCATAAGCCGTTCATTTGACTTACGATGAGACAGAGTTGAGTTGTGTGATGGAGAAACAAGAGCACTAAAACGGCTGCCATTCAGCTATGCCCTTAACTGAATGAATATCCTTGGAAAACACACACACATGCTGTTGAGCTATTACTTACCTACAGGAGCTTTGAACGGGTGAAGGAAATAAACTACTGAAACTGTGTGGTGTCTTTCACATAGTTAACTCTGATCAGAAATTAGCTTTTCTAAGGGTCAAGAAAACCACGTGCCTGAAGTAATATTTGCAGACATCTGTACAATTTTAATGCTAACCGTTGCATCTGTTCATATTGGCAAACCCAGGTCCAGCTTGGTCTGAGCTCTTCAGGACTGCAGTGTAAATCCTGCTGGGTTCTTTAACTCCACAGGATTAGAGGCTCACAAATCAAAGATCAGAGCAGAGGTCAGAGCCACAGTGTTCCAGGGGTCTTAAACTGAAAGCCGCAAAATCTCCCTGGTCCTGCAGATTGTTCAAGTCATTCTGCATTACAGCTTCAGCAAAATGATCTTTCCACATTTTTGTGCTGAAATGTTAAGCAGTTTTCAACTAGCAGTTATTAACTAAATAATTAGATTCCACTAGAAACCAACACAGTAACTTTCAGCCCAAAAGAACTGCCAGTGACTTCAAGCAGGAGGTTAGAATGGAAACCATTAAAAACATACCTTCTGCTGCTAAAAATTATGGAAGAAATATGCATTGTAATTATGTCTGTTGTAAAGGAAGCCATCTGTCTAGTTTCTCTAGTGCTAAGCAACACTGATTATGCTCAACAACCAGTATATATTGTATTTATATACCACGGGACTCTTGTTAACTTCAAAGGATTTGGGCTTATGCCCTGAAAGTCCTAATCTATAAGACCTTTGCTATTTCCCTTGGGACATAACTCTTAGCTAAACAGAAAATGTTATCAGGAAGTTCTTTTCCTTTCACTGATCCTTTTCTTAAAATTTCATTTTCCTAAACTAGTCTTTTTTTACTCTCTTTCTATTCCTCCCTCATTAAACTATGCTCATTGTTGGAATGCACAAAGTACCTTTTTTAGCCACTGTTTCCCTGAGTTAGATATGTTAGGCTTCTTAATCTTTTAAAGGTTAACTTTTCTCTCCCCCCCGCCCCTAATTTTCATGTTGTGCCTCTCTACACTACCAGGTTAAAGCCAGGGCTGGAACTAGAATTGTTGAAATACCATGAGTATTTACGATCTGTCTGGAAGTTTCTGAAATACTGTGAGAAAGCCCATTCTTGTGAGATTTCCAGCTTAGTCTTAAGAGTCAGATAAGATCTGGATAACAATCCAAACTTTTTAGTGATGTTTACCCAAATCTTTAGAGATATCTTCATCATTATTAAAAATCATATATCCATTACAGTAGATGTATCACTCTGATGCTTTTCATCCTCCCATGGTTTTCCAAAAATATTCCATCCAATTCAGCACAATGATGTCCTCTAACATCATTAATTAATTGAAACAAGATTAGCTTGTTGTTCATGACCCCAAGATAACAACACACACCAAAGGTTATGAGGCCATGCTCAGTGTCTCCCCTCTAGGCACCCAATTTTCTTTCTGAGACAATGAACAAGTCACTGTCTACATTGCCACACCTTGGCTTCCTACTCAATGGAATAAAGTAGTTTTGATATCTAAATTTTGCACCCATAGTACGAGATAAGAACATGGCCCATAGAAATCAGATCTATAGAGTTTTGGCAGAAGACCACAGAAAAAGATGTTTGGATGTAAAGTCCAAAGCAAAATCTGCATCACCACCACTACAGCACTTTGGCTCCCACATAAGCCAACCTACAGTAAAGTGTCTGTGATCATCTGCCATCCTTCCCCACTGTGCACATCTGGATAAGCAACTGTACCTCGGAATCAGGAAAGAGTCTATGTTTTATGCCTGCTTAAGCTGCCACATCTCAGTGTTGTGGTAACTGGTACCTTATAAACATAAGGTAAAGTTAACAACACAGGCGCTTCTTTGAAAAGTACTCTTGTCTGGTGAAGCAAATTCTGAGGAAGACAATTCACTCTGAAATAGAGAGCTGAACATTTTGTTCTGGACTGAGTATGAAAGAAAATTATATTTCAGTCACATGTGCCATCATCACCGTGCCAGTCTCCTGTTGGGAGCTTGGCTGGATACTTTCTCTTTGTTTTTTATAAGCATTCCTTGAYAGAATACATACCTTTAGCAACCTGAATGTCTTATGAACTCCTCTACTTATTCTTGGCAGCTTCTCTTTGTGCTGAAGAGACAGGGGAAATTTTAGCATATCAAATATCTTTTTGCATCTTATTCTGTTACATTGTATTCTATTTCAACTTCCAAAAATGATTAGGAGTCCTATATCGTATTGTATTTCAGCTGTTAAAAATGATTAGAAGGGCCCGGCCTGGTCATATTGGTGATATTTTTTACACTGGTTTTCATTAAAATAGATGGTCTTTCATAAAGATAAATTAACTAAGCAGAAATGTCTGGGTCTAATTTGTTGCATTTTTTCAACAGTACTATATATATTTGTTTGATTGCAATAGCAGCCAGTGGATCCTGAAAATTATGTGTTGAAGGATGGACCCCAAAATGTTTGAACGTTCATCTCAGATAAACACTCAGAAATCTGGCYGCCTGACACACCTACTGAGTTTCAGTCTATAAAATAACAGAAGCGGAAATTTAACATGGACAAGATTTACAGGAGATCTCCAGTACACTACAACTCTAGCTGGACTGCTATAATTCTTACTTTGTCCTCTTCATCTTTTCATTCCTTTCCTTTGCCTTCATGTTGGATTTAGGACTTCTTTGCATCTGCTTTTTGGAGTGAAGGCTGGTGCATGGAAGGGCCTTTATCTAGGTTCAAACCTGCTAATCTCAGGCCAGACTGTGGCCTTCAAATCTGTACGAAAAGAATCCCTTATTTTTATTCAAGCTCTCATTCATCCTGTGTGGAGGAGGAGTTAGTCATTTCAGCAGAAACTTTGTTTTCTTCAGAAACTCATTGATATAAGACCTGTCAACTTATTTTGAGATGGCATATTAACACACTATTTTTTATGTGGGGCAACACATTTTGGGATTAACTTGTTCCTAAGGCAGGTCCAAAAGCAACTTCAGACAAGAATAGACCTTTGTAGTTCAGCCCCACCAGAGGCATGGGGTTTCAAGATCAGCCTGGAGATGCAAAGTCTTGTTAAAAGGTGATTTTTCTTGTATACTGAAAGGGAAAAACATGGCTTGGCTTACATCTGCAAAGAGCAATTTGAATGCTGTTGATAATGAGAAAATGCAAAAAGGAATTTTGGTCAGAAAGGACATTGCATCATGTGTACTTCTCCAAACTGTGGATAGAACCTTTTTTCACCATCTTGATATCCAGTTTCGACATCATTCCGCTGCTCTAGTTTCATTTCTTCTTTCCTCTTCCATCCTCCATTTTTTTTCTGACACATAATAACAGTCTGGCCAGTACAGTTAGAGAGGAGGGCTTGACCTGGGTGGGTGAACAGTCATTCGGGCTCCCTCTGGCTGGTTGAGCAAGGAGGCCACTCCAAAAAACTTCAGACAAGCAAGAATATTAACAGGGCAGTTCCAATGGGATAGTGGAAACTTAGAAAATTTAAGTGGGTTCACAATTTCCAGAAGTGAATTCCCTTTGCCATAAATCATTCAGTGACATAGACTCAAGTTCTGATTTAAAGGATGTTTTCCTTCGATTTCTCAAGGGTTGCCAATGTTTCTTTACTCAGAGATTAGAATGTTTCTGGTTTTCTATTTATTCAGAACAAGTACAAAAAGAGAGGCTTTTTATATAGCTGTGAGAATAACTACATATCAGATTACATAGGAGAAATAGCACAAGCAGAAGCAAAGATCAAAGGTTAATTTGCAATCTAGTAGTCTTGTACCATAAAAAAATTAATTGATCAGTATTATTTGCATGAAGATGATGTGCAAAATCTTGAGTCAGACCTGAAACATGTTGTGCTATGCACATTTTCAAGCACATGGGAAAACATAGCGTATGGTCCAAAGAAACAACATGAAACAACATACAAATGTGAAGAATACAAGATCAATGATGGCAATAGAAAAATCACCCACAGTATGGAGGAAATATTTAACAGTTAGCTGTTATGATCAACTGCATATTGATGCTTGAGCTGGTGTCCCAGCCCCATTTAAGCAAGCCAGTGCAGGCAAGTCAGCTAAAAGTGAGGCAACAAGGCAGAGGGAAACACAGTTTTACCAAAATGTGCACTAATATTTGAGGTCACACAAGATTCTCCTGATCCTGATAGGATTACAATGGGAAGAACTCAGGGATCTGGTTTCCCCAGTCTTTTATCATGCCTTTGTGACAAAGCACTTTCTTTTGAATACCGTAAGTCATTACTGAGGACTGTCTTCTCCAGGATCCAAGAGATATTTGACACAGTCTTGGTATCAGTGGACTTACTCAACATCCTCTGATCTGCTGAATGAATCAACAATTTGAAAAAATCAGCCAAAATTTTGTGGCCTGCTGTCCAAAGAGGAGCAATGAGCTGGATATGCCATGAGGGAATTCTCTTCCAATTCAGTTCTGCACTAATCATTTCTAGGTAGGATATATATATATAGCTCCTTGGCAGAGTTAGAAAAAAACCTTCAGAAAAATATATTATTTCTGCAATTCTGTTTTTACATTTTAAAAGTGCACTTTTATGTTTCAAAAGGGCACTATATTCCAAAATCTATAGTTCACATGCTTCAGCGTAGGGATATTCAGCTACATATCTAGCGTATCAAACCATTTAATGATCTAATACATACTTTCACTCTAGTCCAACATACCTTCAAATGCAATGCACAGATCAAATTATTCTTCATCATGTTTAAATAAACATCTTTTATCCTGACTCAGATAAACCTTTGTATATGTGCCCGTGTGCATGCTTGCACACATACCGAAAATAAAGTTTTTAATGTATGGATTACTATCTTGTACTCAGAAGCTTCTCCATAATGTAGCATAATAGCAAAACATCTAAAGGATTTCAGAGACACTTGCTCTTCTCCCTTACTAGATACAGAATTCTCTGTTGGAATGGGTGTAAAAAAAGAGTATAGTGGAGATGTGATTTATATTTTGTGTGTAGTGCTGGCTATAGTAAAATCTTTATCAAATAGGAAGGTTTTGCAGTTTTTTTTAAAGATGGTCAGATTCCAGGTTCAATTAATCTTCTCTGGCAGTCCATTATATGGCCAGATTCACTTAAATGAGTATTCGCTGTCCTCTGCTCTCATATGGTTCTTTCTGGGCTTTATTATATGCATGGTCTCTGACAAGCCCAAAAGCCTTGGCAGGTCATTGATGAAGATACAGTCTTAGGTGAAGTTTAACTCACCATTAGTTTCATCATTAGTTTGGAAAGAAAGTAGGTTACAACTGGAAATTGCAGAAAGACGGCAATTCACACGGAAGACGAAGTTTGATGTTTGCAATAAATAGAAYAGAAAAGTTTGTGTTGTTTCAACAGATTGGTCTACTAATATACAACCTGGTATAGCCATATATATATATACATATATATATTTCCCCCCCMCACATATATATCAATATAAATAAATACATTTATTTATATATATTTTTATATATGCATGTGCATATATACATATACACATTTATATGCATAGCTATGCATATACAAGCACTTTTTACAAATACTGTGGTTCTTACAGTGACAGACTCTGTCCTGGAAGTGAAATGCACATTAAAAACAAGTATTTATTCCCAGCTTCCCACTGTAAAATGTAAAGAAATAGTAAAGGTTTTTCCTTTGTTAGATCATTTAAAATAATATGTTCTGCCCTGTAAATGACTACTAGCTGTAGTATTTTATCATAATCCCCCCTTATTCCCTGTGTGTCTATCCTCCTTAGATATTGACTCAGTAATAATAGGTGGAAGTCTAGCTACTTTAAGGAAAAATTCCTGGCCTTGAAGAACTGAGAGTTTCAAAATATTTTTAAATTTGGGAAAGAAATTTATTTACAAAAAATTTTTATGCTTACTTATAAAATGTTCACCTTTATGTTCCATCTGAACACTAGCGTCTCATTTGCTAGCACAGTCCCTGAACTCTAATGAAATAAAAGCCATACCAGACTCTACAAAGTTAGAGCTTTAGCCACAAGATGAATATATACTTAAATAACTAACTTACAAACAAAACAAGTTTCCCAGTGAGGACTGAATGTGTAGTCCTTCACGTTGAAAGTTTAATAAGCATCTAAAAGCTACATTGTATAAACAGGAAGGAAATGCTCATTTTAGGCCTAATGATTTGCTCTAATTAAATTGTGCATAATTTACAGCAGATGAAAGCCCCTTGCTGATTGTAATTTGCTGTGTGGTCATTCCCTACTTTATTTTTGTCCAAACATTCTCCTGAATTATTTGACTGTTAAACTATTTGGTGTCAAAATGTTTCTGGATTGCTACTTAGATTTTTTGTGTTTCTTGCTTAACTTTGGTCTGTAGTTTTTTCACACATAAATACATCAAAGTATATTAAAAACAGAGCCTTTATCTGTACAAGTTGCTTGGGGAGTAACTTTGCCTGGTCTATAAGACAAGAAAAATCATTGTTTTCTCTTTGATTTAGAGACTTGATTTATAAAGGTTTACTTTTAAAGCTTCTGTTTCAAATGTGCTAACTCCAGAGTTTTTATATATTGCCCAGATTTACTTACCCATGTTTATGCTCTGATTTATAAACTGTGTGCTTTCTGACTCAGCAGGAATCTTTGATTTAGGACAACACATTACTAGTAAGTTTTTTTAGTAGCTTGCTTTTTAACTGAATGCAGGAAAATTACAAATGAGGAAATGTTAAGTATAGCTCTTGTTCCTGTTTTCTATTTCAGAGCCTAAAATATATTGGCATATAAAAAGATCACATTGAGAAAGTAAAATTAAGCAAAGCACTTAAGCAATTAAAGAACTTCTGGTTTCTTTTGAATGTCAGTGAAAGTAGGCTTCTAAATCACCTAAGTTCATTGGAAAATGCTACCTTTTATCTATGCTACTGAATAAAGCTTTTTTCTGTTCATATGCAACCAGATTCACTGCCTTCACCTCTACCCTGTTTGCTTCTGAGTCATCAACATTTTACAGACAGTTCGCCCAACTGGGGTTAGGTATGCACCCTTATTTCTCATTACTGGCACAAATACGCCTGTCAGAGATGTCTGGGATGTACATTTCTGTTAACTGGTTTAGAAGAGACTGTTAAAAATTGCAGAGTGGAGAGAATACCATGTTCTCCATTTTTCTGACTATTAACACAAAAGAACAATTATATTTGTATATGGCATGGATTATCTGTTTCTGTTTAGTAACTAGAAACTTTTAAACTTTAGAAACTGCTCATAGTTCTACACGTTCTGCAAGGTAAATGGCTAAAACAGCTCTTGGGGAGTTAAGCTTTCATTAACTTCATATTAGAATTGTTCCTCAATCTGAAAAGTCACAATTTAAGGTCTTGGATATTTGGAAAAAAAAAAACACCCTAAAATTTAGAGAAAGATAAGAGAGTAATCTCATCAGTGCATCCATTCCACTGTGATTTTAATGATTTTTTTGTGCGCTCCCAATCTGTCCACATTCCCCTTGTGACACATGTGTGGATGAATTTCCAAATGGGAACGGCTGACCAGGGTAGCTGCAGAGGTAGTCACAAGAATTTTGTTGGAGACAGGAAATAGCGAAGGATTTGGAAGACCGAGAAACCTTAAAAAATGGTCTCTCTCCCTGAGCTCTCCAGGCTGCTTCGACTGCCATCCCTGTTCTCCGCACAAGTGCTGTGCAGGAGGCAGCAGTGGCAGCAATGACAGCGGGAGCTGTGGAAAGGGCAAGAGGGGCGAAACGCTTTGCACTGATGGTCATAACGCTCTCAGCTGTAAGTTGCCGTAGAATGAAAACTCTAAGTACAATTGTTTTATATAGAGCTATTATAGTTGCAATTGCTCCTCACAGACACACAAACTGAAAGAGAAAACAAATACGTGGCTTTATTTGTGGGTTCAGGAAAAATTATTCAGAACTCGAATATGATTTATYATTTTCATGAGCTATAAATCACAAGCTATTTCCAAATGTCAATAGTGAAATAAATAAAAAAAGAGTGAAACTATTAATATTTGTATCATGCAACATTTACTAAAAATTGCAATATATGTAAGAAATGTTAAGCTTGTGTGATGCAAAAATATTTGTATTTTTAAATAACTGTGTTTTAACTCAAAATGAACCCTAAGAAATCTATTTTAAACAAGGTTTTTCAACTCTTCAGAGAGAAACTTTTTCTCCACCTTCATCTGAATGGAATATCCTGGAACTCCTTATTTGTTGCAATTATTCAACCGTTTTTAAATCAGCCTCTGTCCTTGCCATGATGTTGTGTGCTGATGAGGCTAGAAAGCCAACAGTTGCTGCCACTGTAGCACTGAATGTGTACACCATATACTGTTTAGAGTCGTTTCCTGGTGGATTAACGTATTTAGATACTCTGGAAATAAAACCTGCTTTGTAGATAAGAAATATTGCTATAAACTGGTTTTCTCTGTGTGACATAAGCTAAATAAGTAATAGTCTATCACATGAAGTTGTTAAACAAAAGTACAGGGGCCCCAGATATTCTTCCAGTCTTTTCGCCCTCCTCACATAACAACATCCATTCACTCCTTTCAGTCTAAACAACTGTACTCTAGACTGCATTAATTCTTGCGTGCATTGGGATGTGCAAACATTTCAAACACATGAGGTTTGATTATATTTGAAAGTTACTTGAACTCACTTTCCCTTCTTAATGTGCAGCCATTGAAAATCAAAATACTTGTAATAAGAAATTTCAGCACATCAGTTAGAGCCAGCGAATGAAGCCAACGTAAGAAAACATCTCCATCTAGTGGTATTTTCAAGAGATGTTTCTGTTACAAGGGAGTTTCAGTGGCATAAGATAAAAAGCACATTTAAATATTTATAACAATGCTGTTTTAAGGCCTGGGCCTAGAGGATCCAGGCACTCTTTTTTTGCTGTAAATGGGTCCGTGAGAGCCATAAGCCAGCAGAAGGGTTTTTGCTGGAGCTGGACTGCTGGACATGTCAGAAGTGGCTGCTGCACAGATATGTCACCAAAATCCTTAAGACAGCTGAGGAATACAATAATATTATAACAATAACATAGKGAGTTATACTGAATTAGTAACACCAATGAGCTGGTGTAACTGGTAAGACTTTCTTGTGTGGAAAAAAAATCTATTTCAGGTGAATGGAAAACTTTTGTATACTGAAACTGTCTCATTATGGCGATGAGTTCCTCTAGCTGCTGGTAGGAGTCACCAAAGAAACTATGCCAATTTAAAAAACTTGGTTTTCCTGCCCCGTTGTGGTCACGCCTAAGCATTTTGATTGCCTTCAATGACATTAATTCTGACTGCAGTCCCTGCAGGTTAGAAAGGCAGATTCTTTCAAAAAAACTATCAACATTTAGGAAATTGGCCTTGTCTCTGCTCTCACTCGCGCTGGTGATAATCAGGAAGAACTGAGATGAACGTCTGCTTAATAACACACAAAGTTAATCAGAATAAGTCCCAGAGTATCTCATTTCAAAAGATACTCATTATGAATACAAAAAGAATTAAGGGAAGATGCAGTGTATTATGTGGCTCCCTTTGATCTGAAGATAGTAATAAAAGTGAGAACTCTCTAACTGCAATTTTTCAAGCTACACTTCATGGACTTTCACCTATGTGAGATCTTACTTTAAGCTATAGGGCTCTATGGATATGAATAAATGAAATGGGGCTAGCAGTGGAGTTAGCTGGCCATACTGCTCAATGGTTAGAGCAGTTCTAGTCGTCACTTTTGCCTCAGACCAGTTAGCACTGTTCAACCAGTTCCTGGGCACGTTTTGGAAGTCAGCCCAGGCCAGAGGTCAATCTCTGTTAGCCTGGGCACTGTGCAGCCTCCCTGCTTGGAGAACAGCAGAGTTTAGTGGTGTGGACACGCCTGGAGGCTGCCGGTCAGACTCCGGGTCAGGGAATGGGTCCTGGCGCGACTACATCTGCTCGAATTGACTTACATATTGATCCCAAACTTCATGAAACTCTGTTTTATGAAGACTTTGATATTTAAACGTTTTGGCTTACTTTAGAATTGAGGAAAAATGAAAAAAAAATTACACAAAAATAAAAAAACCCACCAAACGTTAAAAAAAATTACCAGAATGTTTTGAAACGCCTCAGAAATAGTCTTGACAAAACAAAAAACTCAGCCTTTAAGGAGCCTTTTTGGATGTAGTTCATTTGACCAAATTTTGATGTCAACATCTAAACTACATCTGATTACTTTTAAAGTCAGGAGAGATAAAAACATAGTCATTCTTAAGCAGATTCCTAGAATAGTCAGACTTTTTGCTCCTTAGACTTCAGGGAGCCTGGGAGATTTGTCTCAAGGAGGCTTGTGCATAGTAGCTAAAGTTAGATTAAAATGTCTCTTACCCATTTCCACATTGCAGGACAATTTTATTGGTCACTATTACTATTAGACCTGATACGTTTTTTTTATGATTTTTCATAGATACCCTCATTAGCAATATTATGAAGAATCAATATCAAAATGTTTTATTACACTATAAATTTCAATTTACATTGKGAGATCCTAAATAAAATATTTTCAAAGGAAATTTTTTTCAAAAATGTAAAGGGCCCCAAAATATCAGGTCAGTCTTTTAAACATTATGAGATACTTCATTCACTTCTTTTCCAAAGTTAAATTTTATCAGAATCAACCAAAATTCTATTTCTTGATAGTATTAGCATTTTATGGGAGAAAACATGTGGGTTTTTTTTTTCTTATTTTCTTTTTTACTGAGCAGCCCAATCTGATTGCCCTTAGTAAAATGAGAAGTGGTAATGATGGTCTTTTCTGCTCATAAAATACTGTCTTCATATTCATCATCAGGAAAGGCTACTTCAGCCACCAACTGTGTTTGTAGTAAACATAGAACCCTATATATAGTATATAGGGATCGCATACATAACCCTATGATACTTCATAAAAGATTTTTGATATAAAGTGATACTGTTCATAATAAAGCTTCTATAAAGTCAGAGCATAGTACAGAAACCTTAATCATAAACTACATTACAAAGATGTCACAATTTTATACACTGTTTGCCAGATTATTATATACACATTTGAATTTTGCATGCTCTGTGTCTATGAGGTAACATAATGAAACAGATGATAAATATTGAGAAAAAAATGTTATGAAGGAAAATTTTGGAAATGTTATGCACAAATATATGCACACACACACATACACACAAACACACACACAGATTGTCTATCTCTCAAAGCTAGAAAACCAAGCAAACCATAAAGTCATTGCTACTCCACAATGGGAAAGCACTAGTGAAATTCAGAAACTGAGATGCAAAATACAGAAAGGTTACTTACAGACAGAATAAGTCAGTATCCAGAAAGACATCCTGAGACTAAGGCTGTCTCACACTGTGTGATCTTATAAACCCATCTCACTCCTTCCATTTCATTTTTTAGGCATGTTTTCAGTCCTTATTGTTTCCAGATAATTTGCAGGATTATGCAGAATTAAAAACTAGATAAATTCTGTTCTTCTCTTGCTTCTGTTATCCTTGTAGAGGTCATTATGCATGTGCTCTTTCATGAAACATGCAGCCTTTCAGATGTGGTCTTGTTTCAGAATGAGTGTTTCTGCACAGTGGGACTATCAATGGATTAGCTTCATGGCTCTAAAGTGCTTTTGTCTTCCACAGAATTATATCAAGGATAAACAACCTGTTCTGTGCACATGGAAATCCTTCTCCTGTATGTGTGCATTCTATGTAATACTTTAGACATTTTCTATATTAACATATTAAATAACAATATATCAGGTAGTCATACAGTTTTTAAGACTAAGGAAGGAATTTTCTCATATTAATTTTGCTTGAGAAATAAACCTATTAATCCATCTGATCCAATGGTCTGAGCAGAGCCCTGAACACCAGTAGTAACACTGAGTCAACACCACTCTGCTTGTGGTGCAGTGCACCAAAGTTAGTAAGTTCAACCAAATATGACTTCATTTGCTAATGCAAACTGGAGAATTGTTAACCAGCAAACTGTGTCATCCACCCTGGTTAAAGTTGAGTTAACTATAATCACTTGCCAAGGAGATATTTCAAGTGGGGTTTGGTTGCTGGGAAGCAGCACTCCAGAGCTCCAGATATTTACGGTTCAATACAAACACCATTCAGCCACCAGTCTTAAAGCAGGTGGATTTGAGGTGGAAGGAGAGTGTCAAAAATATAATTACACTGGATAATGACTGTTTCATAGTGATTCCTGGAGTTTTCCTCTCTGTTGCAGAAGGGCTGGAATATCTTTTGCATCAGAATAGCAATTGGATTTTGATGAAAAGAAAACATTCCACCTTTTACAGAAGTCTCAGAGACCTGTTGAGAGTCTAAGTTGTACCATTTTATTTACAACACCTGAACAGCACACAGCAGATTTTTGATTTTGATGTTTTGGGAGCAGGTAAAGTAAAAATTCAAGTTTTGTGGAAGGAAAGCTTTTAGAGATATCAAGGCAAGAGAACCTTAAAGCTGTGATTTATTTTAAACTGCTGATAGTTAGAGGCTCTTATCACTTCCTTAAGAAGCAATCAGAAGAAGAGTTTCATCGATTTTTAGTGTAATTAGTAACAGCTATATGCAGAGAAAGTAAAACCTTGTCCTCCTTCGAGCCATTGGGAGAACTCCCACTTATTTCTGTGGACTCAAGATTTCATCTAGTCTTTTATCCTGAAGTATCTCATAGACTTTATAATCTCAAACCTCTTTTTCAAAATAGAGGAACATAGTCGTAGTCTAAATTAATCTACCCTGAGAAGCAACGTAGCAGGGAAGAAGGGCTGATTTCACTGGATCTTTTGAAAGCAGTTACACAGGTTCATAAACATGTTAGAGAGCTGTTTTATGCGTTTGGATGTGAATTTTCATCATTCACTTGCAGGTAGCCAGTATTGATGTAATGATATGCAAGTGACAGGAGAGGGCAGCAGAATACAGTTATCACCCCAGAACTGAACCCATTCTAATGCCTTTTTTAAAAACGGTCTATTTGTATGCTTGGTTGCTTTTCAGTGTTCTGTTTCATTCTGCTCAGACTTACGTGGGCGACTGAAGATCGTGTTTAATTGTAGTTATTAACTTTTGAGTAAAAGCCCATGGAAGATACTAACTTCAGTGGGCAATCCAAATTCAAAATATGATAAGACAATTTTACTTATTTAAAATTTGCCCTTTATTTCACTTAATTAAGGGAAATATGGGGTAAGATTCACATGAGAGGTACTAAATCCCTATTCTGTATTTATTGATACTAAGGAGAATGCTTCTTGGTTTGTTTTGGGAGACTATTTAAAAGTTCCTATTGATGTAAATCTTTCGAGCTTTATTCTAAATGTCATTTCACGTTTGTGAGAGATTTTTTTATTTCTGTGCATCCTGCACATGCCAATATAAAAACACCATGGCCCTGAAAGTCGTGTGTATGCACTTTTGTTCACTGCTTTTGTGGAAGTGAAGCAATAACGAGGGCTTCGGAGGTGCTCCTGTGTGGTAATGTGAGGTCAGGTCATGCTGTAGGAGTAATGTGTGCTGTTCTCAGCTTGGACAGTAACGTTACTATTTGAGACAAATGCTGAACCTTTTTTGACTGTCACTATTGTGGCATTGATATATTTATTGGAGAGAAATGGCTAATAAATTCCCTCTGTAAGCTCCAATATCTGAACTATTCCTGATTTATTGTACTGATGATCTCACAATTTACTGTACCATACATTTGGATTTATATCTTGAATTCTCAAGTCAG
This sequence comes from Apteryx rowi, assembly GCF_003343035.1. Classification (NCBI taxonomy): domain Eukaryota; kingdom Metazoa; phylum Chordata; class Aves; order Apterygiformes; family Apterygidae; genus Apteryx; species Apteryx rowi. Next base: position 212,163 of record NW_020450952.1, on the reverse strand, counting down.
CAAAACAATAAATTGCCCTTTCTGGTCAGCTCCTATTCCATCCTTACTTGATTGCTGCCATTTGAATCAATCTAAAAGCCCAAATGTGTGATTATAGGTGACGTCTCCATCCAGATTCTCCAACAGATATAGTTGGTTTGCACTCCTAGAGCAAGGGGTTATTTACCTCAGTCCTGGATTTTAGTGCCAGTTAGAGAACTCTGGAGACTGAAAATCTCTGCTTCTTCTCAGAACAAAGAAAGCAGCAGCAGAAGCTGTCTGAGCTGGATCTCACTACCTTTTTTAATGACCCTCGAGGACCATGGTGAGAGCAGAAAGGGCATTTTTACCATCCATTAAGCTCTTGCCTTCACTTCTAAAGTGATCAGCTCCAGTTTTGCTTGTCATGGTGCCGTTAGGCAATGGTAATGCTTTCCCAGAGAACTGATCCTTTGTACCTCACTTCACACAGGATTCCCAGTCCCCATCAAACAAGCAACAGAACATCCTGATTATTAACCACTGGGACTCTGGGCGGGGTGAGGAAAAATAAGTATAGAAAAAGATGCAAAGTGATTAATTTCCAGAAATGTTGCCCCCCACTTCGGCCGTGAGATTCTGCTTATAAAGCCAGCTCTATATCTATCATCAGCCGGTGATCTACAAACACAAAAGTTAATGCATACAAGTGCATGCTCTTTTCAGGCTAACTGAATGCAAGAATAATAAAATGTTTCCCTTGTTGTAATGATAGCTGACACAGTGGGATGCTACTGCCAAGGAAATAAATCCAGATGATATATATGAGTTGAGAGGCTTCCTATGGACTGACTGCAAGTGTAAAGGCTAAGACTTGGCTTGACCAAAGTTGTGTAAGCCTGTGTGCACACAAAAGTGAAAAGGAGATGAGAGCAGCACTCATGAGCCAGCAGGATCAGCCTGTTCAATGGACACATTGGGAAATTACCATGGATAACTAGCACAATTGGATTGCTGATATTTCTAGAGCACATCCTCAATAACCTTATCTTTGACTATTTAGTTATGAGAAAGGGCAGCATTTTGCCCACAAGGCTGAAAGTGCATATAAACATGGCACTGAGAAGAGGCTGAAGAGTGGATTTTTCTTGGGCACAGTAACTGCTAGTAAATGAGATTTAACTTCATGTACTTTTTTCTGCATGCGCTGCATTAATGTTTGTTTCTCCTACACTCACAGAGGCAGGACTTTGCTCATTTCTTTAAAATTAAGCAGGATTGCAGTAAGCATGTCTMACTCCATCATCTACAAATAACCCAGCAAGTTCAGAATAGTGACATGAGACATGCTGGATCATATGGTAACAGTGGAGCCACTGAGTCACACAGCTAGGTCTGGAGAATATGTTGCCCCACAGGGCTTCTTTGAGGGCTATGTGTGAGGCACATAACCAGCTGCAAGCTGGTTAGTAGATAGGAAAGTGCATTGACTAGTTATGTCTAGCAGGCTCATGACACACAAGTGGCTGTCTAGGGAAGAGTATAAAAATAGACTAACCATAAGTATTACCCCTCGCACTCTCCCAGTCTCCAAACATTTACAGTTTAGGGTCTTCCTAAGCCAAATGTGGTTTCTATGTATGTAGTTACTTTAGTGGATTTCTCTTCCGTAAACTTGTCCAAATTCCCATTGATGCTCAAAACACTATTTCGTAAACTGTAAAAAGCATTACATATCTGGATTTTCTATCTACTGGTTATAAGCTTCTTTGAAGAGAAACAAGGAAAGAAGGAAAACACTAAAAATAGTTAACACAGGTGTTGCTACTTTCCTTTTGTCACAACAAGCAGTACTTCATCAACTCATTACTTACCTCTAAATATTTAAACTGAGCACAGTCATCTTGGCTAAGCACGTATAACAGGCATTTTGACTGTTTTTCAGGCTGTTTTCCTAACCATTGAGTTAGCCTTCATCTCCACAGTAAATGCTGTGTGCCTGCTTTTTCAGAAGCAGGTCTGGTTTAATAAGGAAGATGGCTTTTTTTTTTCTTTCCAAGAAATTTCTCCCTTAGATTTTAAAAGATTTCATCCTTTCACTTTCTTTTTATTTACTTTCCAAGGAAACTATGTGCGTGCAGCAACTCTTGACATAAGGATCTTTTCCTAGAAAATCGAAAGTGGAGAGAAGCCAATCTGGGTCCATAGAAAGTAAATCAAAGCAGTGTTTGGCTTCTTTCCAAAGTACAAAATAATCATTTGACAGTTTTCTCAATGTTTGGATCAACGCACAAAAATCTCTGCTTGGGATCCAGTCAGAAAGTAGAACGTGACTAGACATTAGCACTGCAGACTGGATCTTCTGAAGATCTAAGAAATATTATTAATGATAGCTAAAACTGAGGATGACGGGGCATGATTCATACACATAATGACTTCTGTCCTTTGGGAGCATTGTTGTGTCACTAATGGATTCTCAGAAGTGTGTTTTTTAATTACATCAAAAGGCAAGATATGCCAGCACATCTTATCCAACTCCTTCAGGCCAAATCAGGCCAAATCATGCCAGATTTGCGGCCATGAATTTCCACTGACTTTGCTGAGCAGGATTTTGAGATGTTGGAAGCTGTATGGGCAGATACTGGTCGTTAGAGGGACTTAAGGAAACAAGATAATCAAAACTGCATTCTTCAGGAATAATAAAGCTGTCAGTCAGTAGCGGGAGAAAGTGTTGTGAAAGTCTTATGGAAAAGATACTTCACTGGTGCCATAAGAGGGTTCTTCCTTAAAAACCATAGATTTGAGTCTGAAGAAGAAAGTATGCTTCTATGCCCAACCTTCCTTCAGTGCGTTTCTCAGCAGTACAGAAATATACTTCAGAAGGGTAGAAAACACCTCTGTTTTTCAAGCATACAATCAGTACCAGTCAGTGCTCTCTAACTTTGTCGCATCTCAGTGTAGAAGAGAAAGAAAGAGGGAGTTCAGTCTTTTGCTCACTTGGTAAGATATGTGATGCTATGGGTACAACACATGTAGAAGAAGTACCTTAAAGACCCACAGGAAAAAGAGAGAGATGTAGAAAGAGTCAAGGGATGAGATTTTTTCCCCTCAAGTGTTAATTCAAGCACTGTGATAAGTAAGAGAATGGTTTTGGTCTGCCCTTTACCTGTGAACAGCAAATATGTTCATGCCTGCCTTGTTAGAGTGAAGGCAACGGTCCTTTACTAGCTGACAGTATTGGTCATTTTAAAGGAATCATCCACCTGACTGGATAGGCTGCAATGAAGAAACACTCTTTCCTCAGATAAAATCTAGATAGTACTGCACTTTGTCAGCTTCAGTAGATACCCTGCTGCCAAAACAGCTGTTTGTGATACCTGATAGAAGAATTTATGACAGCACAAAATAGTGGGCTGGGCCATCATAGAAATGTGGATTCTCCTTTCCCTGCTCCGATGGAGCCAAGGGACCTGAAGTCAGCAGGGTGGTGACTAGACCCTCCAGCCTGAGTATTTGTTTAAACAGGCAGGTGTACCTACACGGACTGGTTTATTTCCAATACTCCAATGAAGCAGAGGCAGAATTTGTAGAGTCTTCAAGGTGTAATTCATCTGTCAATGGCAGGCAGAATCATCCTACCACGCTTAGCCTGTCTCTGTCTCCGGAATAGGAAAGCAGATACTTTCTCCACTCTTTGTATATTTCCAGACATTTCCATTATATTTTCACTTCTAACCTCTACAGGTGGAGCCTGATGAATGAGTTATGCTGTCGGTGCTGACTGACATCCGGCTGAACTTGTTACCAGAATCCTAACGACAAGGTCAGCCGCAGAGTGCTTTTAAGGTTTTTGCAGCAGTTCTTGGTTTCATAACCTTAGTTAGAAGTGTCATTTCTCTATCAATAGCAATAACAAGAAATGAATTTAAAAAGCTTGCAAGCACCTACAAAAAAGTATACTTCCTAAAAAACAGCAGCATTTCATAAATGCTAGAAGTTTACTGAAACCTAGTTTGTCACCATGGTGCCTCATACCTTATAAACTTAGAAGTGGCTGTTGAATCTAGACTAGCGAAGGGTAGTCTCTAACTACTCTAATGGCTAAGCCAAGGACCATTGTCAATTTAACAGTTGTTAAACATTGCTGCCTTTTCCAGATTGATGTTTGTTTAGCATAGRGAAATACATGGCAAAATAAACACAGATTTATTAAGGCCTCAGAATAAAAGGCACAAATATTGGCACTGGATGTTTTTGTTTCTTTTTTTATTCCAGTAATTCAAGCTCTCCAACAACCTGGTTCTTTGGTTCATTAACTGAATGACTGTTAAGTAAAATCTAATTTGTACTTGTGAAACTGCTATTCTCTCATTTGTAGCTCTTCAAGCACATTTCAAATACCCAGGCACTGTGTATGAGCACAAAAAAATGCTATAAATTATTGTTCTAAGATCAGTCCCTTTTCACCGACCATCTCTAAGTGGTACATGAAGCTTGAAGCATCAGGGAAGCTGAAACATARACTCAGGAGTACCTGAGAGAAATGGGGTTTTTCATGCCTTTGTAAACTATTTTTGAGGGTTTGCAGTTGTGGGCAGAGTGGGCAAAAATTCAGGCTGGTTCTTTGTATATTCAGAAAAAAAGATAGACTGGCAGGCAGACAGATTTGTTTTCTACATCATTCTCTTTGCTTGCAGAGCCACCATTCAACCATGTTGGCTGGATGATTGGATAGATACTTGTGAATGAGCAGGGTGATGGATACTGCTTCAGTGAGGAGGTTTGTGTCACTCTGTGAAGGGCTCTGCCTGGGCTACTGAAATAGCAGCTGCACTTTCATCAACTTTTCAGTCTGTTGATCTTCTAATCACTTCCTCTGATGGTGCCTGTCAATAGACACCAATGACCTCAATCAAATAACACTGGTCTCCATAAGCTAAGGATCTGGATCTTTTACTTGGAGTAGCTCTACCAGACCATTGGTGGTAGCTTTTTGCACAGATGCACAAAATTATAAGGTCATTTTTGATTTAGGCATTAATCTACAAACTACTGTAATGGAAAAGATGAAATCATGGATACTTATTAATATTTCTTGGCTGCTCAAAATAACATGGCTAAACAGAAACATAAAAAAACATAGACAGTATGTTTACCTCAGCTAGGATTCACATATGAAGTACCATCCTCTCAACTATAGGGAAGAAATGTTACAATTTCTTACAAATACTTTGAGATTATACGCTTTGATCATTTACTGTTAATGATTCTGAGGTTAATGACTTTGCTAGAGTAGATTTTGTTTTTGTAAAACATTAACTATACAAAGATTCCTTGATTTAATAGCATTTAAATTAACCGTTGTGCTACAGTCAAAGATGGTCTGCTAAATTACAATATAATGTTTCAGAGAAGGAAATGAATGATTGCAATTTTATTTTCACTGAGTTTTATGAAGATGCTTCACAGTTCAAATTAAAGAATTATTTGAGTTCAGTTTTCAGCAATATAATTTTATGATAACTAGAATTAATGATTGCCATTTTTAAGGCAAACAGTATAAGTGTACTTGTCTTATTGACAAATGTAACATGTAATTGTCTTTAGAAAATTTCCCTTTTGTTTTAATAACATACGTTAACATTATAAGCAGAACTGACTCTAAAGTGCAGAAAATATGGGTCTGGTCCAACCTGGCCAATTGCTTCTTTTTAATTACAGGAGAAGAAAAGAAGAGAAAAGACAAAGCCCAAGTTTTTGGAGCTGAGGGAAGCAAGTGACTAGATTGTTCCAGTGCTCACTCCTGAGCTGGAGTGGGTGCTAAGCAAGACTGAGATGCAGAAGCTGACACAGGAGACAGGGCTGATGCTGGAAACTGTCTGAGAGAGAGGAAGAAGCAGAAAGACATTAGCCAGACTCCTAACAGGTGTAAGTGAAAGTGTCTTGGAAAAAACGTGGCGAAAAGAGGCTTCAACAAGCGGTGGGAAAATGAAGGAACACTGACTCCTGCCCCTTTGCATGGTGTTCCTGAGGGGAAATCAGGAGTGGGACAACTTGAGTCCCCTTCTGAGACCCAAGCAGAAAGGTTGCAGAGGACTGAGGAAGAGGCCAGGGATGTCCTGAGATGGAGAGATGCTGTTAGGGAAATAACTGGAGTTAGAGATTCAAATACTAGGTGGAGAGGGGCATCAGCAGTGGAAAAGAAAGGCAGGTTTACCACAAATCCTCATGTAATTAAGAGGGCACCAGAAGGCTGATGTGAATTGTAGTACATAAAATAACGATAATTTATTACTCGACTTTTGACACCAGAATGCATCAGGTGTTTTTTACATAACTGGGAATGCTCACTTGCTTCTCAAAAACCTTAGTTTGAAAAAGTAGGCACAGGAGAAAGACAACATCAAAATCTGTATAATGTTATCTAGTATACACACAGTTTAATCTGAATAGTTCTCATCCCTAACAGCAGAATCTCCCCTATGTTTGCAAATGACAAATGTTTTACCATAGTCTGAATGAAATATCAAGGACTCTTTTGGCAAAAGGAATGATTTGCCACCTCAGTGTAATTCAAATGTTTACAAACTGTGTAGTAATATAAACTTGGACCTCTTGTGTCAAACATTAATGGTCTCCTTATTTCTGTTTCAGTGACTTCATAGAGCTGCACATGACAAATATTTCTAGTCCTTTGATATCAATCTCAAAAAAAAAAAAATCACAAATTCTTAATATGGTCCTCAGTTCAGTGCTGGTTTATTTGCAATTCTACTCCAAGTCATTCATGTCCACTCCCATTCACACGTTTGTTGGCCGTCYGTCTAGAAGCACTGGGAAGTTGAGACCAGAGAGAATTATCACTTCCTGCGTCTCTCTCTCATTGTTTATAATAATATTTCCCAGGATCAGGATATGTTCTGTGAGTGACACATTACACCTGTCAAGAGGTCATCTTTGTGAAAAATATTTCTAGAGGAAAGCCTGAACATTTCTTTTGAATATAAAATATTCAGTAATTTCAAATATTGAATATATATTCCATGCATTCAGATATATTTTCATGGCTGGATCTGCATTTCTTGTGACAAGCAGTCTTCTAAGCAGTATGTGTGAACCAGCAGCATTTGGATGCATGCGCAGTGCTGATCTAGAGGAAAAAGTGAGCTATTAGCAAATGAGCACTGAACTGCAGTGCTAACTCTTAACTATTCCTTGGCAGGCAAGAAGAAGAAGTGATGGCTACTTCTGCAATACCACAAACCTGACTCCAGGATTGAACTTGTATCCAAAATTTGTGTAATTTCTCAAGGAATTGTATCTATTATCAAAGTTCTATCATAATTCAATTGAACAGAGCTTAAAGAGGGGAATTTTAACACCACCTTTATTCTGTGAAGAAATCTTCTTTCACCAACATAGATGGAAATATGCTCTCTGAGCTTCTTAAGTCCAGGGAGGGTATTAGGGTAAAGGAAAGGAAAAAGAGAAACTGGAACATTATTTAAAGGGGCATGGGTGATAGAGTTATGTTCTGATTACTCTGATGCAGAGGCATGGTTTTATGTTCATTATTTTTATGGAAAGAATTTAAAAAATCTTTACTTCCTTCTAATGCAAAACAACCCCCACCCCCAACCTATTTGTTGTGAAACAGAGGATTACTTCTTATGGCCAGTCATAAGCAGAGGATGGATAAATTATATGCTAAGAAATGTTTTTCTCCTTCTTAAGTCACAGGCATCTAAGGCCAATCAGCTGGTACAGGGTAGAGATTTAGTGACTTTTATTTAATGTTCTCACTTCTTAGCTAAGATATTAGCAAGGTGCTTGAAAATGTGGATTACAGGCCCAGTTCTGCTTTGAATCACACTAGCACAAAAAGCCCAGAACAACTTCAGTGACTTTTCATTCTGTGCTAGTGACATTAGACAGCATGTTTTAGGAGAGAGAATAAAGTGTGGTTTTTAGTGAGAGATTACAGAAGAAATTGAAAACAGAGAAATGATTTTACTTCAGGGAAAAAAGCAATAACTAAAGGAAAAGTAAAATAAAATGAGATGCTTCAGTGAAATCAGTCAAAACCCAGTGTAATATTAATGGAGGCTTTGAATTTTGTGTGGTTTTGGCTGAGAAAGTTCAATTAAGGAGAAATGAATGATCTTTTCTCTTTTTTTGCTATCACAGATGGGTTTCTTTGCCACTACTGCAGGCCTGACCACCTTAGATTTTAAAGAATCACTCTCATAGTAAATCATCATATTTGAAGAACCAAATTTTTCAGAGCCTTTAGACCAATGACAGTGTTTTCTGAGATGGTCACAAGTTACTAGTATTGGAAGACGAAAGTGTGTTTACTCAGAGCAACCTGCAATATTGCTTGGTGCTTGTAATATAAAAGGAAGAATAAATCTTTCATGTATCCCAACTAGAAGTTTTACCGGACATGAATTTGGTCCCATCTTGTCAGACAGGCACTATTGAGACGTAAACCACCAGTGCTTCTATTTTCTGTTCCTAGTAGTATACATTCATTCCATGTGCTTTTAGAAAAGGAAATGTTTAAGGGAAAAGCAGAATCCAATTATTGTCTGTCTTCTTATGAACAGTAGTCTTGGTATTATGGATCATGACACTGAGGTAATTTCACTGTCTTAAGGAGAGACTACTCAAGCATTTATAACAAGAACAAACAGTAGAAGAAAGAATATAACAGCACATCTGATCCCTTTTCCATAATTAGTACATTCTTCCAGTCCAGCAGAAGAAGGATGGAAAGCCATTAAGCAAACTTCTTGGTGGTGGAATATGAGTCTACTGAATGGCGTCTTAACCATTTCAGCCTTTTGTGACTTAATTCTCAAAGCAGAGTTTAAATATCTAATTGAAAAAGACAGATATGAGGCAGCAAATCAAGACAACCAATCCAGAGAAGATCCAGGCTTCAGAGCAATGCAGCTGAGCTATAGTGTATAACCTTAGTTCTGACTTCAGTCTCTAAGTTTTGTTTCAAGTCTCCAGCCTTCTCTTGGCTCCTTCCTTCCCTCCCTCTCTTTTATACTTTTTCCCCCTTTCAGAGGACCTGTTCTTTTTTTCTTTCTATGGCCTCTATGGCCCTTGTCCACATTATTGGTAATGAAAGAGGGACTGGGAGGAACAAGAGAGTGGGATGAACTACTGAAGTAGTCAACTATTGTAATTGTAGGTCTAACAGCACAATATAATGGTGGCTTTGGCTTGACTGTTTCTTTTTCTCTAGGACTGGGGAGTGTACAGTGTTGTGCTGGATAAAACTTGTGTTAGCTCTAGTCATTTTGAAATCTTGGCACCTAGTGAAGAAGAATGTTTGAAGAGGAAAAGAAGCTATGAGAAATACAAGCATTTAACAGTAAAATATTGTAACTTGGTAGTGATTGTTTTTGTGTTCAAAAATGGCTGAAAGAGTTAATAAAACAGTAATGGTTATAGTGAAGAATGTTACTAGATATGACAAATAAAATACCAGAGAGGGATTCCAAATGATACTAAGAAACAGCAGTTCTGATAATCACTATAAAAAAGCAAGTTTTCTAATGTATCTTTTATAGGTAGACTGTTGCACCAAGAAATTCTGCAACAGCAAAATACTACAAGCAGTTAGTGGATTGATCAATCAGAGTTATAAAATTTTCTGTTTTTCAAGGTGCCTTTTACTCAAGACAATAGGCATGAAAGTCTCTAGATGTAGACTAGCTAGCTATATTGGAATGAATTGCATACCACTGAGTGTATTGCTGTGCATTTTTTTGTAGCTTAGACAATTTTTTGTGACTGCTCTTGAACAACAGGTCATTTATGAAGCAGGTATTTTTGAAGCAAAGATTTGCAGCCAGTGATGGGTGGGCAACATGTTGCCAGTGGGACTATCTAATTTTATTGCTCCCTTGCAACATGAAAATAGTTTGAACCAAGGCTAACGAGGAAGGCAATCCGTCATCTGTTCCCTGTCTAAAGCAGGATAATAAGACCTATCCAACTTTGAAGTAAATTTGAAATTATAACGTCTAACATAGAACATAAGTGTCTCTTTTCCAAGAGACAGAATATTTGACTTTTAGCTGATATGGTATTAAGATGTTGTTTCTTTATCAGTATTGAACCATCCCTTTRGAAGGGAGATATTCTAACAGTTGAGTGTTGCACCTGTGACAAAGGGAGGGCTTGCTGCCCAGGACTGTTCATTTCCCAACTTTCACCAGGATTTCATTCATGCCTTTTRAATGCAGTTGCTAAGTGGGATTTTCTTAAGAGTCTCCTACACTAAAAAGATTTTATTTGTTCTCTGTTTGTAGGAATATCAATAATTCGCATTTATAAAAGTTGTTTCTATTTTATAGAAAGTAGTTAGATTTCTGTAAGAATATTCCTTGACATGTGAATCTGTGATCTATCTACCAAGTCTCTTCTACACAATGAGTCATGTTACCTGTCTATCTACTTCATTGGCAATCTTGTCTTTTGAATTCTACTGTCAGTGTAAAACAMATACTTCAGGCTTCCACTGTCATGCAATCCTAACAGTGAGGAAAAAAAATGATAATAGAATTTTTCCCACTTATGCAGAGGGGCTATTTCACAGGAATTGGCTCTGTATTTATGAATACTCTGCTCAAGTGATAGATGTTGATACACAATTTAATTTTTTTATGGTAGAAGCTGGAAGTAATTTATTGCTTACCTTTGATGCATCGATGAGAGCCCAATGTAAAATTATCCCTGATTTTTTTCTTCATTTTTTAATTAAAAACTATAAAAGTAGGTAGGTGATGTTCAGTATGAATCAGCATGTCCAGTGTTTTAAAATTAAAACTATGTGAAAGAAATGAAGTATTAGCTATTGTGTTCTGGGCAACTTTGTGTTCCTGAAAATTYAGAATTAAAAAAAAAAAAAGAGGGGGGAGGAGAGGAGGGAGGGTGAGAATAGAGATTTAAAAATGATTTTTTTTTCAATATCAAGAAAATCTAATAAATGTGGGAGCAGTTTTGAAATCTAGTACATGTCACTTCTACAGACTTCTGAAAAGCAAATATAACACAGTTACTCTTTGCAGCTGGATCTGTCAGGGAGTGGAGTCAAACAGGAGTCCACAAAAACTAAACCATATGGATAAATGGCTTTAGGCTAGAGCTGCATGTGGTCCTTTACTCTAAGACTGTGTAGACTACTATAATGATAAAGATGGTTTAGACTTGTAGGAGCACAGTGTCAATAACACACATCATTTTGGGAAAAGCTTCTTACGTTGATAGTACAATGGGGTAAATAGAGGCCAGAATTGGCCTTTATTTCATTCATTTTTGTTTTGCTTGGATTTCATGGCTTTAGGTCCTTTTACTGGACCTACTGTAGAGCACTGCTTTTGTGTATAATTTTGCCCATAACTTCCTACAAGTAGATTTGATTGTGAAGATGATGGATACTTTCAAAGCAGAAAGAAAAATATTTTTTCTATTGCTTTCTGAACTAAGTGTACTGTGCAGCATGAACACCATCAAGAGACATCATCATAGAGAGAGCAGAGTAGAAAGTATCTCACAATGGCAAATTATTTGATTTACTATTACAAAAACAATTTCCAAAGACAATTTGTAATGGACCATGTAAGAGCTTCCTGATAAACTAACTATGCTTTATACCGAGTAATTATATTATCTTTCAATTAAGTTAAAGCATTAAGGAACTGTTCCAACCTGTAAGATAAACACAAAAAGAAATTTTTGCTTTCATGACTCTGAGTGTTTACCTACCTGGACAAAGAAGCCAGACAAACACTCTCATGTTGATAATGATTCCAGAGGTAAAGTATTTTCTATCAGATGCAGACAAAGGCATTATGAATAGAGCAACATTCAGTATGAAAGAGACAAGAAGACTCACTTTAAATATAAAATTAGTGAAAGAATTTCTGCAATGGAGAGGAACATGATAGTTATGATGCAATAACAAGTTAACAGTTATGAGTTAATTGGTGATTCTCTATTGCTATAAAGCAGAATTTCTCCATTCTCCTCACTGTATTTGCACTAGGTTATATCCGTTGACAATTTAGCTCATATTTCAGAATTAGGTTACAAGCCATTTATTATAAAATTTTCAACATATCATTTTTCTATTTGCAAAGCCAAAATGATACAGTTCTGCTCCCCCCCCCCACCCTGAAATGTATGCAGTTTCCCAAAACATCATCAAATGCAAAGATTTTCAACAGCTGGAGTATTGCTCACTCAAACAGAACCTCATCCTTAAGAGAAATGCTGCTGCTTTGTAAGTAAATCTTTTTAATGGAGAATAGCTAATACAGTTTCTCCACAATCAGCTCTATTTCTTTGAAGGGGTCAACCACTAAAGAGGTATGACTGAAATAAATGAAACAACAAAGCAGGGGTCAGATTCTGTTTGTTTGCATCTGTAATAGGAAAGTGAACATTGCCTGGGCCATTTTCTGGCCCTGACGTTAACTGGCATGGCCTGAATATGTCTATATTATTATACAATCTTAAACTTTAGAACAAGGTGAGGAATCCAGATTGCTTACTGGGAATAATCCCTAGCCATTGCTGTTTTCTGTGTGACCTTGTGGTCTGTTCCGTGTGGGTGTGATTTTTTTAGTGAACTTCAAGCTGGCAAGTAGGAGGAGACCTACACCTGGAAAGAACCGAGGTCTGCACCAGTGGCAGGATAAGGCACCCAGAGTCCAGGATATTGTATAGACTTAAAGTTTATGCTAGTAGTCAAGGGAACTATGAATGCCAGTGCATTTGTGAATTTATCATACTGGAAAGGGAGTCTTAAAGTCCACAGGATTTCCCTTAACAGCGGGCCCACCCCTGGGACAGGGGCTCTAGTGACAAAGGACACTGACAAGACTGATGTGCTCACTTGCCATGGTCTTTACCAGCAAAGTTTGTGCTCAAGCTGTCTGGGCACTTGTGCCTACTGGCAAAGTCTGGGGGAGTTAGCTGTAACCCACAGTTGAAGAAGACTAAGTTAAGGAAATCGGACAAAAACAGGTTAATGGGACAGATGCATCCAAGGGTGCTAAGACAACTGGCCAACTCATTGTGAGGCTGCTCTCATCCTCTTTGGAAGGTGATAATAAATGGAGGAGGTTCCTAAAGACTGTAAGAAGGCATCACATCCATCTTTAAGAAAGGCAAGACAGATTCAGAGTACTACACACCGTCAGCCTCCTCTCAGTCCCTGGGAGATTATGGAACAAATCCTCTTCAAAGGAATTTCTATGAAGGATAAGAATGGGATTAAGAACAGCTTGAGTTTGCCAAAGATTATCATACCTGAATGACCTGATTGCCTTCTATATTGAGACAACTTGCTCTGCAGAGAAGAGGAGAGTAGTGGGTGCTGTTTACCTTAACTTCAGCAAAGTTCTCAACTTTGTCTCCCCTAAAGTACCTTTTTAGCCAAATTAGAGTGATGTGGGCTGGATGGGTGGACAACAAGGTGTTAGAAAAGTTAAAAAGTGTGACTTTGACATTCAGGCTCAAAGAGTAGTGGTCAACGGTTAAAAGTCCAAGTGAAGGATGTTTATTAACAGCATTCCTCAGGGTCAACAGTTGAGCCAATATTGCTAATGTCTTCACTGATGATCTGAAGATAGGATGGAGTGTAGTCTCAGCACATTTGTAGGTGATACCAAATTGTGGGGGGAGCAGTGAATGCTCTGGAGAGAAAGGCTGCTGTTCAGAGGAACCTGGATAGGATGGAGAAATGGATTGTCAAGAGCTTGAGCAGGGAGGTTGGACAAGACAACCTCCAAAGGTCCCTTTTAACTCAAATTAGTCTCTGATCCCATTTAACTAAAGAAACCAAAGATCAATTTAAATGGTTTCTCTCCTGTGGATTTCCCTAGTCATAAAGAATTCCTGGTAGATTTGCCRCAAATATTTCTGTATCTTTTTGATACACATTTTTCTGGTCCCCTGCACTTTAGCTACAGATGATTTCACAAGCTGCAGTGAAGGCTGAAGACCCCACTGCAGAATTGCAGGGAAAGAAGCAATCAAGGTCCACAGAAACTGGAAAGACCTTCTGTGGAAAAAACTGAGCAGCTCTTAAACTGCTTTAACTTTTGGCAGCACCTGACCTCAAGGTAGGGAAATTTATAACATGGCTTAGGACCAGAAAATCTGGTCTTCTGTAACCAAAAAGATCATTTGGACAAACAAAACAGTAGTTTCATATGAAAAGTATTTTTTTTTCCTGGTGTAGAGGCTTCCATTTTGATTCCTACTGCATTCCTATTGTAGTATTGTATCAGGGCTAAAGCAAAAGAAAAGGCTGAAACTACCCATACAGACCCGGTTAWGGCTGCTATGTTGCAGGCTTGTTTTAAGAGGAGAAGGGATGTGAATAGAGTTGGCGATCACATCTGGACCTGAGTGGCAGAGCTAAAAGAACTCTTTGGGTGGGGATAGCAGATACAGCTGAGTTTCTGCAGTATTCTTTGAGGCTTGGATCCATGTTTCTGAAAAGCTTTTTACACCTAAAACATATATTGACTCACACAGAAGACACACTCTGATTGACTGAATTAACAGGATAAAATGTAGGTTTGCAGAGGACTTCAGCTCCAATTTTTTTTTTAATTAAGCTGTCACTGTTTACAGATATAGTCTTGGCACTATAGGTAAAGGGCAGCTCTTCAGGAGGACATTTATCTATGGCAATTTCATTTTCTCTGTAACGTGTTGTTGCCTCCTCCTGTCACCTGATTTATAAACTGAAAAGCATTAGCTGGCTAAACAAAATTATCATGCATTTAGCTATTATAATTTTCTTATTATGCATGTAGCAATAGAGCAGGAAGAACTCAGCTACTTCATAGTGCAGAGATAGAGGAGGTATTTGGGGGGGGGGGGGGTTTGCTTCCTTCTGAAATACTATAGCAAATGTGAATTTTAGTGGCATTACGGTAGTTTCTAGCAGCTCTTGTCATGAACTAGGATCTTACTGTATAACTGTAAAGACTATCTCTTTCCCTGGAAGTAGTGGATATAAATCCTGCTGTGTGCTCTTTTTTTCCCTTCTTCATTAATGCTGTAACTGTAGAAAGAGCAATTCCTAGAAATGTCACAGAAAATTGCCTATTAAGGAAGAGTACTATATCCCATGTGACCATCAGCACCAGAACCAATACCCTGAAGAAACTCTGTTCTGCTAGGTTAGATGTGATGTACTGAGCACAGAGAGTGAACTTAGGATATTCATATTTAAATGTATAAAAAAAAAGTCCTAAGAAAGCATGTCCCAACAGCACTTCCTTTTTTTTGGCTAAAGTCTTCTACCATCCATCTTATCCGTGACTGCTTTATGTCAGTAGACAGTGAAATCTTCAGGGCGGGAACTGAGGTCCCATCTTCTACAGTGACTGACTTGCTCCTGGCAAAATTTACACCAGGGATGCAAGATGATATTCATTATTTAATTATAATAACACCTTCAAAGCCCATCTGAGGTCATAATCTTACTGAGTTAGATACCACACAGAAAAACGGTAAGAGTCTGCAATTGAATTTCTCATTTGGAAAAAGAGCCTGGAGGCAGATAAGTTTTCCTATTACTGTGAAGATGGCAGTGCTGACTGACAGCTATTGCAGAACAAAGATAACAGCTGTTTTTGTTTTTTTTCCCCTCTCATTGCTACTTGAGAAGAAAGTGCATCAGGATACAACTGAATCCAAACAAGACGGCTATTTAATTGCTTTTGTTGTGAAGCAGTGTTCACAAGAATAAAGAAATATAATTTGAAAAGCCTGTACGGAGTAGGTACTGGAAAATAACATCATAACGTATCAAAAGGGGTGTCACAGATTGTTACTGCTTCCCATGACTGGAAGTGTTTTCATCTGCTTCATATCATATGGATTGGAGGCAGGTTTGGTATATGTATTTTCAGGAGTGTTTATATTACAGGCTGAACTGTCACAGAAGTATTCTTGTAAATGCTGAATCAGAGACTAATCCYCTGTGCTGAGACATGACCAAAGAGTTAAATCAAGATCTAATCGAGTGGGCTTGTATATTAAGTATTCTTTAGAGAGGGCAAAACATGGGTTTTATTTGTTTGCTTTTGCAGGAACAGACCTGTTGAGAGAGAGTGGGGACAACTGACTCTGTCATTGACTTGTCTGAGGCTTCCCAAAAGAGAATCTTTCATCCCTTGTGTTAAAGAGAAGAAGAACTAAGTCTTTCTTGTGATAAAGACCTCAGACTTCAGCTTTCTGAATTCAGTACCTGCAAACTCCTCAAGCCTGTGGGAACCAAGTGTCTGAGGCTCAACCACCAGGTCCTGCGATGAGGATGGCTACCCAGTCACACTGTAGGCACCTGCCGGATCATCTGAAGGATAAGCACCCCCATCTTAGCTTGTACAGCAGGGTAGAAGCAACGGTACCAGGTTATAGAATATTCCTCCCTAATCTAGCGGGAGAACCACTGGAAAGACTCACTGCCTCTCTTCCCCCACTGTGGGGGACATGTACCATGTCCAGTTGCTTGGATCGCAGTATCTGTTGTACCATGCCTCACACAAGAGAGAACGAAAAATTTGCAATGTTAATGCATGAAATATGGCTACCATAGTGGGAGAGCATACGATGAAGAAAAAAACCAACAAAGTCTCACATCAGAGTCCGTATCTGTGTAGTAGCAACACCCCTACGTGGCTGACTGAATGACCTTGTCTGTCTGCAGGAGATGTGATTCTGTTGTCTTCTGTGTTTTGCATTGGGGAAATGACATTAAGTTTAAGTCTCCCCGATCAATAGATCATTACAATCACTTCAGTTAACAGTAAAGCACAAGGCAAATTCTGTGGAACTGATGGGTTTCACGGGACTAAAGTTGTGTGCAAGGAAGTAGTTTATATTACAGATGGCTTTAATTTTCTTTGTATTCGCAAAAATAAAACAAAGCTTTAATTCTTAATCAAATAACTAGTCATGCATTTTATAAGCAGCACTGAAATGCAGTACCAATGTGTTATAGAACAGTCACTTCTAATCTTCTGCTACATTGTGTAAGGCTTCATTGTTCAGTTTCAAACAATGCTTAGCTTTTTGCTTTCTCAGTGACAGTTTGCTGCAGAAGGGTGTGCAGAGAAATAAAAGCCACATGTGACAAAATTATGAGAAATCAAATGCTGTTGGTTTACTCATGACACCCAGCTCTTCCTCTGGTTCCCATCAGCTGCAGATACACTGTCTGAAAGTAATTTGTTTCTGAATAAAAAGTCTGTTGTCTCAGGGTTAAGATGTGTTATTGAGGTCATCTTAGCAAGCAGCTCAAGAGTTTCACAGAAATGAGCAAAAACATTTGAAATTTTTTGCTGGATTCATACTTCACTAAGAGGACTTRAAAAGTAGCTGGTTAAAATTCCTTGATTCTAAGACAAGATCTGTGATGGTTCCTGGCTTTTGCTTATCAAATATACACTGGTTAAAATATGCTGGGTGGTGAGGAGAGGATCATTTAGGCAACTTGGGCTGCATGGTGCTAAGAGACTCCTTTCTGCAAGAACCTAGCTATGGCCATTTGCTCTTTCAAAGACAGCAGTAAGAGCAATGACCCTTACATATTTTTGTGTCTAATACCTGCCTATCTTCCTGGGAGTTTTTAAAAATACATTTTCCTGTTTCTTAAAGAGCTCTTAGACATCCTTTGTTAGCAAGAAAATTACATATGGAGTTCTAAAATCTTTTGGCTGGTTTTGAAAGTAGTTTTTCTCACAATGCGACAGCGACATTGAAACAACACCAAATTAAAGGATATATCCCATTAAAAAAAAAGATTTTGATACATGGCATTTTAAGGCTTATATTTGTGGGACTGTTTTGTCAAGTGATCAAATTAATTTGTTCTCTGAGCATAATAGAAAGGATATCTCTTTAAATGGTACCTTTGTCAAGGGAGAAATGTACCAAATTGCCTTTTAAAAATATGTTGACCTTCAAATAACTTACAGGATCATGACCTACAGGGACAAAGACAGTTATCTAGAAGTAGACAGTAATGAACAATTTCTTACTAATCACCTTTAATGGAATCTGCGAATTAAATGGGGACTAAAATTCTCCACAGGCCTCAGCACTACCATAGTAATTAGTGGGATCTTTTATCTTGGTGGTCCTTGTATCACATCTTAAATTCACAGATGACCTGAGCTGAACATAAATGGTGGTTAGGAGAGTCTTAGGAGGAAATATATCCTTGCTCTGTTCTTACTCTTCCCTAGGGATCTACATATGGACTCTGTTTGAGATAGGATTGCAGCAGAGACACTTTATGTTTGGACACCTGGACAGCTGTTTAAATGTCTATCAGCAAAGTCCAGGATGCCATCATTAGCACAGTGAATTAACACAGTGAACAGTGCTTTAGCTTAATTAACATTTAACTTTATTAAACTGTCAGGTTAAGAATTTATGATCTCCATGCTTAGGTCTGCTGAGTTATCATATTATTATATTTAGCTTACTGAGCTATTATATTATACCCTTATCATAAGCATCATCAGCTTGAGCAATGATCCTGAATTACACCTTGCTATATGTTCTTATCCCTTCTTCTTAATTTTCTGTTCTAACTGCTTGACATCTTTCTTCCACATACTCCCTCATCTTTATATGATGATCGTGATAAAATAAAATGCCATTCATAAGTTTAAATGCTTCTCAAAGCAGAATAAAGTCAGACAATCTACATGAAGAATGCTGATAGAAGCTGCAGCATTGTGCTGACGAGTGTGGAAAATACCGAAATATGTGTATGAATAATCTTTCTGTGAATAATTTAAGAAAAAAAGGACTGATTTAATATGACTGGTGTCCCTTTTGACAAAAAAAAATGACACCAGCTCAAGTGTGTTCATGGAAATCTTTACTAGGTGACTTTACCAGGCAGAACTCTTCCATTTACCAATGCTCTGCATACACAAGGAAACCTTTCCGAGGGGGAAAAAAATTCAGGCAGTGCTTAAAGGGCACCGTGCTATGAGTTTTCTCAAAACTAGAAAATAAACTTAATAAAAAGTGAGTTGCTGTGGCTGAGGGTTATGTGTTTTCATTCTCCTCAAAGGAATCCACGACCACCTCCATTGCCTGCCTACCCTCGTGGATGAGTAGCCACCCACAACTAGGCTCACAGTCACACAAACCTGAAATCTCACTGCTTACACTGACTCTAGACCCTGTTTATACTACGCCAGAACATGTCCCATGGGGAACATAAACTACTGGACTAAAGAATGTTTGCTTTTAATATTTTCTGTCAGTTTCTCAGAATTTTCTATACAAACATTGAGAATTATTTAACTGGTCGTTATTTAAAAGCACGGGAAGTTGGCATTTTTGCTTCACTGTTGGGAAACTTGATTTTGGGGGTTGTTACAGAAATTATACCTATTCTTATCTAATTTATATCCAGTCTACTACAAATCAACCATTTGAAAATTTATTTTGCGGGTCACAAAGATACACTATGTAGTCAAATTTGTTATGCAATATCTGGGCATTTAAAACTCTCATTAGGGAAAGTTAATTTCTTTGTATTTAATTAATCAGCATAACCAATAGAATGATCAAATCTTCAGATTAGCAATGACTTGTTATCTTGTTCTTGCTGCCTTTTTTTTTAAGGCAAAATTCTAACGGAATTTCAACTTTTCTTATCTTACACATTATATATTGGTGTCAAATTAACAGCAGGAGAACCTCAAGATACCCTTTAGCTAGATGCAGCATAGCTGCATAGACTCTGAACTCAACTGAACAGATGATTAAGCATACAGTTGCAAAATATTCCAAAAATAAACATGACAATATCTTTTTTTCTGTAGTTACCCCTGTAATTGGTGTTGCTTTCATTTGCTTTCTGTAATACAGGGACTTTCAGGACTTCTTTGGCTTATCCCTTAAAATAGCTTTTCCTTACTTTCCCCTCATTTCTGTTCTCTGGATCATTCTTGCTGGAAAACTGTATTGATAGGTTCCCAAATGGACTGTTAGACTGTGAGTTGATAGCTTTGTTGATAGGTTTAAATAAAAAGGCAGAAAATTTCTGTTCAGAAAATTTTTGTTAATCTCAGTACTGAAAACAACTAAATTTACATTCTTTCATTGTGTGGTTTACAATAAAAATGGAAGATCTGTGTACTCATGATTTAACCCAGAGGAACTGAGATACATATGTATATATGTATATATATATATGTACATGTATCTATACGCTGAAAGAATGCTGTGATTAAATTATATTAAAGCACAATAGCCACATTTATTTTTTTTATAGAAATTGAAGTCTCGATATGAAGATTATTAAAAAGTCATTAAGAATCCAACCTTTACTAAAAGCAGATCTGTAAGAAAACAGCTTTCCCATCATTTGAAGCACCACAATTTTTCTTCTTTGCAATGGAGTGGAGACTGTTTTTCATGACTGATCTGTGATAGGACATGGGGTCAAGACACTTGTGTGGGATCAGAGAAATTGGTGTTTAAGTCATTTACCTCATTTAGCCCTGCAAAGCATAATTCAGGCCTGGGCCCCTCATGGTCCTGTGTGTACAATATTTCCCTGGGGTGGTTGCTAGCATGGGGAGCTCTCCTCACTGTTGGAAAGAAATTCAGCCTTCCCTAATGCTATCTTGAGATTCCTTCCCAAAGAAATATGGGGAAAACTGGCATGATACTGCAGAGTTTTGGTTTCTACTAAAT
This sequence comes from Apteryx rowi, assembly GCF_003343035.1. NCBI lineage: Eukaryota > Metazoa > Chordata > Aves > Apterygiformes > Apterygidae > Apteryx > Apteryx rowi. Next base: position 191,433 of record NW_020450952.1, on the reverse strand, counting down.
TACAGTTGCAAAAAAACCCAAAACAAAACAATTTTTTTGAACTCTATTGGGGAAAATCCTGTGTTGAAGGATTTAGGGCACTGAGTGAAAAATGATGAGGATTCCTCAAGCAGCAGAATAAAATATATCAGATTTGATCATACAAAATGTCATCCATAAAAGGTGTAGGACATTCTTTAGATATATGATTTTAATCTAAACTATATCTCTTCAAACCTGGAAATGACTTAAGGTTTCTGTGGATTTCACATCTCTTTGATGTATAGTTATGGGAAGTGAGTTTGGGAAGTGACTGATGCCTTGCATTCTTAGGAAATCACTGGAACTAATGGTGGTCTGCAAACAGAAAGGTGCTGGTGTTAAATCCTTTCCATTTATATTATTTTCCTTCTTTCTGAGTATGTCAAGAAATATGGATTTTCTCTGTAAGCAAATATTTCTCTAGTGACTTTTTACACAGAGCCTAAATAAAGATGCAAGCTTGAGGCAGTTTACCCTCAGAGACTACCCAAACAAAACTCATAGGTCCGCCACTGATCCTAAGAGTATATCTAAAAAGGTCATGTGTGCTCTCTGTAGGGTATTAAGAAAGCTCTGGATTCCATGAGTTTAAAGGAGGCTGGGTGCAGTATGAGGCATATTAGTGGTCTCAGCATGATTTTATGAATATAAATGAAACAGTTCAGACTGGGCAGGGAAATTAGTCAAGGATGGCTACCTAGCAATAAAGCAAGAAAAACACACACTTGATCAATTCTGCTGTCCTTTATTTGGCATGTTATTATTATGACTATTGGACTTTTGCTTTTGGTCTTTTCCTSATAAGGTACAGTGATGAACAAGGTATTTTAAAACTCATAGAAGAGATATTACATGGACCTTTTTGGTATGCGTACCTATTGCATGATTGCCAGAGATTTCAAGGGTCTGGATTTAATCCATATAATGTTTTGAAATGAATAACCTTTTTGATCCCCAAGATGAACAGTTCTAAGAAGAAATATGGATTGTATTGACAAGATTACATCTTCTTTTAGCTGATACAGTGACCTAAAGAACATAATAAACTTCAATGTCAACTACAACATGGCACCTACATTCCAAAAAAAAAAAAAAAAAATAGGCTAAGTGTGGCAAGGGAACAAAAAGGAGGAGAACTTTGAGAAGGTAGCCTTGAACAGGGTAAATAATTCTTTGCTAAGGTTGAGGTTTGTGCCCAGGGCTGCAGAAAAACTAGCAGGGCAGTAGTGAATGTATAGTGCAGTATCTCTGTGAAAGCTGGAAACTGGTATCAGATTGGGTTTGGAAAGGGCTAGAGCTACAGTCACACTGATATGGGAAGAATCACCAGCTGATGAGAGTAGGGGCCATTTTCAGCTTGTAGAAAAACATGTTGCTTTATTGGCTTGCTTTGGAGGCATCCTTTTTTTCAGACAGCAAAGATACCTTTTTTGTAGCCTGGAACTGGCAYTGGAGACTTGCACAGTGCTACTCCATTTGCCTTTAGACTGACTGAAGTCTGAACAGGTGTGTAAATCAGTGCTTTCTCATTTCATTCTTCCATCTGCACTGTGAATGGTAATTCAAGTGCTTTTTTGTAATATGTTTGGTATAAAATAATATTGAAATAATATTGAAATCCAAACAAATATTTACTATATTATTCTGGTATGAATCATAAAAAGTGATATATCTATAAAAATTATTGAGAATATATGCTAATGCATCATGATGTAACGTACAAGAGTATCTGAGGTAAGTTTTGTGCATCTGGGTTTTATGTTTTGTGAAAAGATGAGGAATTTGAGTTCTGCTGCAAAATATCAACAATGCTTTAACTTGCACAAGAAAATCTAACTACTTGATAACCATCTGGTGAAGTAAAGTCAATGCAGCTGTGCTTTTGTGATGTGTTATAATAATATACCATTGGAACAATTGCATCACTTTGGAGAAGTGGGGAGAATTCGAGAAATCTATCTGTGACATAGGATTTATTTTTTGGGTGGGAAATAAAATTCCTAAGGATATTGCAGACCTGAAGTGCTACATCCATGTGATAGGAAAGGTGGTTTGTAAAGACAAAACTGCTTTCAGTGTCTTATTAAGCCACACAGCACAAATTCAGAGAGAAAAGTGAGTTGTCCTTTAATATAGAAGTAGCATGTAGGATAGGGAAAGTTGGCTGAAAATTGGTTCTTCTTTCCTGAAAAAACTATTGAGATTTCAAATATCTGTGCATTTCACTATCTGAACAAAACCAATGGTAATGAACGAGAGAAAGAGGCTGAGGGAGGATACCTTCCTTTGCACAGATAGAAAGACCAGGGAATAACTGAAGGAGACATAGTCTCTACAACACAGTARACATAGCAGTAATTATGGGATTTATGGATTGGATGCTCACATCCCTATTTCTGTGAAAATTTAATTATTTAAGCAACAAAGTATGGCTACTCTGTATTATGCCACACTAGTCAATAGTTTGATGGAGAAAATAGTGATTCTTAGGTGCTGGTTACTGAGAAGTCTGAGTTGGAATCAATACCTATGAACAGTCTTTAAGAYAAATGATAGGTTAACCCAACACAGAGGAAAGAGCTTGTGAGAAATCTGTTTTCCTTTAGGTTGCTATTGCAGGAATGACCACCAAAGTGATAAAGCCAGGATATTCACTTGGTGTCACTTTTCCACCTGAGCTTTGCAGGAGAAGATACCTTCTATGCTCTTACACTCTTCCAAAACACAGAAGGATGAAGAGTCAAAAATTGTATTCTGATGATGTGACAAGCAACTTGCATCATATTTGAAGGGAAGACCCAATCTGCTGTGGCGTGGTTGCTATGGGGCAGTATTTAGTCACCATACTTTTGGGCCATCTGTCAGTTTTTGACAGACTGTGATGTGTATTCCTAAAAAAAGTTTCAGTTTCTACAAGAGATATTTCCTTATGAAATAAATATTTCCTTGGGGTTCTCTTACTTACTAGCCAAACTATGCAAGTTACATTGATGATAGGTTTTTACTAACTAGTTTGAGTAACTGCCAAGATAAGACAAGATAATAAAAGAGACAAGGAGATAAGAAACTTCTTATAACAGAGTTGGATAAATGGAAAACAGGGAGATATTGTGGTCTGCAATTTTCTATTCTATTTACAACATATTAATGATATATTCAATTGTTGTCTGATGGTTAGATATCATAGTGATAACTATCTTAGATTAGATATATAGCATTTATGAGAAATTCCATCCAGTAATTTATGTTGGCATATAGAAAAGATACGCTCCCCTTATAGGAAGTTATGTTAGCATTCTTGTCTTCATGCCAGAAATCATTTAGAAGTACAGCTGTTCAGAAATCCTTTTTTCTCTGTGGTAAATCTAGTAATTCATCATTTACTTTAGTCTCAAAATAAAACAAATTGAAATATCAATCTTTCAACTGATTGAAAAATTCTAAATGCATTCCTGGAAGTGTTGTAATTTTTCATCAAAGTGCAGTTTTTCACTCAAATTCTTGATATTTTCACGTCTTGAATACCTTTTATTTTTCTACTGAAAAATAAAATAGTCAGCACAGACTTTCCAGTCAATTTTTGATTTTTGGCAGCCTCTTCCCATATTTAATTGCCAAGAAGAGAGGAGAGAGATGAGAACTGCAGCTGAATCATTTTGATCAGGTAGTGCATTTAAGAATTATGAGTAGATTTTGCTGTAAAGTGCATAGGGAAACCCTACTTTCCAGTTAGCTGTTGGGATGCTGCCCAAGTAATTTACTCCCTGTGCAGAATTATTTCAGATACTTTTAGCTTTCATATTCAAAACTTCATGGTACACTTCCTCCCTTACAAATTTTCAAGCTAAGCCAATTAGAAGTACTGGAATATTCTGTGGACTGCATCACTAGCAGATAAGTGATAATCTACAGTGTTCACACAAGCATAATGTTCCAGCCATAATTTCTAGATATGCCAGGATATTTTAAGGATTACCTTAAAGTTGTTACATTCACCCTAAGGATTCTATAGCTTCAAAGACAAAATTTCATTTGGGGTTAAAATGACTAAGAAGAAACAGCTCATGTCCTGTAGTCCCCTTTACTTCTACAGGTTTTTATTGCAGATGTTGTGGAAATGATATTACCAGGAGTTCTTTCATGAATAAAGCTGAAGCTGGACAGTCATAAGAAGATGACTAAATGCAAAGATTCCCAGATGCTCCACATCTAGTTTTCAAGAGATTCTCCTATTCAAGGACAAGAGATCTGTGAATTTGTAAGTACCTACTTTTTGATAATACCCTCAACACAGTGCTTGAAGTCTGGTCCGAGTCTGCGAGTTTTTATTAGACCTAACATTCAAATGAACTTATAAAAAGCTAAGAATTAATAGAATCTTAAAAGATGGACAGGGTGTGAAGGATGAAAGGAGATAATGCTTATATAGATTAATTTTGTTCAGTATCAATACAATGCTGTATTTGGTTAAATTCTGAACATTATCTACCACAATCATGGGTGAATTATTCATTATCTTAAAGAGTACCTGGAAATGAATTCTCCTCCTCTTTAAATAATTCTCTGCATTTCCCATAAATAGATTTTAGAATAATACACAGTAATGTGTAGCAGTGTCAAATTTTTCATTAGTGTGTTTGTGTTGCTAAGCACCTTAGACAAGGCAAGGTTCCCAAAACATATCTTGTGCAAGTCCTGTAGCTCAGACCTTTGTATAGGTACAGAAGGGGACTGAGTGGTTAGGGAGCAGATCTGTTGAAAAGGACCTGGGTGTCCTGGTGGACAGTAGTCTAAACAATGGCCAGCAATGTACCTTGGCAGTGATGAAAGCTACAGCATCCAGGGCTGTTTTAAGAGGAGTATAGCCAGTAGAAGGAAGTGATTATTTCCCTTTATGTGGCACTTTCTAGACCACATCTGGAATACTGCCTCCAGTTTAGGGCCCCCCAGTGCAAGGAGGGTGTGATGAACTTGAGCAAGTTCATCAGAGGCCTATCAAGATGGTCAGAGGACTGGAGCACATGAAGTATGATGAGAGAGTGAGGGATAGGGGCTTTTTTGACCTAGAGAAGAGGCTTGGGAAGGACCTAACAGTAGTCTTCCAATACCTAAGAGCAGGTTACCGAAAAGACAGATCCAGGCTCTTTATGCTGCTGCATGACAGAAAAATAAGACAGTGGTTAGAAACTGAAATCAGCCAGCCATATATACAGACATGYATATATATAAATATATACACACACAAAATCTGGTACATGGTGGGAGAATGAGAGACAACAGGCACAAGTAGAAACAAGTGAGATTCTGACTGGAAGTGAGGAAAATCTTTTTCTCCATGAGGACGGTCAGGCAGTGGACCAGGCTGCCCAGGGGCGTCGTGCAGCCTCCAGGCTTGGAGGTTTTCAGAACACAAATGGACAAAGCCCTGCATAACCTGGTTTGAATTTAGTATTGCCTCTGCAACAGGGTATTGAACTAGATCTCTTCAGAGGTTCCCTCCAACCTGAATGATTCTGTGATTCAGTGTGTCTATCATCCTATGCTTTTTTCCTGGGGTTCTTTCTTTCATGACTAGCTAAATCACATTGTATTTCTCATGAAAAGCCGTGCTGAAAGCCACAGAGAAATCCAAGTCTATGTAAGCAGATGTCATATCTCAACCCACTGGTAATAACAAAGGCAGTTTAATCTCCAGATATCTTGTTCTAAACCCAGATTGGGCTGAATGTAGACTATTAGCTTTAATTATTTGAGGTTGTAGCTGATATTAGGGTAGATTCTGTGCAAGCATTATCAAGAATAGGAAAATCCTCAGCATGAACTAACCAGTACTTCCAGGATGGATTTCTTTATTCTTGATTGCACTATTGTATGTTTGAAGAAAGAAGCTTGGTTATCCTATTTTACAAATCTGTTTCACACTGGAGAGGACAGCATGGTTCAAGAACCGTAAGAATGTCCCAAAGGTGTTGATGAGTGGCTGCGTACCAAATTCAGGGAAGGCAGGAGTTCTGCTGGTCAGCGGGGAGAGGCAGAGAGCTGACTGCTGGATTCAGTCAGGCTGTAAAAACAGACAAACAAACAAACAAACAAACAGACAAAATGTTTAATCTATAAAAGCAAATGGAAGTAACAGTGGCATAATCCTCACTTTGTGCCTTGACAGTTTTGATAGATGTACCTTGCTCATTTCCTTTTATAACAAATTAACTCACAGTTTATGGCACATAAATGTCATCAGCTGTGCAGGTTTATTTTTTTGGGGGGGGGGGGTGTAATACAAGTATCATTTGTAACTTAGGATAGAATTTAGAATGTCTTGTTTTAATACAGTAGTCGATGAAAGATGTGTTTGAAATATTAATCTATCTAAATAATATATAACTGATCTTAGCAATCTTGAAAATAGAAATCAAGAAATAATAAATAATATTTGCCACACAAACAGAAGATAATAAAGTACTTTAGCTCCTGAAACAAAATCATTAATGTATTAAGACACATGCATATTTGATATGTGTTCATGTGTATATAGTCTGATTTTATGAAAATTATTACAATGATATTATTGCCAATCTTCCTTTGGAATATGCTAAAAAGATCTAAAGAGAAGTAATTGTTCATGCTTAACAAAGTCAGATTCTAAAATGAAGTGGTTTCTAATGGGCTTTATTTTGCAGAATTGCCAGATGTCACCATCATGATTAAATTCATTTGACTAAGCTAGACCAAGCCAGCAATAATAAGAACAGTATTTATCAAGTTCCCCTGCCAAGGCAGTCATAACCTTGGCAAGACCATTAAAATTCAATAAATAAACAGTAATGGAAACCTCCAAAAATGTACCGTTAATAAACAAGACATCCAGAGAGAAGAACATTTGGACAAAGAAGTGCAGATTGTAAAAAGGAGTTGTTTATACAGGCAGTAAGAAGAGCAAGACTGTCTCGAGCATTTTTCCAGTTAAGGCCTGAGCTTAAGTCCACTGTCATCTGGTGTCTATGTTGTATGGACACAAACCCACGCCCTGGCAGGGGTTGCATGGTACCTTCAAGAGACTTCAAGGGAGACCTCGAGCTCATGTTGCTTCTTAAAAAAGGTTAAGGCTAATTGGCTCATTGCAAATAGCCTAGCCCAGATACCTATATTGCATGTGCTGCTGTGATAACATTTGCATAACCAGAGATCCCTTCTAGCCATCACCTGCCCTGGAAGCACGTGGTATCTGTAGCCCTACCTGAGCCTACAGCTACAGCCAAACTGCAATGTTGAAAGKTAGTATCGGAAGAGTCAGCACGCTATGCTGATCTCACTCACTAGCCTTATTCTTTCAGGTCTATTAGCCATAATCTCTTAAAAAAAATACCAGCTTCTGAAGAGAGATCCTTTCAAAGTGAGGCAAGTTGAGGATCAGTAGGGGAGAATACAAAGCCAGGTATGATATGACATACGTCTGAATCCCTAAACAGAGAGTAACACCAGAGGGAAAAAAATATATATTTATATTTATTTAAAGATAACAGATATTTAGCCTGAAAAATCCTGGTTATTATGCATGCAGCCCATACTACAAGACCCCACAAAGTGGAGCCCAACACTGCGCTGACCTAAACAGATGATCATTGACATGAGCAGTTAGAGTAGACAATATGTATGCACCACAGGTAGTTCTTCCTTACTGTTGTCAGGAATGCCTACAGTGCCAGTTTTAGTAAATAAAAAGAAACACGAACATATGTCTATAGTCTGGASTAATACAGAAAATGGTATAGAGAACATTCACTGGTGCTGAGGCCAATTGGTACATTGGGGTTCGCATACATATGGCTTAACACTCTCATTCCTCCAAACTGCATCAGAATTGTTTATTTGGGATGAACTCTAGCCCATGATATCCCCTAAGCATGCTTGGCCATTTCTGGTGAGAGTGCTGGTTGATACAGGACAAATTTGTGCAAAAGCGCATTCTTAAATTGGCATAGTGTCAACAGTTGAGAGTCAGAGCTGGAGCCCAAGCCCTGGCCCCGATTTATTTTCTGTTGCAAATGTAACTAGGACTCTTGAATCTTGACCTTTAATTTCACGGCCCAGACTCAATCTTCAGGCTTGTCTTATACTGAAGAGTAAAAATATTGATCAATATAAACATTGCAAACGTTTTCATTTTTCTTTCTGTTCATGAAATGCAAATGGTTCAACTTCATTTTTTGTAGCCATTCTTCCTTGCATAAATGTCCTATGACTTTCTTTCCCTGACCTTCTTATACTGGTGATTCTTTTTTCCATATGGATTTTCCATGCTACTCCAAATCTATTTCTATTTTCTTTTCTGTTTGTTTTCAACATGGAACTGGAAGATAACTGTAAGATGTTCAAAAATGCAGGTAATAAAGAAGGGTCAAAAATGGGAAGGCTCAAATAAGTAGACAGTGCAGAATATCAGTTTGATTGTGATTGTTATTTGATGTTGTTAATTAACATCATTAATTGTTACCCTGCATTGTTACACTGGCACCCTGCATTAACTAAAGGAAAAATGCACTTTGTGCTTTTCCTAAACCTTTCAGTTTCTGTATTACATCAACATAGACTTCTCAGTGAGCTTTAATAACTTATATTTCATAAATTGCAATAACCAATCCCTAGTGTTAGATTGTGCCTCACATCTTGCAGGAAATAGTCTTAAAAAAAATCTCTTGGGAAATATTTTGCCCATTAGGAGGACAGCAGATGGCACTATAGTCACTTTTCCAAAAGCATAAGATCAGGACAGAAGATGCAATCTAGAAAGTGACAATCCCATTTCATTGTTGTTATTTTACAGATGCCAATCAATCAGTAATGCTTCTTCCATCTACTGCACTAAAAATCAGCCCTGGTTTCAGAACTTGGAGTCTCAATAATGCTGAGCCAATTCCTGAGCAACACAAAACCATTAAAAATGAATACTGACGTGAACTACGGGAGGCCATTCAGGTCAATTAAATATCCATAGATTTCAGTGGAAAACTGGTTCTTTCAAACAAGAAGCATTTGATAGTTTAAACAAAATGAGACTGTGTGCATGGGTGTGTATGTGTGGGTGTCACTCAGGGGAGTCCATTAATTTTCATATGTTTCTTCCTCCTTGACAGACTTTGAATGAAAAACATTTCAAAAGAATGGTTGATCAATCCATCTTTCCTTCCAATATGATCACTGATTTATTGGCCATGTCCTTATCCACTGGTAAGTGTACTCAGGTAAAAATCATGTAAAATCCACCACAAATAGTCTGTGCCTTTAGGTTATTTCTGAACAACCCACCACCATACCATAACATACTGCATTGCTACCTCCATTAGTGTCGTTGATGGTCCAGTGCAAAGAAGAAAGTGTTTTTCTTCTTTAAAGTAGATACCTAGTGACAGACATTACATGTCCATGAAATGGAAAAGCATCCTGCCTGAATAAGACACCGCACTGTGCAAAGTTTTCTTCCTATGGAGAAGATGAAGAAGGAAGTACAACACATGTTCTTCCACGCCGTTCTAGAATTGTCCTGTCCAAACCAAGACTCCTTCAGTTTCTTTGAAACCCCATCGTAAATATTGAGATTAGCACATCTAAATTGCAGGTCTTAATGCTCCTTTCACCTTCCTCTATTCTCAGTTTTCTTTTTGATTCTTTCTTTAAAGGTATGTGAAAAACTTGTAAATTATTTCAATACAAAATTCGAAAATACGGTCTTTACTATGAATGCACATACAAAACTCTTTCACAGAATTCTCATATCACAGCAGAGTTACTGTAACTCCCTTTCTCTGGCAAAAACTATTCTGTACCATCAAACACATTCAAAATGCTCAAGGAAACTATAGTGCTCTGCTTTGAGCTCTCAGTTTTCACAGTATCATTTTTTTCTAAAAGGAATATTACAAATAACCAACCCTGGCAGGAGGGATGGGAACCATAATTTAGTGAAAGAAGCAGTGTGAAAAATAAAGAGAATGAGACACAGTAATGGAGGATGGGGGGGGGGGTATATGGTAAGTAGCAAAGAAAATTGTCCATCGGCCTATCAATACTTTGAATAATGATTAATGATATGTACTCGTTACTTACAGGCTTAGGCTTCTCTTTGCAGAACTCAGCTTCTAAAAGACACATGTGCCTTAATTAGATTGAGCAGCCATGGTGTTCAATCAACTAATCAACAAACTAGGAATCAGCTAACAATTCTTCATGGTCCTGTACCTAGAAAAGGCACTTGTAACTGAAAAAGGTGTGTTTTGCATTCTTATTCGATAATCTGAGTTGTGTTTAGCTTATGCATGTAGCAGTACAAAGCATCCACTTTGCACGGTCATAACTAGCCATGCTGAGACCATGGTGCTGCCTATTCCTGCCAACACATGCAGCACAGATGAATTGTCTCCAGGAAAAAGTGCAAGAGTGGCTCTAGCTTGAGCTGGAGCTCGGTAGCAAGGACTGGAGTAGATCCTTCTTTATGTACCCTCACTGCCACGGGGTGGGACTTGTCTGCCCTGGCACTCCCCAGGTACACGAGGTGACGCAGGATCAAGCTCGCTGTGTCTAGTAACACAACCAAAAAATAAAATCCACCTCTGCAATAATTGAGAAAGACTAAGATACTGTGGCTCTAAGGGGACACTACCCTCTAGTTTCACTGCTTTTATTTACCACTCAGTGAACCTCCTGAGAATTTCGTTCTCATCAAACTGTAATTGCCTTTTTTGGGGAAACAGGAACTAATTTGCAACTAGAATCACAACATGATTGTAGTGAGTGAATTTTAGTGGATTCTAGTTTGGTTTTAACTGACAAAACCAGTTTTCCAAACTTGTCCAAGTCAGCAAGAACATGCTGACAGCACCAGGCTGGTTCTCCATTCTCATCCCAGACTCTCTGGGCCGCATATTGAAATGAATCTGGAAACCAGCCACACTTACCCAGCTGTGACTGCTGTGTGTATATGACAACTTTCAGCTTGTGGAAGGCTGATCAAAACTGTTTCCTGGCTGTTCACAGCCAGAGTGGCAGCTCTACCCATTTAAACTTGTGAACAGGCCCATTCTGCCTCCTAGGCTGCTCTAAATTATGCCAGGCTGAGACCCACTCGATTTGGGCTGAAAATAATGATGAAGCTAACAGATTTGCAACAAATACCAAATTAGCACTGTGTAGCAGATAATCTGTCCTAGTTTTTAGTTTTAAAGTAAATTCTTCTTCTGGCACTTCCTTTGATATAATTTGATTTGTTATTTTAGCATCAGTTTATGAAAGTCACATTATATAAAAGAATAGCGTCTAGCTGGCCTAGGTATGTCGTCAAGAAAAAAAAATAACAAAGATCTCCCAAAATATTAATGTCAGATATTAGACGCTTTGAGGTAAGGGAAAGGAGTCTTTCCAGCCAAGCCAGTTCATCCTGTTTCGACTTTGTATCTGTAGCCTGGAGGGAGCTACAGAGTGCTCATCTGATCAAACACAAAATCTAAACTTGTTTGAAAATATGTAAGAGTTTTAATTTCCATTGACCAATGGCACACCCCATCACTCCTATGAATATCAGCAAGCTCAGACCCAAACTCTACCTGGTATGAGGTGGTAACAGACACAGTGAGAAGCCATCCCTGACAGTGCCCTGAAAAATAGCTTTACTCTAGCCAAGAGAAATGACCAGGCAGGCTGGCTGTCCCTGTGCAACGGGGGCTCAGCATGCCCCTTCCAGAACACAAGATCAGCTTTATGGGTAGTATTGGAAAGAAGCGCGCGCGCGTGTGTGTATGTATGTATAGGTATATATATATCACTCATTTCACCTCCTATCCTGTCTTCACCATCAATAGGAATTGAAGAGGAGAGTGTGGGACAGAGTGCAATTTTGTATTTAAAAGCACTGGTGCTGCTGTAAACTCCATTTTGATGATTTCAGACTAATTTTGGACATAGCAATTTGGAGCAATATGATTCCCCACCTTTATATCTGCAAAAACATGCATGCAATTAAAAACAGGATGAAGTCTATCCTTGAAAATCTCATGATTACAATTCTATTTCAGAGTGAGGTTGCTTGGATTCAAACACCAATAAAAGGATCTTGCCTAGACATTTAAAATGAGATTTTTTTTCTCCTTTAAGAGGCTCCTACATATACTCACAGTTCATTCCCCTGTTGATGAGTCTGGATGTAGGAGGAGAAAATTATTGAAGTGTTAGTTTTCTGACTTTAATTTTCCAAATGCATGTGGTTATTTAAATCCCTTGAGTGCAATAAACACATTGAYGGAGGATACAGATAAAATCTTCATTTTTTCTCTATTAATTCTACATACTTTTGAACTCAAATAACTTTATATTTCTCAAGCAAAACTTACACCAAATGATTTACCTTTTATCTAAACATGTTGAGTGATAGTGATGATTTATATGTAATACACAAAGAAGTTATTGTCATTCTGTGATTCTAACGGATTGAGCCATCAGAGCTGCACTGATGTATGTCTGCCATAAACTAGACAGCTTTATTACATCAGAGATTCAGTTCTGCAGCTGTGTCTAGAGGCAATTCAACTTAAAATGTGTCTATAACTCGCAAAGCCAAGACCAGCATATTTGTTTACTTCCTTGCTCCATCTAGCCAGCCAAAGGCTTTTTAAGCCAAATCGCACCTATACTTGGTGCTAGCATCTGCCAAATAATGATTGTGGAGCTTTCTGCTTGGGACACATGTATAACAGTAAATTAACCTTGGAGAACCAGTTCATGAAATGATCATTTCAAAATTACTCTTGACTCAAGAATCTGTGATGTGGTGAATTTATTTGTTATTCATTCTGCAGCAACTGCTTTGCCCTAAGAGACATCTGAATCTGCCAAAAATTAGGGGCCTGTGCTTTAGTTGTTTGGGATTTTTGTGGGTTTGTGGTGGGCTTTTTGTTGTTATTGATTTGGATACTTTTTTTTAACACCTAATAGCTGTCCAGTTACCAACAACTGCTTAAAGTGAACACATGCTGGAAACAGAAGGTAAATACAAAAAAGATGTGACAAACTTTCCTCCGTGAGGACCTCGCATTATAAGTACAGTGTAAGCTATAGTTTAAGTTTAGGTTTAGGCTAGATTCCTCACTTTTTGATGAGATGAATTGCACAGGTGACACCAGGGAGGGGAGAACTGCTGTGTTATCTGAAAARTTCATGTAAATCCAAAGCTGTTTAAATGTCTCTGTGTTACAATTTGACTTAGTCAAGCTATGCATTTACAAACACTCCAGCTCTGAGGAAGCATGTCATGAACCGAAAAAAMCCCAAAACTCTGGGCTGGACTGTCCAGGTAGTTATAGTCTCCCCAGATCAACAAAATTATGTCAAAAGATGTTAATCAAGGATTAATTCCTATCCTAAAATATGAATTTGATTGTATTTATATTGTTTTTATCTGTATATATAATTTGGAACACAAGTTTTGCAGAGGGGCCAGATGACCCCAGTGTTATTCTCTGGCCTTGGAAATCTAATCAGTAAACATTAGAGTTTAGCACAGCTCGCAAAAGAGCTCTTATAGTGATTATGAAGACAGGAATACATCAGAGTGTATATGCAGAAAACCTGGTATTAGATGCACACAATGTGTATCTCCAGTCAGGCAGCATCTGGCTTCTTTGTCATTGAAAGTTGAGTAAACTTAACAGACAATAAATGAGGGTGGAAGATTGTCAGTTAGATATCATGCCTTTTAGCCCTAGGCTGGCAGCTTTAATTCAGCACAGATCAGACACTTTCTTTAAAATATCTCCTCCACTAGCTCATAACAGCCCAGGCCAAAAAAGAGATTATTTTGGTCCAGTTTGTATTTGGAGGACAATGGAAATACAGAACATAATCTCATACAAAAACTAATTGCTACTCTTTCTTGGAAACAGAGGCATTCCCAATAACTAATGAGCCCACTTATCAAAAAGCTTCAAAAGCTAACAAGTATTACAAGTTAAAACTCAATGAAAGGGAAAAAATGGAGTTGCAAATGCCAGTCTAAAGTGGAATTTGTTAAGGGAAGTTAATTTAGCAAGGAAAAAGAATGTCAAGTTTCTAAAATGAAGAAAGTATGTATAAAATACAAGCATCATTAAAAAAGGAAATAAAGTTGAAATTAAAAAATAAGTATATATGCAATATATTTTAGCTATATTAAAAAGAGCTGGGAAAAGGCAGTCAGAATAAATAAAAAATAACAAGCCAAAGGCATCAGTGACAAATCCAGGGAAAGTCATCCTAAAGTGTCTTTAAAAAGAAAGGAAAAGGAGTTTACGTATATGAGGACCTAAAAAGGGAGAAAACTCTAAGTCACAGCTCTTTTTTAGATAAAAATGGTAGCATTCCTAGAACTACCAAAAGGGAAAAGTGTTCTATAATGCTTTGTTCTGTTTTGGTAGAAAAAAAAAACAAACAAAAACCAAAATATGCCCCCAACCCAAAATAGAGAAAATTATTTCTAAAATATTTCCAGGGCATTAGTAATATGTTATACATTGCCTGCTACATTTAAACCATTTCTAAATTATCATGTCCAATATAAATTGCATCCAGAAGCTCTAACCGAGACTCCTTGGAAAACTCTAGTTTTTAATGTTTAATTTTGATAATTCTCATTATATTGAGAGTGTAACAAAAGTCTCAAATTATATCTCACCAAGGGGTGAGATGATTAATCTACAACTGCATATTAGGTATCACTGTCTAATGTGAATAAAGTCCCTGGCGAATAGATTGAAAACAGGTTAACAAAGGTATCTTTGGTTAACAAAGTGAAGCTATTTATGTTAAATTATTGCAATATTAAAAAAAAAAAGTTCCCCCTGGAATGCTGATGAGACTCACTCAGACTCCAGCGGTGTCCATATGTTCGGTAAACAAGCATAAAACCATAGATCATAAATCAATGGTTGTAAAAAAGGCTGATGGAAGAGTAAATGACTGATGAAATCAGATTGTGTGATCTGGATTGCTTGGTAAATTGGGTCCAATCAATCTTAATGCATTTTATCCATGCAATTACAAGGACATGTATGTAGGAATACAGCGCAGCCGTATCTGTAGGATGCAGGACTGTCCCTTAGAAAGCAGGGACGCTGAAGCAGATTAGGTACCCAAGCAGGGAGGGAACTGCTTGGAGCTTTCGTGGCTGGCTGCTGGCATTACAAGGAACAGCTAGGCAATATTACTTTTGCAGAGGAACAGAGGAGACAGATACTAAAATCTGGATGATCTACCACACAAATACTCAGAGTAACTAATGAAAAACATTAATTTGATTTGTTTCCTCCATTTTCCTTCTTTTCATAATGAAGGTAATAGATATGGGTGACTTTAATAATTTGTATGAGAATGGCAGCTCCAGGAAGAGTTGATCAAATTGAAAGCAGGTCAGAAAAAAAGGRAAGAGTGTTATTAAAATTGTAATGTCTGTCACTTTTGTTCAAAATGTAATTAGTTTTCTGACTTTCACAAAACTGTCAAATCAATCCATAGTATTTATGATATTTCTACCCCATATTCAGATTAATTTCTACCAGATGCAGTAGAATGAATATTAGCCATTGTCTCATTCTTTCTCTCTCAYTTTGTATTAAGTGTCAGATTTACAGAATTTCATATTTCTCCGTGTTATGTGAGAGCAGTGTTGGGACTTCAGAATGCCAAACCTTTTGCAGTCACCTGCTCATTTGCCTTGCAGCTCTTGAGCAACTTGTTCAGTAGTTGATGTGGTAATGAGATTTTAATCTCCCAAATCAATTGCCGTCTTCTAAAATTAATATTTCTAAGAACAGTAACATCTAGCTATAAGTCAAACAAAGCCAGAGGCAATGCAGAGCATTACACAACAGTATCAAAGAAATTCCCTTTAATGATAGTGGCAGTTGTGCCAAAATAAAAATAAATAAATAAATAAATAAACAAACTGCCCTTTTAGGTCTTAGCAATGAGTTCTTCATCTGTTTCTTTCTATGACTATGATCAGCATTCACCATTCATTCACCTCTAAGCATTTTGAAACTCAATAGCAAAATYTCTTTTGTGGTGTGAATAATCTCAGGAACAACACAGCCAGCTGTTCTCGGTGTTCTCATTTCAAACTCCAGGGAAGACAATATGTACTAACAGGAATTTCAGGACTCCCAAAATGCTATAGACATAAACTTTTGCTGAATATTTTGATTTATGGGAGAAGGTTTGTCTGGGTTATACTTTTTAAAGAAGAAAAAAAGTGAGACCACTGAAGTTCCGAATATTAGAAACAGTCATACTGGAGAAAGTTTAGTACGTAGGGAACAGATGAGCTACTCAAACATGTATGAGAAAATCATTTAACACATAGCCTGTAGTTTTTCACATAGTGCTAATAAACTTCACAAAGATCATCTCAGAGTTACAGACATATATATATATATGCATATGTGTGTGGGGGGGTAATTTTTATATATGTACACACACACATATTTATACTTCTTCAAATATGTATAAATGGGTTCTAAATATGTATTAAATTGATCTCCTGATACAATAACAAAAGCAGTTCTAATTGTGGAAGGAATTACAGCCTTTTGTAAAGCACAGATTTTAGTTTTCTGAGTTATGAGTAATATATAACATACTCTTTTAAACAGTATATACTTTTGTTTTCATATGTCTTCATATGTACTGCTGYTACTTTTAGTTGATGCTATCGGCAGTGGAGCCCGGAATGTGCACTTAGAGAATTTAGCATGTCTATATCAGATTTTAGTAATGGAAAGGTGTTAAGCAGAGAGGAGGCAAGATGAAAATTTCTACAAGTGCAATCCCTCCTCCTCCATCCAAAAAAGTTACTCTTCAAAAATGAAATTAAAGTCTTAGACTGCTACTTTCATGCATTTCACTGGGTCAAGATATAAATTCCATCACATTTTTCCATGATAGAAACTTGAGGACACAACAAATAACCACCATTTTCTAGAGAGTAGTAATGCTTTTCACTATACCTCGTTCATTGCTAAWGGGACTTTAGAAAACTCAGAGTTCCCAGGGCCAACAAATAGGAAAACATCTGTCATTGCAATGTTCAGTTAGCACCTATCCTAAGCGGTGACGGCTGTTGCACTCCAAAGTTCGGGGACGGGAGAAATGTTCCTCGTAAAATCATAGGTGTGTTATTTCCCCTGTATTCACATCTGAAATGAACCAAATATAGAAAGTGTGATCATGTGTGAAGTATGTAATCATCACTGTGAAATTTTTTTTGAGGTTTTTAAAAATATTTTGTTAGTACTGAATATCCCAAGAAGTCTTCTGTCAGCTGGTCTCCATCTCTCCCTGTATGTGTGATTGCTGTTTGCTTTCCAGGGTGCGTTAGAAGCACCTTGGTAACATTCCACCCTCACTGGTTCATGGTAGCGGCCTTAATCCACACTCTCATTTCAAAAATATTAATGGTCTTTTGTTGACGTCCTTCATGAGAAAGTCCAAAAGTCTGAGGTGTCTGTGACTCTTCTGAAAAAACTATTCTAGAAAGTTTTATAGGGTAATAAAGTAATACTAAGGACTAATTCTATTTACTTCTGGGCTTCAAAAACAGAAATTTGAGTATCTGGCTCTTTGGGATGCCTCGGTCAATGCCTAATGTTCAGTCCAGAGCCCAGTTCTGACCCTACAGCAGAAAGTGGAAGAGAAGAAAAGTTCACCAACCTCTGCAGCCTGGGAGATTTTCCCAAATAGCACAGAACTGACACGGTATGGTTAGCTCCTCTCCTGTGTCCTGAGGGGAACAGCATGGCAGGGACTTCCAAGGAAGGCTAAGTACCTGAAGTACCAGACTTGGCATGATGGCCATAAGAAGATATGGCCAATGAAGTGTATGGTAGAGCAGGCGTGAAAGCTTGGAATGGTGTCCCCAGGTAGGATAGGGACAAGTATTCCCTTCTGTATCACTCCTTGTGCCTGATGTATACACAACGTGTTTATTCCATTAGGGACTTCCTTAATCCTCTGACTGAGCCTCCTTTGAATGTGGAGGTACATAATAAAGAAATGATGAAAAATTAGTGTTTATTTCTGTGAAAATGCTGGAGAAAAGCAAGCAAACAAAATGGAACCCTTGCATCTTCATTCGTCTCTGAGCTATGGCAAGAAGAGGAGTGATGGGCAGGAAAAGTACATTTAAAAATCCGTGACAACAAATTGAGTCAAACAAAAAATACTACAGCAAGACTATGGAAACTTTATTTGATAAGAAAGTTTTTTATTTGCAAAAAAAAAAAGAACACTTTAACTCAATAAAAAATTAATTTTACTCATTTCTGAAAAGAAAACTTTTTAAAAAATGGTTAATGTTATTTCTGTGAATTGCACTTCTTTTACAACTGTTGGCAGCCTTGCTTTTGGCTTGCTTACCTAGTTGTGTATTTCCCACTCTCTCAGCATATTTCCTGCCCTCTTCCTGCTTTAGCCTGAATTGCTTTTGGTTTGTGTCATGCAGCAAATGCATATTGTATCATTTAATTGGACCACCTCATGGTACTGGTCTTTGGAGCTGCTCTCTTAAGTGGAAGAAAGAGGAACATCTTGTATAAAGCCTGCAGCACTTCACAAGAAGCCTTTTTATTTTGTCTGCAATTTAATTCCTTGGATTTATACACCTTGCAGTCCACAGGGTTGAGTAAAGGAGGCTATTATAAAACAATAATTTACATACTAATATTTGATATTAAAATGTCTGGGCTGATTAAATGCCAAAATGCTAACTGAAGAAAAACCAATGGGTTCACAATGTGATCTGATTCAAAGTTTGAATCCCTTTAAACAAAGCGGACAGAAAAATACAGAGCAAGCGGAAACAATTCCATATAATCTAGCACAAGGCTGGGTTTAATGGGATCTTGTAAGCTGAGGAAATCAGCATGCTAAAGTCTCTTCCATCTCCTACTTCTCATATCTCTGATGAAGTCCAGTAGATTTGAAATATATTTTGGCACTGAGATTTTCACTCTTGCATAACCCTTTCATGGTGATAGACCCCCTGAAAACGAAGGATTAACCTGATGAAATGCAATGATAGCTAAACTCTTTAAAAACACTGTTTTGGGGAGTGGTGCTTGCTTTTTAGGCTAGAGCACTGGGCTAGTCATGAAGTTTCTTGACACTTGAATTATTTACTGATAAAATTCTGGTTTAGTCTTTTATTGATTCTCTCCCCATGACTGACATCAGGCTGTCACAGCTAAAGTTAGCTTGGTCATGTTTTTCATCTTTTTGGGATTTCAACACAACAGTGGTACTTTCCAGGCTTCTGAAATATACAGATTTATTGAAAATGAAGATCGGAAGGACAGCAATCTCCACAGCAAATTGTGTTTATAATTCTTGTGTTACCCAGGCAAGCCAGTGCAAACATGATTCCTTTGGAGAGCTCTTCTAAAACACATCTTAGAGGGTGTTCATCTCACATATCTTTCACTACTTAAAAGCTAGTTGTGTTCCATTTTATACTCAAGAGAGATATACAGGCATCCTGGAACTGCATTTCAGCTAATATAGGTGTCTAAAGACTGTGGTATTGCTCATTATCTCACATGATGAAACCTTGACTAGAGAGATTAGGGCAAGGACTGTCTTCTTCCATGCATTTGTATTGTGCTTGGCACAGTGGGGTCCTAGCAGAATTGAGGACTTCAAGCATTACTGTAAGACCCACTTCAGTGGCACAGAATAGGAAATTCCATGTGGAAAGTTTTTTGTGATAATAATTATTCAGTATTTCAGAATCATTTCCTTGGGGCTATGTCCTACCTAAGGTTTTAGGTGAAGATCCTCTTTCAAATCAGTACAATAACAGTAAGTGATATTAGGGTAAATATTAGGCAACACAAATTTCAAATTTGAAATGCTACCTGTTTGGTTTTTTTTTTCTTTCACTTGTCCTTGACTTGAGAATTTGCTGTATGACAAACTTTCAGTAACTTTTCCTATTCAGATTTTCTTTTCTGGCTTGTCCCTCCCAGGCAATTTACTTGCCAAGGTTCAACAAGCCTTTTCAGCCCTTATTTGAAATTATATTTCCCCTTTGCCAAGTGATTCCACAACATTTAACCTTTTTATGTTAAGTGTTAAGATCAGGAGAACTCCTTCACATTTCCCTTAGAAGCCTTTTCCATATAAACCACTGGTATCCCATTGAAACAGGCCACTCAGAATACATCCAAATGCTGAAAGATTTTTCATGGTGGAAGGCAAAGATTATAACAGCCTGGAAAAGTTTGGAGAGAAGTAACATCTGAGTTGACAAAAGTACTCCTTTTCCCAGATTCTGTTCTTCTGATCCATTAAGAAAAAAAAAAAAAAAAAACATTCCTCAGTTATGTTGGTGTTATTTATGTGCTGGGACTTCTTTTATTTGCTTTATTTTTTTTCATGTGTTTTTCCTGGCCCTGGTGCAATTATGTATTGCCACAATGAAAGGCATACATTCTGGTCAAAGGTATGCCTGATGGTATCTACTCCTAAAAGCTAAAAAAAAAAAAAAAAAAAAAAACAGGCTCCAAACCTCAGAAGGAAAAGAGAGGAGATCTTCCACATATTTAATGAAGTATTAGGTACCTAGAAAAGAATATGATAGGAGACTCAGTGGGGCAAAAGCAGTTTGAGCAGAGTTTGGAGGAAGGAACAAAAATCATCCCACCCTTTCTGCTCAGGCTATGAAGCAGCTTTCCTGTCCCATTACAACCACTATCCCAGACTCAATGCTGTAACAGCAAAAGCAGCTTCTCAGCAGTGCCTGTTCAGTCATATAAATCCCAGGTGTGCTCCTTGCTGAGAGGGTAAATAGCAGAAGACACTTAATTTCATTATGCTGAGAAGACTACAAAGCTCACTGCAGTGTCTGGAAAATTCCAATCTTAATTCCCACTGGAATTTTAATGGAAGATACGCACCTGTCAGGCCTGCACTGTGACTGCTCTATAAAGCTGACTGGCTAAAAATTTGTCTGTAAATATATACATAAAACAATCTGTGCCTTTTGTTCTATTTTCTAAACAGAAAAAAAAGCAACCTGTACTATTTCTTACTTTTTTAAATAGCATACTGAAATCCTGTAACAGAAAAAGTCTCCAAAAAAAAGCTTACAGTGGTAAAAAGAAAAAGACTAATGGCAAGCATAAACCACACATCTAACCTTTTTACATTATATACATTATTGGAATAGGTAATTTTCTTTAGTAGCCTAGAACCAAAATGCACTGCTTAATACAATTTATGACAGATTCTTTCTTAAGGTTAGCAATCTACTTCCTTGCTGCTATTAATGTATGTGTTATGTCCTGTATATATCTTTTACAGTACCTGTTCTAATCTAATTTATGATAAAACAATTCAGTGGTATACAGTAACCTCACCAACCTCTTAAAATACTAACATTCATTATGAAATTCTGTCAAATGAGAGCCTTCTTTATAAAAATTTCCCTAAACAAAAAGTATATTTTTAACTTGCAATGTGATTTCAACCTGAAAACTGACTTTAAAATGTCTTTCTTAGAAGACCTATCAACTTCGTGGAGAAATAAATGGTTTTACTGCTTTGAATTTATGACACCAAAGATCTGAGGTAGAAAAAAGAAATCAGGAAGATTACTTACAATTCTTTCTTGGATGTCATCTCAACCACTTACTTGTTTTCTTGTAAAATCCCACCAGAGTTCTTGTTAAATGCACTCTAACATCTATGTTTTGGTTCCTTTCTGCTTAAGCTACTGTATCAGCACTATCAAAACATGGTGAATGGATCTCTGAGGTTTTAATGRCTGTTTTGGGAATTCCTAGACAATGAATGTGGTTTCAGAAGACTAGGAAAAAAAGTGAATATAGTGCCTGATTTTAAAAGTAGAATCAAGGAGGTTAAAGATAACTGAGTATAACTTCTCATCCTCGAAAGATACTGGAACAAATAAACAGTATATGAGAAATCACCTAAAGTATAAAGAAAGTGATAAGCAATAGCCAAGACCTATTTTTCAAGAACAAATCAGGTCAAATAAAACTAATTTCCTCTGTGTCAGGAAATAGTCCTTGGGGATGAGAGAGAGACAGTAGAGGGTATTTGTTTTGAGTAGGGGTTTTGGCAATGTTCCTGTAAGGGAATACAGTCTTCACGAAAACACTTCAAGATGATTACACTCTGAATAGGGTTGGAAAACCCTACTCAGAGAGTATCTGTGAATGTTTCATTGTTAAACTGGATAAACTAGACTTCAGCTACTAAGTGGGGATCCTGCAGTGGCCTTTACTAGGTCTCTATTTTTATCAATTATTTGGAACATGGAACAAGGATGTTCCTAGGTATGTTGAATTTTCAGATGATAATGGCTGAAGTTTATATAGAAAATTTATATGTGCATTAGTAGATCACAATCTGAACGTAAGCTAATGATATCTAACTTTTTTACAAGAAGTCACTCCTATAAGCAGTAGAAAGGCATCAGATAGATAAAATATTTCAGGATAAATGGGAAACAATTCAGAGACCCAGGGATGAGTAAAATTTATTTGTTCAGTCTAAAAGAGTCAGGAAACATGCTATCATGTTTTTCTTCCATGTTTTGCCATATAAAAGGTTGTCTCAAAGAAGACATCTAGGGATCCATTTAAAGTTTAAATTGCAGCAAAATACATTCAGGTGAGTCATGAGTAAAATCTTTCAAACAGTAATGATAGTCATCTGCTGGATAAACTGTTCAGAAGGGAGATGATTTTTCTACCCCTTTGTAATTCTTCAAGTATAACGTGGACAAGCCCCTGTTAGAAAGAGTTCAGAAGTAGTTAGCTCTGCCTTAAGACAACCAGAGGACTAGTTGATTTTTTCCCTCTTGTCCCTTCCAGTTTCCAAGATTTTGGCAGTTTTGGAATTACAAGCTATAACTTCATTAACAACTCTATAAAATTAACTCATGACTATGATTCTTATTTAAATAAAACCACTCTTCTTGCTATTCTTGCAATGCAAAACATCCATTAAATGAGAGTATTTATAGCCTCTGTTTATAGGTTCTGACTAAAATGTCAGAATGTTTCCCTCACTATGAGGACTGGATGCATAAGAGTGATCCAGTGTTTACCCTAACTATCTTTTTGGGCATATGATGGGGAAAAAAAAATGTAGAACTCAAATCCACGGAAAGAGACTCTCTACTGCTTGATTTTCAGGAAAAGCAGGCAATATCAGACAATATCTCSTCAGACATTACCTGATACATCTTCTGACTTCCAAACACACAAATACCGGGCTCACTTTGGGCTTCAGTTTTGTATGGACAAACACTGCAATTAAAATCAGATAGTGAAACTGTTAGCTACCACATCAATGATCGTCAGGGGCTGGGTGGTCTTAGTGAGGGGTTCCTCACTCTTTTAGTCTTTGTCGTAGAAAATCAGAATCAGTTTCCAGCACCTTCAGAAAGCTGTGCCAGTTTAGACTCCTTTCAAAGCCTTCCCTAAGATATTCAGAGGCATGTGAGATAGAAAACAAGACTGACACCTGTCCATCATGAAGAGAGCAGACAATCTTAGGCCCATCATTCCATGAAGAGTAGAAAAGAGACTGCAAACTCTAGGACAAAGACAGTGGTTATTTTTGCAGTCAAGTGGCCAAATATTCTGTTGTCTGTGCCTATGGAAAATCCAGAGACTATGAAATAGATATAATATGATGTTCAACAGATAAAAAGTGGCTCCAAATGGGGGGGGAGGGCAAAGGCGAGGAAGGCAATAATTGATTTTGGCACTGAAGCACACTATATTAATATAGGATTGCCCCATGCCAAGAAATGGCCCAACCACTCTGGTTCTGATTAATATTCTCCATCGCATTTTATCTCTTAGGACCAATAATCCAGGTTTTGCAAGGATTCTCTGAAACAACCTTGCGTTAGTTAGAGAGATTTTGCATACTTCATAAAGGTATGCAAAATGAATTTACAGAAGAGTGAACACAGCACCAATGTTCAGGAACTCAGTATGTCAGCATGCTTGTCAACATGCAGCAATGAAATGCAACTTTTATGGAAACTGTATTTTGTGCTGATAGAAAGAGTGGTGGACAGACTGTTACGTGATATTCTAAAATGCATCTATATAGAGACATCTATCGATCGATCAATTGATCGATCGATCTATTTTAATCCCTTTTTATAGCCCTTCGCCAGATCGATCCCCTATCCTGTTAAAATATCCAAACGTATATTCCCTATCACACTTGATCTACCAGATTTGAATAGCTCCCTACACATGGATTTGGGATTTAAATATACCAGATTCACATTGTCATCTTGATCTGTAGCACTTAGATGGTGCAACAGTAGCAGCAACCATTTGTAGATTAACACAAATGGTTCACAATTTTTTCTTTTTTTTTTTTTTGTTTAATCTCTTAAGGTTTATACCTGTAGGGAAAAAATCAGAAACTAGAGAGCTGCCAAAGTATCTTTCCTTCATCTATATTCCTTCCACAACCTTACTTCTTTAGCACAAATTATAACTGACCTCAAACTATTCCAGCCTATGCTTTGGAAACAGCAAGCAGAAAATCAGATCCTCATGAGTGTCTTGCTTCTCATATCCATCAGATAGTCTAATTCTTCTTATAAATTAATTCAATTATTCATTTAATTTTTTTTTTTTTAACACAAAAGTAGAAGGCATTTTTTAGAACTAAATATACTCCTTACACTTCAAAAAAGTCCCAAACTGTTGCCCAGGTCATGTAGCTATCAATTCACCCTTTTTTATATCTATTATTTCTGCCTTCATCATTGAAATTATGGTGCCATAACTGTTAAAAACTTGGAAGAGTCACATTTGGGGACATGTCAAGTCTGGTTTGTTTGTATGGAGTTCAAAATGAACCTGTTCTCTTCCTGTATGTGAAGGTTTGAAAGTGATTAGTTGGATTTGTTTTCCCATGTAGTTTTTTTACTGAAACAACATTTCATAGCCTTGACAAAAAATTTAGTTCTAAGAAAAGAATTCAATGTCCTAAGGAAATTCTGGGAAAACAGAATGTTGAGAATATGAAATGCCAACTACCATCACAGAAATAGGCCTTTGTTTGGAATATTTTAAGCAATTTTAAATTTTATGACTGGCAAAATTCTCAAATTCATTCAAAAGCTGTAAAGTCTTGTGCCTGACAGGATAAAAAGATAAGAATAAAAAAGTGCTCCAGCTAACAACATTTAAAACTAACACTCCTGGATGTTGGAGTTGCAGCTCTTTAAAGCACTGGTATCCACAAACCTCTCAAAGACCACAGTGGGTAACTAACTTACGGGAAGCATCTATTTTCTATTTAAGATCAATATATGAAGTGATATTCAAAAAGCTAATTACAAAATTGAATATTGCAGTAAAATATCAATACTGAAAGAATAAAGAGTTTACAAGCCACAAAATGGACATTAATGCAAGGAGGAATTCATCACTCATCAGTCCCTAATTTTTCATGCAATTATTTAGTTTTACGGTCTTTGCTTTCCAACACGAATTGAATTAGTTTCAGTTTATTGTTTTACAGGGGGAAAAATGGCGCTGTATTAGCTGTAGAAAGTGTTCAGACTTTACTTAAAGTAATGAAGCAATATAATTAAGAGTTGCTAAGAAAAAAGACTATAAGGCATTATTGTTTTTTTCCTACTCTTTATTGCTTTCAAATTATTAACTTTTAAAGCCTTTAGCAAGTGCAAAAGGCTTCATAAGTTAAAAAAAAAAGGAATGTACAACATTAATGGTTTTCAAAAAATTCCCTTTCTTTTTTTCTAAAGCAGCTTTTACTGTGAAATCATTGCAGAAGCCTTCTCTCTTTAGAAGAAAACCTTTGCCCAGTCTTTTGGTTCACTGATGTCTGGCTGAGTCCATTACCCTGCAGCAGTTGCTCTTCCTAGTTATTACACATTTCTGTAGTCAACAAGAAAGCTAAGTATTGGCCAAAAAGGCAAATTTCACTCATTTAGAATGAGGTTGGCTTTCTGTGACTTCATCAAACTAACAATAGTAGTGAAATTAGTGGACAGTTATTGATACTGTCCACTTAATGCCCTATAATCTTACATGGAATCAGAAAGGTTTACATGCTGGTAGCTTGTCTAGGAAAAATTCATTGAAGTTATTTACTACTGTTTTTCTTCTGCTTTCTCATGGTGAGATATCAAAATGACTAGGTTTCTCCTTGCTGTAGAATTTCTTCCCCGATACATGTATAATGTTTCAACTAACATATACTTCAAGGGATAGCTATAGAAAGCACTGAAGGCACTTGGTTAAGGATAGTATTTATAGGATGAGCTAAATATAGATACATTCCTAATGCTAAAAATTAAATTAATGCTTAAAAATAACTCATCATGATCTTGATTTCATCATAAGGTATAGATTAATCACTAGCAATTAGCAGAGAGTCATCATCCTGAGAACAAAGCTAGAAGCACTTTTCTACAGAACCTTTTTTATCTTTTCAATATATGGTCCAATATTTAAACCTACTTCTCAAAACTGTTCTATTCTGCAGTGTGAGTTTCTTTTAGTCAGACAGTCAGTATTGTTAATAAAATCATAAAATCTTAGCAATCATTAAGATTTTATGTCCCCCAAAATAAAAAAAAATGCATGTTATTTTTCTGAAGTCACACATACAACTATAATTGAATTTTGATTTACATAAAAAAAGATGTGTTTGAACCAGCTCAAATGAGCTAAGTAAAAACTGAATTTTAGGGGACTATCTAACTCCTATTACAAATCTATGCTATAACAAAATCCTAATATGATATTGCCTTATAATTGTTACCATAAGATTACCATGTATTGTTTTATGTTGTTTATGTGGATATTCCTAGTGGAAGTTTTTCAATGATCTGTGAGCAAGTACCAGCAAAAGTCACCAGGACTGTTCATCAGACTTTCAGACATTTTCAGAATTCCTGCTTCTACAGATCCACGTTCAACATTAAATGCGATCCTTTTCTGTAGTGTAGTTATCTGCATCACAAAAGCCGCTAAACAGTCTTCTTCACTCAGTAGACTAGGGGAAGAACGACTCTGGAGAGAATTTGCACTGTGTAGAGAACCTTACTTAGTTGTTATATACAAACCTTTTTTTCTATCCTTTTTTTTTTCTAAAAAATCTAGTTTTTTAATTCATACCAGCCATGCTGTTGAAATTTAGCCATTATCATTTTTTGTAAGCTTTTGTAAGCTTTATAAACCTGTTTCTATTACATGTTTCTTGGGACAAGGGCCCCCTGTTCTAACAGCAAACATATTGTCATCTTGCAAGTAATAACAATAAACCTTGTGTACCTTTGGTTGAATAACTGTCACAAGTACAGTCTCTTAAAACATACATCAACTTTACTGTTCATTAGGTGTGTTTATGGGCTTGTAAGTAAACACACAAATGCATTATATCTGTGTATAAATAGTATATAAAATGTTACGCATATACAAACATAGACCATAATAATAATGATAATAATAAAGCAATCATACAAAGATAGGATAACCCCAGGCTCTTTTTCCTTTGTACTTTTCATATGGCTAATTTTTTGTAATAAAAACTACTCATTTTCCTTTTCTTAGATGTAACTCAGTTTAATGCTTTGGCATGACAGAGAGTTCCAAATAACTGTTTTATATGTCTTCAAAATGTCTTTTTGATGTGTCTTCTGTATTTTGCTTTGACTTTCAACAGAATTAATGGGAAATGAGCATCAGGTTGACACTCAAGGTGAAAACTGAGGTCATACCATTAGTCATGCTTATGACCTACTCCTTCTCTTGTCTAACTCCTCACAGCAATGTGAACCATAGCCTCCTGTTTTGTTGTTGCTTTTATATATATACATATATATACTGGTTTTTGTGACATCTGTACCTCTGTGATTGATACACAAAAAAATTGCAATGAATAAATCCAARCCAATTGAGCTTCCTTTGCTGAAGTGGAATTTTCTCAGCATTTTCTTTTTAAAACACTAGCTAAATTTGCACTGACAGAATATATAACAACTTGATAGTAAAGTACCAAAATGTCATAATATAACAGAATCAACAAAGACATACTTTAAGGAATCCTGAAATTTAACAAGCTCGTGCTTACATAGCTGTCTATGACAGATAGGCTACACAGGCAAAAAGACATTAATATTTTCTTCTGGTGTTCTTATTGTACAGGTAGAAAAGTAAAGCACAGAGAGACTAGACAGTTAACCATGCATGCAGTCACTTATGCTGATTTTCTGCCTGTAAATCTCAATGAAGCTGTTAAGTAAACCATCACCTTCCAATTTCTAGTCCTGTGTTTGGATGTCTCCAAGACCCATTAACTTTTAGCATTTACATGTTACTGGAGTATTAATTAGAATATATCACTATTCCTAACAACAAACTATTTGACAAAATAATACCTCTAGGATTTCAAAATGATCAGTGATCATCCTGACCATTTTCCTTGGTCTTATTTAAGACCAAGGTCATCACCGGTCTTAAGGGGGTCACCATTAAAATATCAGAATTTACCCATCTTTGTGTCTCTATTTCAAAGTTATTAGCTGAGTATTGCAAAACCTGGTACTTAAAAATTGATCATTTTGGTTTCAATCTTTGTTTTTTTCTATTCTTATTCTCTTTCAATTCAAATGCAGGTCTTTGGAAAAAGCATAATTTAGAAAATGTATCTGGCCAAACAGATGCTGCTGTTATTACCTTCACACATCAGTTACAGGGCAATGATCTGCATTAAAAGATCTGAAACTACCACCCATAACATAATTTCTAAGAATTATGATAAATCCAGGATTCCAACTAACAAGATGTTTCCATTTTTTATTTATATTTTTTTTTTCTGTTTTTAAGCTCTGCCAGCTAAATCCTGGGTTATGCCTGAGCAGCTTGCATGGCCTCTAAGATTCCTTTTTTTCCTGCCTGCAGTAATCATGGATATTCTGACTATTTTTCTGAAGCTTTTTCTTTTCCCTTGCTTGTCTCTGTGGCACTGAATAAAGCTGACATACATGTTATCTCAACAGTCACCTCAGTGCAAACATCTGCACTGCTGAAGATTTGTTTTGAGGACTAAGTGGGTGGCACAGGCTGTCTGCGCCGTGGAGAATTTTTTCCTCCAGTGAACTTGCAGCGACCTACAGCCTTTCTGCTGCCCTCCGCCTCCGCAGGGAGGCAGGCAGCCTACGCTCGGCACCGCAGGACGAGAGGCCGCGAGAGCACGCTGCGGCGGTTGCCGTAGGTCTCTTGGTGCCTGTACTACAAGCCTTTAAAATTCCCACCAGTGCCTGTGTCTGTTTTCCACCCTGCCACTCCCGGGAAGAGGACAGGAGTGCCAACGCAGATCTGCCTTGAAAGAGGTTGCGTGACACCGTTCAAACCTCTGCAGAGTTCATTGCAAACACGCTACAGCCAGCTTGCAATTTAGGCTTCAGCTAAACTTAGCAACTAGCAGATATGCACTCCCATTTATTATCAAGCCTGGCCTCACATTTTTCACAGGGGTATAAATATTTTGTTTGAAGATATGACCTTCTATGGAAAAAGTCAAATTTACACATCCCTGCTCCACTCCCTCAGTGTCCTGACACACACATGCCTAAAATGTAGATGCAATATTGGTATAAAGGTGTCTCATTGTAGTGTACCTTATATCTTTGGATCATCTAGGAACAAGTTACACTTGATTGAATTTCATTAAATTGAATCCATGATAGGGGAGCTGTCCTGCTAAATCGTAGTGCAGCGCTGTGATCTCAATGCTAAGACCCACATCCTAAGACTGTAATGTCGAAATTGCTCCTGCTGGATCTTTCCTGGGATAAATGCAGCTTCACTGGGTTCTGCACCAAGTGAATATTTTTTAAATCCTCCCCTACTACAGATAAGGTTGATGGGAATTCGGCCACTACTTTCAGTGGGGCCAGAAGTTCACCTTGGGAAAACATATTTTCAGGAATCTATTTACAGACTGGCAAGCCTCCCTGTTCTATTACTTTATCTCATGTCACTGAAAAGCTAAGACAAATTGCCACGTGTTTTAAAGTAGGCTAACAGAGTGGCACTCTTTGATACCTTTTATGGGCTAGGTCTTAAACAGAGATTTATGCCCATGCCCTAACCAAGCTGCTTGTTTACCTCATGCAGATGAGGTTTATTTCTTTCAATCCAGAGACTGACTGCTGAGGTCACACGGGCAATGGCTATCTCAACCACTGCATGACTTTTCATGGCAGTTATGATGCAATGTGAATGCCCTAAATTAAGTAAAGTCAAACGAGCCAGAAACACTTCAATTTTGTATGTAGAGTTTAGAGTAGTCAGTAAATACAATTTGCATTCAGGACTGTAAAAGAAAAAGAGAAGTGAATAATGGTTCTTCTAGATAAATGACCACACCAAAAAAAGAAAAAAACCCCACAAAAGTAGTCTAGATAAATTCATACTCAGACGAAGTCAGAAGTTAAATGAAAATCATTGATTTCATTTCAGTTGAACTACAGCCTTCTTGTTTACTCAAAAAAATGTTCCTTTGAAAGGGAGCAAAACTAGCTTTTAACATTCAAAGCAATAATGCTTGTTCAAAAAGTGATAGTGGTTAATATTTTTTCTTTTCCAAATGTTGTTTTTAGTCAAAAATAGTCACCAAATTGGTGAATAATTCAGATAAAACACATTTTTAAGCAAATGTGCTAGTAATTAATCATTTTGTGTTGAACCAGAAAAAATGGATACTGTATTTTAGATATGTTACTTACTTTTAATACAAAAATACAGAAGGAATTACAGAATCATGCAAAAGCAGAGTATTTCTATTTCTGGGCATTTCTGCATTTTATGTAATTCACAAGTAATATGTCTAGGAGAATGAAAACTTTGCCATCTACTTCTAGTCTACTTTTCATTGAAATGTCAACAATCTTTGAGCAACCAAAGGGCTGCAATTACCTGATAATTTTGCATTCTTTAAAAAAAAATCACCCAAAAATTACATTTCTCTGAATCTGCCCCCTGCCCCACCATTTGTACTCAATGATTAACACCCCCACAAGCTGGAAATCCTCTTCTCGTGTGAAGTTTGCTTCCTAGAATGGTTAGTACTTCTTTGTCAAGAGATAATTTCAGCTCTAACATATTAGTTTGGCACTACTAGCGTGTCAATAATTGTCATCACTGCAGTWATGTTGTAATGGGATCAGTAATATTGCAAATGGGCTGATCTAAGGCTGCATTCAAGACAGGCTTGCAAGAAAGGTAAAACTACCTCTCATTATATTTACTGATTACTGGGAAAAATATATGTTTTTGCAGCAAAAAAGTCTCTCCTGAGGTCTAAAATAGGATCTGTGAATGCATCTTTTTAAAGCATTTGGTTTGCTGTTTCTGCTTCAGACCTGAAGAAGTGATTTTGTGCCAATTCTTTTTTTCAGCTACAGCAATTRTTTTAATTTGCTTTCCACCCCATATTTTTCTTGGCAATTCTGCTATGAACACCACTCCATTTTGACCCACTCTGTGATAACGTGTAGCAATATTATAAACACTGCTTTGGAAGTGAAAAATACTTCTCACTACTGATGAAAAATTGAAGCTACCTGTTATTTTCTGCTGCACTGTATTTTGTAACCAGACATGACACACTGACTGGGTAATGAACTGAAATCATCAAGACAAAAGAAACTGGATGTGAAATACTTTTCACATCTTGAGATCTGTAGAACAGTCCTTCTTCCTCATGTTACCATTGGGGCAGGAGGATGAAGGGATTTTACATCAGGTAAGTCTTTGTCTTGGATAATAATCAAAAGAGATAAAGATTTTAGGTAATCTAAGGAAAACTCAATTATCATCACTAAAAACATACATTACCTTACCTCATCCCCTGCCTCTCTAGTAAAACTAATTATCTCAAGCAGAGCGTTAATGAAAAGATTTCTCCCCACAGTGTTAGCTGACTTTTCAAAAATAAGGATGTGCAAAAGTATTTGGAACTTATGTGATTTTTTTCCCTTCCCCTCTGCTCCCATTTTAAACACAATATTGGTTTCAGTAGCCCAAATAATGTTTAATGTCCAGACATCTGCACTGGATCAAGTCCATAGCAACTAACAGGTCAGCTGCAATCTACTTAGTGCTAATTGTTTTGCAGAGACAGAAGGAAATTCTACTGTCCAGGCATTGCCCATGACAGTCTGTTTTCCTGGTGTCACTACTTATCACCTAAATACAAACTAATGTTTTGTTTCAATTTTTAAGACAACTACTGTGTGTCATTTAGTTCACCAAGATTACATCAGGCAGAAAGTAGGGCTCAGATTAAAGATTCATAGGCTTTCTTTGCAAAAGTATTCTTGCTGGTGCTGTTGGAGGTCTGTCTTCATAAATTTTGTGTTTCATGCTGCTGACCTGTGGTGTCATGGGAAAAAAAAAAAAAATCTTTCAATAGTATTACTCAGGGCTGTCCAAATCCTAACAGCTCCCCCCACCCACCAAGTTGCTTTTCAAAGGCTGAAAATAAATTTTAGAAAAACAAACAATTCAGTAAAGATCCATATGAAGTATGATAAATAATTCAGCTGCATACTCTGTCTTCCTAATACAGCTCAGAGAGGTGCCAAAATAACAGGATGGGATATTTATGCCAAGATGTCAGCAAAGAAATAGTATATTTATCAAAAAACTACTTCTCCTTAAATGTAGTGTGAAAAACAAAAGACTTACAGAAGGAAGAAATGTTCTCTGCTTATAGGCCTCAGCTGCATTTACAACACACCCTCCTTTCTTTTTGGTCTGGAAGGACTATAATGTGTAAAGAAAAGAAAGGAAGGAAGCAAACAGGATGGGATGGAGAGGCTAAAGCTGGAATGAGTGAAGCAGAGAAAAAGAGGTTTCTGGAGAAAGAGAAGACAGATGTCAGGCAAAAAAAAAGGCACAAAGCAGATGAAGTTCAGTACAGTCATTTTTCTTGGAGGCTTTATCTACTTCTTTCTAGGATCACATGGTGAGGGGCCACATGACATTGGTCCTGTCCAGTCACCTATTTAAGTCATGAATGGTGAAAAGATTCTGGGGAAAGAAAAAGAAGATTCTATATTTGTCCCAGAAATGTTTCACTTCAGATAAGTATATGGGGAAATTAAGTCTGCTGAAAATAGCATACCACTAGTTATCCATACTGTGGCCAAAAAATTAATTTTAATGACAGGACATATGTTACATAAGGTATATTGAGAAACTTGTATTGCTGCTTTAGTTCATCATGACATCTTTAATTTGGCATGTTTCAAAATATAAAAATTTTAATTTAGATTTAAAATGCATATTACATGCAGTAACTCAGCTCAACATACACTTGCAGAATTTCTTGTCCACTGTTAAAAAAAGGTTAACATCTGGCAGAAATCTAGCATTATTCAAATCCAGCACATGGGATATGTTATATTGGCTCTCTGAGACATGCATTAATTCTATCCCATCTGTTCAATAGTAAGCTGAGGATTTAATAATTCAAATGGTGTATTAATTTGATTAGCAAAACAAGAACCATAAATCTAAATGCATAAAAGAAGGTAAATGTATAGAACACTGAAACAAAGTATAAAATACTAAAAGATCACCATATGCTGGTATTAGGAGTAATTTTGAGTATACTACTTTCTAAACTTCAGGACAAACTATAAAGCTAGATGGAGAATCACTCCCTAAAAGGAACCAATAAATTCCCCAAAGCTTGATGTGCTTCCATCTGTGTGACCAGGCCAATAAGACAAATACTGTATTTTGATGACTCCTACAGGAATATGAGTGGGAAGCTTTGAAAAAGATGGAACTATTCTGGAAATAGCTGAGGGCAAGAAAAAAAAGGTAAAAGTAGAATCAGCATACAAAAAAGCAAAATTTCACTGCACAAATTAATATTGGAAGTTAAAAACTTTTTAAAAAATTACTCAAGATAAGAACTAAACATAGGACTTTTAATTGTCACCCTCTCCACAAGGTGGTGAGTTTCACACTTAAGATAACTTCCTGGCCTTCACGCAGGATGTTTTTGTCAGAGCCTGGAAATTCTGGCTTTGCTCCCAGGGATGGTGATTTACATCCCATGGAATCACACTAGTGTGAGATTGGGTTGGGAACATAATCAGACCTTTATGCATTGGTGCCAGCCCTTTTTCCTTAACCTAACAAAACCAGCACATAGACAGCTGGGATGCTACACCCTCTTTCAGTACAAATACTGTTTAGCTTACAGCTATCCAGAGGTTAAAAGGAACTGAGAAAATGGAATAATTACAGAAAGGCTACGTACACAGTTAGTTCTAAAGTTTCTTTTGACATTAGCAGACTCCCAGTGCATGTGTTGAGCATACAGCTGATAACTCTCAGTGCATGAATTGAGCCACCACTGTGTGACTTTGAAAGACCAACAAGATGCTGCTGTGTATAAATATAATTTAGGATGATATTCTAGTTTTCAGAGCTTCATTAAACTAGTAGAATCAGACCAATTATCCTGAGAGATCAGAGAGGAATTAAAACCAGCTTTTGAGAAAGTTTCCATTTTTTATAAGCTATTGCCATAGCAGGAGAGATTAAACATGAGTTTGATACATGTGTATTGTTAGTTTTAGTAGGTTTTGTTGGTTTTCATATACTATCTCATCTTTAGTAAGCCTCACTATGACACAATACTGCAAATCATTGCACGTGAAGAAAAGGACAGAACAAGGAGGATCTGAAGACCCATACTGATTAGACCTACGAGCACCTTTTGCTTTTCAAACTGCAGCCTTCACAAACCTAAACCCGGGATCAGTAGTTCCAGTCTTCAAGCTGACAGATGAAAACACCGGTCAGAGTGACACATCAGTGGGGCTCCCTGTCCAGAGTCTCCCAGAGAGGCTGACACAGTGCAGGGAGGGGCTCTGCTTACCCTGCCTCCAAGGTCTCTGCAGACTCCTCCATGTCTGCCTCAGCCAGGAAGGAGGCTGCTGGAAGAGGATGCATAAGGAGAGTGAGTGAGTGAGGGCACTCCCTTCACAGAGCCCCAGGCGGTGAGAGGGTGGGTGTTGCGGGGAACAGGGGGATTTCTTGGCAGGGACCCACTATAGAGCCCCTTGCAGCTCTGGGACAGGGGCTGCTCACCCTTTGCTGCCCACGATGACAGCTAATCCCATCCAAAACACAACAAGCAACTAGGAGTAGGAGTCTTCATATACTGGTCCAAACGGTCTCAGCAGGGCAGAAACCTCTCATCCAAAATGCAGTTAAAGCAACTGTACAGACTTCCATGTCCCTTCCCTCTTTCTCCCATATCGTGCACACCCTTCCAACATTCCCCCCCAGTGCCAACCTAGAAAGCAGCAACCTCCCAGCCAACCACCACTGCACCTCCAGCCCTTGGAGGTGCTGGCAGGGGAGGATGGCAGGGGTTGTGGCAGTGGGGAGCAAGTGTGGGAGAAAGTTCCTCTGCCCAGCTCTCTGCACAGATCTCACACTCCTGGAGGGAGAGCGTGCTGCTGACTCCTTTGCACGAGGAGGAGTTCTTTCCTTCTTCTCATGCTGTCCCCCACTCCTTCCCTGTCGCCGCTGCTGTGCTTGCTGCATCCCCCAGCTTCCTGTTCCCTGGGCTTCATCATCGGACAAGGATGATGCCTTCAAACCTCTGCTGCCCCCAGAGTCCCCTGCAGGCATCTGGCAGGTCCTTCCCCATTGGGCGTCTGAGGGCCGATGGAGGGTGCAGGTTATTCCTGTTTTGGCCTCTGTGCCTCTGGAGGCCTTCAGAGATCCTTGGAGATGCATTTTTGTTGTGTTGCAGCAAGGCACGAGAGATGCGGGGGCTCCTCTTGCCCTTGTGCACTTGGCTGCCTGGGGAGCAACACATGCAGAGCTCTGCCTTCCTCTCCAAGTGTGATGTTGCCAGCTAGAAGGGAAGATTCCACAATCACTGCTGGTTCCAGGGACAGGTGGAGGATGGACTTTACTTGCACATGCGCCGGTCAGTCCTTGTGTGGGACTTTTGGGAGGCAGTTCCACAGCTCATGGCCTTCTTTGTTTAGGAATGCCTTCTGGTTTGCACCAAAATGGATGCAGGTCTTCCTGTGTGGTGGAGATGTTGGTGTTGCCCTCTCTTCATGACCCCCAGCACCCATCCCTTCCTCGGCCTCTGCAGCTCATCAGGGCCATGCACAGGGCTCTGGTTCTGTGCTGCATTCTGCTCTCACCCACCCTGGGCCTCCCCACCGTCGTGGGGCATCTGCACAGGGCAGAGGGACACAGGAGTGGTGTTCCCATACCAGGGGCTCCCAGAGGAGCAGACCTCAGCAGACAAGGGCCCTGCTTACCCTGCCTCCCTGCTCGCTGTGGAATGCTCCCTGTCTGCCATGGGGAGGAAGGAGGCTGCTGGAGGAGGAGGCAGAGAGAGAGTGAGCAAGGGCAGCCCCCCCACGGAGCCTTGCCTGGGGAAGAGGAATGTGGGTGCAGGTGGCAGGGGGATTTCTTGATGGGGGCTGGCTGCAGAGCGTGGCTGCACTCTGGGATGGGGCTGCTCACCCCTGGGCTCCTCCTTCCTGCCTCTCTGCCTGCTTTTTCTCTCAGCAGTCCCCTACGCATGCACAGAAAGCACCTGGTTAGAAGGAAGCAGTTTCCACTACCAGGATCCTCCCTGGCCCTGGGTAAAACTACCTGAGGAAGAGGAAGATCAGGGGAACTGCCCCGGAAGGGATTTTGAGCAGTGCGCTCAGGGCCCCGTTGTTGCTGGACCTGACGGAGGGCAGCAGGGGTGGAAGCCAGGGATACTTCTTTACCTCGGCCTCATCCACTTTCCTCACTGCCATGAAGATCATCACCAGAAGGCAGGGGACAGAATAGCTCAGTCCAAGGAGGAAGGACATGGCTATCACCCTCCAAACCTCCATCGTGGCTCAGGGGAGCACACCTGCTATGGAGACAATGATTTTCCCTCAATCTTCCCTCTGCTTTAACAGTTCAATCCAAAACACGAACAAGCAGCTATGAGGAGGAGTCCTCATACGCTGACCTAAGCACTCCCAGTGCAACCTGTCTCAGCAGGACAGAAACACCTTATCCAAAATGTAGCGAAAAAGACCTCCAAGGGCTGGCTTTGCTAATGGTACACCGGGACGCTCTCTTGTCTGCCACTGTTGCTCAAAATCTACTCCTAAGCCTCCTGGGCTGAAAGCAGTCCTCAGGTTGCATGGTGCTGGCATTCCCAGCAGGCCTGGGAAAGGCAGGGCAGAGTTCAATCGCAGCCTGCAATCCAAGCGCCAGCGCATCCTCACAGAGTTCTTTTGGACCGGCGTGCCACAAGGAGGGAGCGTGCGGTGCTTGGTGGGCGCCGGGGAGGCCAACAGACGCTGGGAGACCACCTCGAGGGGAGGAGAGACTGGGAAAGACCAAAGGAGCCAGCTCCTACCCTGCTACTTTGCTCTTTCGTCTCATTTCAAGTGCCACGCTCTTCACTCACTCGCTCACTAGCTTGCTCGCAGGCAAAGTGACGCATGAGCCTCCCCCATCCCACCTCAAGAAGGGGCCCATGGTTATGAAGCCATGATGACATCACTTCAACACGAGCTGGCGGACGTTATTGCTAGGCCACTCTCCATCATCTTTGAAAGGTCATGGAGAACAGGAGAGGTGCCTGAGGACTGGAAGAAAGCCAATGTCACCCCAGTCTTCAAAAAGGGCAAGAAGGAGGACCCGGGAAACTACAGGCCAGTCAGCCTCACCTCCATCCCTGGAAAGGTGATGGAGCAGCTCATCCTGGAGGCCATTTCCAAGCATGTGGAGGACAAGAAGGTGATCAGGAGTAGTCAGCATGGCTTCACCAAGGGGAAATCATGCTTAACCAATCTGATAGCCTTCTCTGATGGAATGACTGGCTGGGTAGATGAGGGGAGAGCAGTGGAGGTTGTCTACCTTGACTTCAGCAAGGCTTTTAATGCTGTCTCCCATTACATCCTCATAGACAAGTTCAGGAAGTGCGGGCTAGATGAGTGGAGAGTGTGGTGGATTGAGACCTGGCTGAAAGGCAGAGCTCAGAGGGTTCTGCTCTGCGGAGAAGGACATGGGAGTGCTGGTGGACAACAAGTTGACCATGAGGCAGCAATGTGCCCTTGTGGCCAAGAAGGCCAATGGTATCCTGGGGTGCATCAGGAAGAGTGTTGCCAGCAGGTCAAGGGAGGTGATTCTCCCCCTCTACTCAGCCCTGGTGAGGCCACATTTGGAGTACTGYGTCCAGTTCTGGGCTCCCCAGTACAAGAGGGATGTGGCACTACTGGAGCAAGTCCAGCGAAGGGCTACAAAGATGATTAGGGGACTGGAGCATCTCTCTTATGAGGAAAGGCTGAGAGAGCTGGGCCTGTTTAGCCTGGAGAAGAGAAGGCTGAGAGGAGATCTTATCAATGTGTACAAGTATGTGAAGGGAGGGTGTCGAGAGGATGGGACCAGACTCTTTTCAGTGGTGCCAAGTGACAGGACGCGAGGCAACGGGCACAAACTGAAACACAGACAATTCCATCTGAACACGAGGAAAAACTTCTTCACTGTGAGGTTGACAGAGCACTGGCACAGGTTGCCCAGAGAGGTTGTGGAGTCTCCTTCTCTGGAGATTTTCAAAACCCACCTGGATGCGATCCTGTGCAACGTGCTCTAGGTGACCCTGCTTGAGCAGGGGGTTGGACTAGCTGATCTCCAGAGGTCCCTTCCAACCTCAACCATTCTGTAATTCTGTGATTCTGTGATTTTCTCTTCACCCAGTGAATTTAATAAACAGTTCACTTCACATTCAGTAAAAGCTTAATTTCTGCCCTTGGCTTTGCTTATTGCCCCCTTTGAGCTCAATGAGACCTGTGCTCATGTGAAATATGATGTTCCCAGTCAGAAAAGCCTTGTTTGCTTCCCGTTTGCAATACACGGTGTGCACACTTATCACCCCACAGCAAACCACAGCAAAAGCTGAGGAGCTGCACTAACAAGCACAGTGAACTCAGATATCATTTCTATTAACAGCAATAACCCTACTGAAGTTAGCTGTGCACTGATAGACAAAGGTCATGGTAAATTACTTTCTTGAAGCATGAGGAATAAAGCCTGTTGTTTGGGAAATGTTGATTCTAACTGGTAAATAACACTAAATAATCAAAGAATTCAGGGACTATAGAGAGCTGCACTCGTAACTGTCATGCTGCTTACATACTTCGACAATATTCAGTGCTAAATGTAACATTCTGAGAACACTTCTCTGATCATGTTATCAGGTACTTCAATTTATCTGCCTACTGTCCTTCAAAATCAATTTTCTTTGACTACGAAAAAAATAAAAACATTGGACCTTGAGCTCTGCTGCTTTTGTGTGTTTACTTCTTTGTGGTTGTTCTCTCTTTAAAGTACAATTGCACGAATATAACATCCATTACAAAATCTTCTTAACAGACTGTCTGTTCTTGAATCTTGATAACATGGTACTTTAAACTCCAAAGAGAAATAAAGAGCCTCTTCGTACATTCTGTACTTCACTGGTTTGCTAAGCATATAAGCAGGATGAGGAATAAAAAAACTGAAGTCATATTTGCTTGAGATGAGCCAGTTCCTCAGCTGAGAAACCAAAATTTTTGTTTAAAATCATTGATAGATTTTCATGAAAATTCATGAGAAATTTTCTCCATTTTAAACTATCTAGTAGAGGAGTAGGAAAAAGCTAACTGCTGAGGAAATATATATGAAACATTTGTCATTTGTCATTATTTAGATCATATAGGGATGCATTTTGTTTTCAGCTAATTCACTGTGTAGCTGGGTTATGAAAAGCTCAAAAAGATATGAAAAACAAGTTTGAGAGACCCTATTGTTTATGATGACTGCAAGATAATTAATATTAGATTTTTCTAATAGGACAGTTACATATTCTTTAATTTAATGTAAGCACACTGTGTTCTGGGTCATGTGACTCTAAGACATGTCACTAACTATCTTTTGAGAGTTTAAATGAAAAATGCAGTTACATTACTAAAATTTGTGGCTAACTTGAATAAAGCTAAAGGAAAATTTGGATCCAGTCACACAGACTGAAAAACAAAAATAGCTGGCCTAGTTAGCAACTGCTTAAAATATCTTCTCTGATAATTTAAATTGTAGACAGAAGGCTGAAAGTGACGTCTTTAAGACTTCTGGGTCCTGTTCATTTCCACCCAGCACATCACATGCATGCTTTCTGCGCAGTTCTGAGACTTACGCATATGCTTAAGTGTTTTACGGAGTGATACCCTGGCACAGTTCTCACTTCATAACATGGGAAGATTGGTGTGTTTTGGATTAGGGAGGAAAGAATGAATGATCCATTTTTGAYGGTTTAGCTCCAGACTTACCAGAGGCACAACCAGGTTTCAGTAGCTGGTGCTACCCAAAGAGACCTCAGTGTATCAAGGCCTGTTATGCTCCACTAGGACATTTCAGATCTTTTAGCATGTACAGTTTTTCCTTCGTGTCCTTGGCCACTTTTTCCTTCCCTTATGCCCATCATGCGCAATGTGATAATGTTATCTACTTAAATCCCTCCGAGATAGCTAAGGTTAGTAGTGTTGCACACGGTAGCTCACACTACCTGTCAAGGAGGGGTTGACTAGTGACGGGGTGCAAGTCACATCAGTTTCACATTTTGGAAAGCACTTTGGGGTCTTTCCAGCCAGCAAGTCCTACGCAATGATGCTGAATAGCCCCCAAACRTCTGGACGTCAGAGTGCCAATTCAACATCATAAACTTTGCAGTTCTCAAGTTTTAAAATGTAATTGTGATGAGCACTGAGAACATTTAAAAGGATGTGTCAAAAATTAATATCCTAGTTTGTTTTTCTGCTGTGGATGAAAGCATTAGGTCTGTGCAAAGAACAAGTACTTAATTTCTTTTTTTTTTATAAATGGAAAGAGATGATCTATTTTTATATGTTCTTTAACATGGCCAGCTTGCAGGTGCAAAGAAGTGCAAATGTATTGGCTGATGATCTTAGTTAAGACAGCTATTTATATATCACTCCACAGAAAAGCCCTATAAATGTCAAGTCTGTCTGATCAGTTTTATTAAGCCACTTTTACTATGCTATTAAGCAGTTTAAAAATAGTTCTTTATTAAGAATGTGTGCTTACATTTTTACTTCATGAGTTTCCTAGAGGTAAAATCCTGCCTCCTCAACACAGAGGGCCTGTTCTGAGATCCTTGTTGATCAGCCTTTATGCCTGAATTCATCCTGAAAAACCTCTTACAAATTCTGGTACCAGGATGAAACCTAAGTTAGCCAATGTCTGTAAAGAAGCTGAAGGGGACTCCTTTGGAGCAACACTTTGCTAACAGCAAAAGTTCTGTAGGCATATGGTTATTTTCAGATATAGCGATGTAATTAGTTTATCATTCATTTGTCTGCTCTCTCTCAGCTTTCCATTATCAGAAGAAATATTTTATAATCTGTGTCACTGAAAACATTGATTAACCTAAGGATATAGAAAAAGAGGCTTGGGCCCAGATGACTGAGCAGTTGGCACTGCCTCGAAAAAGGATAAAAGCCTCAGTTTTTTTTAAAAAAAAAACAAAATAATGCAAGGTCGAATAATAAATTGTACTCAGAAGCTGCTGAATTCAGACC
Organism: Apteryx rowi; assembly: GCF_003343035.1. NCBI lineage: Eukaryota > Metazoa > Chordata > Aves > Apterygiformes > Apterygidae > Apteryx > Apteryx rowi. The sequence continues at coordinate 149,675 of NW_020450952.1, read as the reverse complement.
AGTTACATTCCTGTAGCCTCAGACCAAGCAGCCATGAACTACCACGTCTGACCTGCCAGCTCTGCCAGCACTTGCACTATGTGCAGCATGACTGTACCTCGCGGCTTTCTTGCCTGACCTTGGATAGGTCACTTTGGCTCAGAAGGAAAAAGCAATTTAAGCATCTGAAACAATGCATAGGAAGCTTGCATCCAAAACTATGCTCTAAATCATCTCTTCTAACCAGCTGCCTAAATTTAGAAGCAAGTAAAAAAAAGTTCCAGCACCACCACAGCTGGCCTGAAAATTGCAAAGCAGTTTTGCAAAAATGCCAGTGATATTGCTGTAACTAATTGATATTATGACAAGTAGCTACTAAAGTATTATCAGGATAGAGATAGAGATGATAGAGATAGGTCTTTTCTACAATCATCTTACACAGTAGACTTAGTCATATATAATTTGGCTTTATGTACATTAGTCATATAACAGTCAATCGTCTTATACACAATAGTCTTATACTGTAAGTCTAGATTTCCCTAAGGGGAAGAAAACAGAGACAGAGACAAGGAGAGAAAGGTCTGGGTTCTAGACCTCTTGCAGCTGAAAGGAGGGGAAGTTCAATCACACCTTCCCAAAATTTCCAAGAGCAGGAAGAGAGATAGGAAGAGCAAACCAGGGTTTGTGGACTAGCACTTAGGGTTCCCAGCTAAGACCTGGGGAATTCTGATTCCCTAGACGTACTCCCAAGATCCTGTTTTTTTATTCAGTGACTGTTTAGTGATAAAGACAAGTACCCAAAGCATGAGCATTTGTCCAAATACACTATGGGAAATGAGTGTCTGGGTATTAGTTCTTAAGCTGCACCCAAAGACAATTAGTTGAAGCTACTCTTGCTTCAGTAAAGCCATGCAATAGGGAGAAAGAGATGCCAAAGCTAAGGGATACATCCTAAAGACCAATGGATACACCAGATCCCAGGACCCTTTGGGCTGGAGGGATGGAAGCTTGGAGGCTTGGAGAAATCCCCCTTTATATTTTACCTTAACTTAATGGAGAAGACAGGTGAATCTACACAACCACAGCTTTGCTGAGATTTCTTTCCTTCAGCAGCCACCCTCCATCTTAGCACAGATTTTTGCCCTCTGATCTGTAGTTAAAGAAGTTAGGAAGATTGCTCTGTGTTAAACATATAGTATAAGCAGAAACATCAGGGTTGAATGTATTGCAGTATAGAATTCAATTGGTTTCATGTCACTCTGAGACTCAGTACAGGAAGCACCTATTAGAGAACATGAACGAGGGGGTCTCTATACATGGAAGATTGCATCTCTGTTGTGTCTTAGACTTCAGTGACTTGTGAATATTTTGATGTAGGTGCTGCTAACAATATTACATAACATAATTAATTGGCAGCTTCATGCCAAAATAACCTATGCAACTGAAGTCATAAATCTTCTCCAAAGAAGAAATAGCTGACAGAGAATTTATTTTGCAGTGACATTACTAAGAGTCAGTTGTTTTCTTTCCTTTTAGGGCTTAACTCAAGCCACTTATACATGGGAGAGGGAATGCAGCCACATCCTTGTTCTCAGTGCTCACCTGCAGCTAGCAGATGATTCCTGTTTTTTTGCACAGAACTTACTTCTAGGTAGCCAGTTGTGTGAGGAGCTGAGGAACCAGGTCTACAATTCAGTGGCCATTCTGCAGGCACCAAACCCTACAATTATTTCCTATTCTGCAGGCCAGGGACCTGTTAGTTGGATGATATAGTGCTTAAAATCATTATTTGACCTGGACCAAAAGGGTTTTTTTTTTTTTAGAAATGCTACACAGTATCATTTAAGGATCTAAAGTTAAACCTCTGCTTATGTGCTTGCTGAGTAAGAATGACCTACCAAGTCCAGGCCAGTATCAATAAAATCATCTTCAAATCCATTTTGAAAAGTAATCGCAGTGCCACAAACCAGTAAACATTACCAGTTAGCAGTGTTTCCATAAATAAACCCTGTCTGACAAAGCTCTACAGGAATAGGATGCAAACTGGGTGAATTTAGAGATATAGCTGATTGAATCTGGACATGTAGGATTGAACTACCAGTGGTGATAAACTGCAAGAACGAAGACTATAATGTATATCATGTTAAAAACTACATAATTACTTGGCATTCTCCCATTACCAGAATTATTATAGTTTCAACATATGCAGGGTTCAAAAAGTACAGTTACGTTCACGTAAAACAAATAGGTCCTAAGTATTTTTATATTCCTGGCACAAGCAAAGCTGCAGTGTACCCTGGCCTGCTCGTTGTGTGTCCTGCATATTGGTAGGTCTCACACTTTTGCAAGCGCTGCTCAATGGAGGGCTTTGCTTGCATTTGTCTCACTGCGAGGCAATGATTCACCAGACAGCTCAGCTCCGTTCTCAGCAGATAATTAAACAGGTTTCCACAGTGCACTCAAAGGGCTAGTCCTGTGACCTACATGGTCATTTAGAGTGATTGTGAATGTCTTTGTTTCTTATACCTTTGCTAATGCTGGCAATGAAGTCAGTAAGAGATATAACATAGATTTTAATGAGAGTAGACTTGCTCCCTAAGTTAAAGTCTGTTATTATTCAATATTTGTGGTTCAAGTTGTCCCTATTATTCCCCATTGCTCTTTTAAGAAAGCTGAATCAATTGCTCTCTCTTTTATGGAACAATAATTTAGCATATATTGTAACACTCTGAATCGAAAGTGCCCAATTATTAGCTATTTATAAGACAAATGTGTTCAAACATTTTAAAGGAAATCAGAAATGTTAGTATAAAAAAATCACAGAGGTCATATAGTTCAGCCTTCCACTTGAGGCTGAACTACTGCCAGTGCTAGATTAGGTTATCTGTGGCTTTGTCTAGCCAAGTCTTGAAAAACCTCTAAGGACAGAGACTTCACAGACTCTCAGAAAAACCTGTTCCAGTGCTGCACTACTCTCCCACTGGGAGAGTAATATCAAATTTATTGCCTAATATCAAATCTGAACTGCAATCTGCACCCTTTGTCACTTGTCATTACATCTGTTGCTACCAAGAAGAGTATTTTGCTTTTTACCTGTAACAGTACAATTTGCCAGTTTTATTTTTCCAACAGCATCTATCCCAGTCTGCTTTGCATGGAAAGAATCCATTTATTTTTGAAAGGTTGTAATTCAAAAATTTTGTGAGGTGACGGGTCAGTGATATCAACCTGTGGTCCCTGAACTCCTGGATGTCTTCTAGGCACTTAAAAAGTAAATAATAGTAGTAAGAAAAAAAACTATTCCAATGGTCTTGTATACAATGTCCAGACTTCCATTAGAAGGGGAAAAAAAAAAAAAAAAAGGAAGGTTCTGCAAACTGAGGAGAAATTTACTAAAAGGAGAGTTCAGTGGTTTGGACTGGTAGGCTCTGCTCCAGGTCTCAGCCTTACTGAGCCTTCTTGTTAGGTCCTGAATTCTAGAGGAATTGCTCTTCACTGTAAAATTAAAGCTTTAGCTAACATTCTTTATCTTACTTGAGTTTTGTGACAAAAAATATATGTATTTTCACAATCCTCTTAAACTCAGGAATGTCAAGGGTTGAGCCATGTAACAGTAGGTAGGACTTCTTTGCAAATATCTTTAAAAAAAGGTGGGGTTTTATTTGTTTTTGTTTTTGTTTTTTCTGTAAGCAGCAAGACTTTGGGATTTGACTTCACTGGGGTAAATTGAACAGTGGGCTAGAACAATGCAGTGAGTTGTGTGCTGCGGTGGTAAGGTACAGGTTAAAGGTTAGCATTTGAAAGCATAGGTGCCCTTCTCATCGCTTTTTGTGATGTGAAAAATAGCCTTGAGCAAATCATTTCTCTGCTCTCTCCCTCATCTTGCTGCACAAATGGAGAAATACTACTTGCCTCTTATATAAAGTACTATGTTGAGGACAAGTGTGCTTGCTATAAAAGCTAACTATGACAAAACCACCAAACATAAATAGAGGCAATGGCGTAGTCTTTTTTTTTTTTTTAATGATGCGTGGGATAATGATTACAAGAGGTCATGTTTACTGAGTAGAAGTTTCTGTATGAAGGAGGTTAAAGGGTATTATCATTACATCTTTTGATTTTCCAAGTATTCCAGGAAGAATTTGATAGACAGATTGCTGCCATTCACCTGGAATACAAAACACAGGAACTGTATTCTCAGGGTTTTTTCACATTAATTACTGTAAGATTTAACCAAACCCATGTTATACTGCCTGAAGGAATTGAGAATATTTTGGATGCAGAATGGATGTGGTGTTTTACTAACTCCAGAATAATACTGTATGATCCTCTCTTAAAGTATAAATCTGCTGGATATTTATTCAGGATTGTACTGCATGTTCATTAAGGTTTCCTTAGGGTCTTTCCAGGATTTCTTACCTGTGAGAAAGCAAGAATAATTTTACTTACTTCCATTTTTCCTCTGAGGAAAGTTTAAGGTGATTTCTTTCTTATCTAGGCTTGTTATCAGTCACCACCTTTTGCAAAATGTTTCTTTTAGAGTACCAAGTAGCACTCAGGTGGTATACTTTTTCCACAGAGAGAGAATTAACTCTGAATATAATAATCACAATGCAGAATAGAAGGAAATAGTAGTATCCAAGCCAAGTATTTAGGCTCAGATTTTTTGAGGAATTTTGAAGAAATGAGAGATGCCAGTTGCAGCTGGCATTCACCAGCAGACTGAAAACCATTTTTACCTTTTAAAAAGACTGGTCCATCATTCACAGATAGACTTATTCAAGTGTCACAGACTTCATAAGCTTGTTGATTTTACTCTTTCTAAGCAGTTCCTTTAGCTGATGCCATAAAGAAAGTCAATCTAAATGATCATGGACAATTCTTCTAGGCAATCATATTGCAGTCTTGCACCTGTCTTATGTAAAGTTTACTTTAAAATAATTAAGAARAATTTTCTCCAGCCTATCTACAACAAGATCACAGAACTGTAGTGCACTTTGGTTTGAGTGTAATGTGCTGCTTTGAAGCCTTGCCAGTAGCAGGACTGCACCAGAAGATTTTTTGCTCTTGCATCAAAATCTTGCTCTCAGTACAAGCTAAAGTAATTCAGAAACTGTGGAGGGAAAGGGAAAAAGAAAAGGAACCCTTTCTAAGCAGGAGATAGGAGATGAGATAGAAGCTACCCAAATTAGCTGACTTGTATGGCTTGCCTTCAAAGACTGACAGAACACTATAATGACACATCCCTTTTAGACTGGAGAAATATTTTCAGATCTTATGACTATAGAAAAGAAATCTTCCCTTGTAGTCACAGCAGAACTGCATTAGATATGAGCTAATGATTTGTATTTTCAGCTGGCTTCTGCAATAGCGCATACTTTAACTCCAAATGGCTTCTGAGATGTCTAAATGTGATTTTTAAGAAATGAATGTTTAAAGATCATATTATTTTGTGTATGCACATTATCTGTATTTTCCTGTTTGTCTTTTAGTGCCCCCCCCCGCCCCTGAACGCTTGAATCCAAGAGACAATTTGAACAAACTTGACAGTGAAAAAGACGTGTCAAAGACAGTCATATAACAGAACTGAACAGAGGAAAGAGACTCTATCCACAACAATTTTCAACATCATGTTGCAAATCCACACATAGTTCTAACTTAATTACTCCTTAATATACTTTCGATAAAAGGAGGATGGACTGTTGGATTTATTTTATTTATTGGGGTGAAGGAAATGTTGTTATTCAGACAAGTTAAAGAAAATGTTAAACAATTTGTAGCTTTTACTAGATCATTTAAAATTTGGAAATAAAGTTCTTGAACCATCAGGCTATAGGAAAAAATGCCACTACTGATCATTTCATTCTGTGAATAGCACCTATAACACCCAATAAACCTAACCTAAAAATCAAAATCATCTATTTCAAGAGTGTCATAAATGAATCTTGAAATGTTTCCAATTTAGGGTAGGGGCAGTTGTATTAATCTGATTCTTCCTAAATTCCCAGATATTTTTGCCTGCCTGCATGTTTGATGCATACCAGATTTGCCAAGAAGAATAAAAATAATGTTCAGCTTTAACTAGGAGCCTTTCTTCATTTTCCTGATTGCTGTAGATGAAAGGACAGCTTTTGCTTAGGTGGTGCAGGAGTTTGTGGCATCTTTTGGTACTGAGCTGAATTTGGCTTTAGAGACTGTCTAAACCCTGTCATGTATCACAACAATTGCTTGTTTTGAGGATCACTCCCAATGGCAGCTCTGTGTGTACATGAATGTTTGTTATACAGGAGACTAAATGTTTACAGAGCAGTAACTACATTCTATTAATTATGTCAGCACAGAATAACACAGAGTTAAGAAAATTTAACAGCTTCCGTTTTGTTCTCTCAGAATGTGGTGGCATAACATCTTAGCTGGCCAGGTACTACTGTTGCTTGTATTGAAAATTACTGATTGATTACTGCAGCTAAAAGTTTGTCCTGCTCTTATAAAACCTATGGATAATTGCCCATATTAGGCTATAATAGTAAACAGTTGTAAAATTAGTCTTAAAATACCCTATTAACCAAAGTATTTTCCAATCAAAATTTAGAATACAATGATAAGCATATTGTGCTGGTGGACACGAAGTTAACCATAAGCCAGCAATGTGCCCTTGTGGCCAAGAAGGCCAATGGTATCCTGGGGTGCATCAGGAAGAGTGTTGCCAGCAGGTCGAGGGAGATGATCCTGCCCCTCTACTCAGCCCTGCTGAGGCCACATCTGGAGTACTGCGTCCAGTTCTGGGCTCCCCAGTACAAGAGGGATGTGGCACTACTGGAGCAAGTCCAGCGAAGGGCTACAAACATGATCAGGGGACTGGAGCATCTCCCCTATGAGGAAAGGCTGAGAGCGCTGGGCCTGTTTAGCTTGGAGAAGAGAAGGCTGAGAGGAGATCTTATCAACGTGTACAAGTATCTGAAGGGAGGGTGTCAAGAGGATGGGGCCAGACGCTTTTCAGTGGTGCCCAGCGACAGGACGCGAGGCAACGGGCACAAACTGAAACACAGGAAGTTCTGTCTGAACACGAGGAAAAACTTCTTCACTGTGAGGGTGACAGAGCACTGGCACAGGTTGCCCAGAGAGGTTGTGGAGTCTCCTTCTCTGGAGATATTCAAAACCCGCCTGGACGTGATCCTGTGCAACGTGCTCTAGGTGACCCTGCTTGAGCAGGTGTGTTGGACTAGCTGATCTCCAGAGGTCCCTTCCAACCTCAACCATTCTGTGATTCTGTGATAAAATTCTTTTCATCCATTCTTCTACAGCATTTCAACCTATTTGGAATGTGCTTAATATGGCCCAAATTACCTTCCTTTTAAAAATGGGGCTCTGTTCTCTCTTATTGCTACTGATTTCAGAGTAATAACAATTAATTGCGAGTAACTGCTGCAGAATCTGGTCCCTGGTCAATTCTCCCATTGAGTAATTTTCTTTCAATGTCCCCTCAATTGTCTGAGTGATGAGAGCAGCGTGTTCCATTCTTCATAGACAAGAGAGGGAAAATATTCCTCTTCTCTGTAAAGGTATGATTCGTTGCAGATGGAATTCATACCTTTGCAGAATATTATGGTGTTTCACATACTGTTTAAGTCTTAGCTAAGCTCAAGTTTGAGGTTTGAAGGGACACTTAAGTGATACATATATTGATGCTACGGTGTGTCAAGTAAGCCTATGAAGATTTCTAACTCTTCTTTTTCTTCCCCCAAAGGCCTCCATTAAGGGACATGCTTTTGAAAAGGTACTCTATGATCTGAGTGTGTCTTTCAGTGGTTATGCAGTTTGTCAGGAAAAAGAAATATTTTCAAAATTTTAATTCAAATTCGGATTAGCAACTTGATCTGTCACAAAGGCTTTTAGACTAGTAGACACAGGTGTGGAGTTCTGCCAGTGTTTTCAGAGTCTGAGAGACTGTGATGTATAAATATGGCAGTGCAAAATGAAAGTGGACTAATAAAGTTTAATCAGAGTGCAGAAATGTGAGTTCATTTTAGAGTGTTCTATCCAAATATCATTGGTTTGATTAAAGTTAAGGGGTTTTTTGTTTGTTTGTTTTTTTCTTCTCATTAAACCTCCAGCAAAATAAATTAAGAACTTCACCTGTTCTTGGCTTGCACCTGCAGCTTGCCTATTTCTACCTAGTCACATTTGATCTATGCTATAATAAGATGCTCCTGGCAAATTAAAAGAGTACATTTTTTTGTTACTTGAAAGATGCTATTACATCAGGAAATTTTCTGTCATCTATCCATGCTTTTACAACTCTCTGAAATAGATATGAAGAATAAGACATTCATTATTTTGTACACAGTTTATCATGGCAGTGTTTCAGGGTAGGATTCATCTTACTTAACTTCAGACTAATCTTAACTTTAAGCAATTCATCTTCACCTGTACCCTATACAGTCAAAGAGAAATTATCTGTCTCACATACATACTTAGGAACATTTATATATATCAGGTCACTAGAACTGCACTCAGATGCTCAACACTATTTTCTTTCTGACAATAGAAGTAGTGCAAATTACAAACTTAGACTAGAGAGCTAATTTTTAAAGAAATAAAGTAACAAGAAATAAATCTGACTCTCCATAACTATTTTCAGTTGATAGCCATAAGCAACAGCAAGTTCATAAATTTTGTGTTATTCAGCTATAGGCAGTTACCATCTAATTTTCTTAGTGTGTCTTGCTTAGAAATAAAAGTTAAGTTTTGTCTGTATGAATTGTCTCAGACTCAATTTTGCATATGAACCAACCACTTATTTTCTTCATTTGGGATTACATTTATTGTTTTTCAGTGTTTGTTTATCAAATTGCTTATCAGTAGTTTGTTAGTTATTGTTTATCCTTATTTATCTCTTCTGATATCCAAATTGTGATCCATTGCATTCGTTACATTTTTCTTTAAGAACAAAAAACTAGAAGTTGAAAATGCATGAGTATCAGTATTGGAGTAATCAGTCATTTTTCATTGTGTCTTTTCATTATTAAATGAAATTATGGTCAATCTGTGCCCAGATCCAAATGTATACATGTCTTTTTCATGTATAGACACACACATATATATATCTGGTAACACCATTTCTCAGTGGCAGACCAAGAGAATTGTTGGACTATCATTCAATCTGCTGTGGGAGCTCTGTGAGTCTGTCTGGTAGTGGACATGTCATTTGCAATGTGGATTGTCTGAAGAGCTTATGAGGAACCAGAGCTGAGGTGGTAGTCAAAACCTAGAGCTTGAAACAGATGGATTTAAAAAATACTGGCTATAGCTAATGCTGTTGCCAGCATGATGTTACTAAGAAGTCACAGTGTGACAAAGCTGTAAAATAAAAGGTATTGGAGCAAAGCTAGACATCCAGGGAATTCCTGCTCTAAAGCACCTCCTGCTCCACAGAAGGGAAACTGGGAGAGCCATCCAGACAGATCCTATTGGCCATGGGATGGTCTAGTTTTAGCGGACCCCTCAGGGTACATCACCAGCATTTCCCTGCAGCCAGAGACTTACCATGTTAAGGGCTGTGCAGATTTCTCCACCAGTGTGCTCTCAGCCATCCTTCCACTCCAAAGTGCTTTTAACCTCCCTCTGTCTTGAGACATTAGGAGAAGCTTTCAGTTTTTTCTGTCATGCTTAGATGTTACTCTGCTAACACAGAAGAAATCCATGGAGCCCTTGTCTTCCCTTCCACCCCCTTTTCTGTCCCCATTTCTCCCAACTGCATGTCACAAATACAATCACTTCACTTCCTGAAGTGCAAGGACAAAGCAGCGCTGTCAGTCCCAGGCCCCATCCCAGCACAGGGAAGCTTTGCTTTTTACTGCTAAGCAGCCATGAGCTGGAGACTTAGGGATCTTTCTTGCCATGTGCAAAATAAAAACTATTCTCCTGAAAAAAAAAAAAAAATCTGTGACCATTCACTTTTTATGGACAAAGGTGACATCTTGATTTTTTATATTATATAATACATACAATACATATTACTGCTTCAGTAGAGCAATATTTTGAATATTAATGGATTTTAACCAGAACTGGATCTAACTTAATACATGAACCTTTACACAGTACAAGGGAGAGAATGACAGAAAAGTTATCAAGCTTCATAACACAAAGGCAAAACCAGGTTTCCCATTGCCCTCCAATCTTTGTGATGGAGTAAACCAAAACTGAGGTTCTTGATAATGTAAAGTCTGAAAGATTCATAATGTGAAACAGAACTTCATGGCATATCTTATGAAAGTTTTTGTTGAAGACCCATAAAGGAAAGAGGTAGAAGGGTGACTTTTCCATGACTATGTGGGTTGGGAACATCCACTGTCTGCACAACAAATGTGGACATGACATCTTTTCAGCTTAACTTGGTGGTGCTCTCCTTCAGTCAATAAAAGGCATAAAAATCAAAGGTGAAGTGTGCATGTACCAGAAAAGTATATAGGGAAAGTAGCTAGATCTCAGCACTGACATAACAGAAATATAGCACAAGGCATTGCAAGTTTAATTACACTACATCAAACCCTTCCAATCATCACCCTGCTTGCCAGCAGAGGGAGGTGAGGGACAGGTTGCTTTTCATTTCTGTACACCACCGTGGAATATGTACACGTCTTCAGAGCACTCTGAAGCATTACATTCAACAGTCAGTATCTATGTACTGGAGCACTAACTTGAATCATTTCAGTTTCTATTAGTGACATAGTCAAAAAATTTTATAGGTGTTTATTTTCCTCCCAGTCAGATAGTTAATCATCTGTAATTGTTAGATTTATACCTAAGGAGTTGCTGTTTGGTCATTCTTCAAAATACAAAGATAAAAATATCTCAGTACAAGTTTAAATGATTTTTTGTATGCATACAAATAGATTCATATAGTCAGAAAATATTTACAGATGGGTATCTTACACGTATGCAAGTACACTGTCATATGCACAATGGAAATCAATTGTTGTTTGACCGGAGTTGTAGCTTTTCAAAAAGATTTTTATTATTTTGTGAGGGAGGTGAAGGAAGGTTCCTCCTGGTTCAAGCTTAGCACTGGCCTACAAATACAGAAATAGAAGATCCATGTCTTTGCCCGTTTTCCTGAGTCATCTGGTCATCTGTCCAGTCCCAAAATCAGGTAGTGAATAGGGAACAGCAAACCTGATGGATTAGGTGTGGACTGTAGAAAAATAGATGATTTAGGGAAAAAAAACACAGAGTCCCTTCTTCATTTACAAGAGGTTAAAAAGAAAAGGAAATGCTTTCCTGGTAGGTTCCCCAGAGGTTTGATGAGGCTATTGCACAAGGGCAGGTCCTGAGAGCTTAGCTGGGACTGCACTGCTTGGGACTAATGCCAGAAGTGCACTTAAAGCAGAGCCAGAACACAAATATAGGGCTGTGTCCCTGCTGCCAGAGCAGAGTGAATCGCTGTGTTCTGCATGACCAGGAATCTCTTTTTGTAGGTAAACAAATGCTTTATTTTGAGAGAAACTATCTGAGGGGAACTGTGATGAAATGTTCTCACTTGTGTGAGTTTTACTGCAGTAACAAAGACTTTACCCTACTTGAGTTTTGTAATGTATTGCTTCTTATAAAAAACTACATAATATTTTTTAGCAACCCAAAAGTGCCTGTCCCCTTAAACATGAATTACTAGGAGAAAGAGGCACCGCAGAGCTAAAGATATTAAGTTGTATGGAGAGTAGATAGCCTGATAAAATCTTTAGTAGAAAAATTCAGGACTTTTATATGCCACCTTCAGTTTTAGTCTTGACTATTAATAAACTGAATGTAAATCTTCTTTCTTTTCACTGAGTGAAACAAAGAAAAATGATTGGTCCTGGTTCTGAGACTTTCTTTCTCCTCTCTCACTGTGGGAAGGAAAGACAAAAATGTTGYCTTTGTACTACTTTCATGCTTTTCTGCACTGCCATAAATTATACTCAGTCCTGGCAAGTTTTATCATTTCCTGTACAGGAATTTACTAGGTATTGCCATCTCACCAAAATCCTCCATGTTAAGAAACAAAGAACGTAAATTATGTCCCCCAAAATTCTGTAGTGCTGTGTAAGCCCCCCCCCCCCCCGATAACCATGATTCTTGGAGCAGAATTCCCTGGCAGAAGTGTCAAAGACCCTACGGGAGAGTCAAGCCTTGTGGAGGTTTGCTGGAGGCCAGGCAGGGTATGCGAGGGCACAAGCTATTCTAGTGCAACGCTAGACACCTCTGGTCAGGCAACTGAATCCCACCCAAACTATACTTATCTTTGGAGAGACTGCATTTCAGGGACAGGCTGTGTTAGACAAGGGAAGCAGATGCTAAGATGAAACTATATGATGATGCTGTGTAACTTTATGTAAGTAGGAAAATCTATTATGTTTATTGCATTTTCATAATGAACTAAGAGAGTGATCCAGTCAGATGAACCTAAGTACTAACTCTGCTTTGAAGAAAAGCAGATGCCAATATGAGACCAGGATTCATGGTCTTCTCTTGTATTTAGGTTTCAAAGTTTTATCTGTCCAAAGAGAGGTAAAAGCTACTCTGTTCTGGCAGTGGAGAGTGAGGAGGTTCCCCACTGTATTCAGTAAATCACTGTCCATTCACTCAGGATGAATATTTATACTTCAGGATGAGTTTTATACTCTCTTCAGCTTGAAGGGGATGCAAATATATATTTTCTGCCTACCTGAAGAATATACCTAGCTGTTTTGCAATGTGAGTACATTCTGCTCCAGCAATCCTAGTTGCAAAAAGAAGCTGAGTTTACCAGGCTGAGAGTACAAGCATCTGGAGATAATGAGGGGTAAGACCTGACTTCTAGCATTTGCCAGAAGGGCTACTATACTTTTTTTCCCCAATAAGCTTTTAATATAGCATACATAACCAGTCTTTTGAGCAAGTATCAGAACTGATAATTCCCTGGTTAAATCCTAAATTACCATACATAGCACTGGCAGGGTTGCTGCATCAGGCACAGACTGTGTTATAGAATAATTTATTGGAGAATTTAGAGGACCCCTCTAAAACTGACTTGAATATTTTGTAGAACTTCCTCTAAAAACTATCAGCCTTTTTTAATTTAAGCTTTTTGTTGCATTAATAAATTCTAAAGATAGTCTTAATCTGTTGTTTCACTCTGGCATAGTATTTCTTTTATCATTGCTTTCAAGCTTAAAATAGCACAAAGAGTAAATGGACACAAACACATGATGAATATCGGCCCATTAATTGATTTAAATGACACCTAAAAATACTGCAGAATATTGACTCTTAATGAGTTTTGAGATAAGACTAGCTTTAATTGGATATGTTGGCTGCTATATATTTGCAAAAAGGAAAAAGGTGGATAAAATTATTCCACAGTCATAGGACACCACTTCTAAATTCAATAACTACAGTTTAAGCAAAGACTTTTCTGCTAGAAGGTAATAATCTTTAGCACATAACTCACACTTATCAAGTTTTTTTCATTATAATGAACGCTAATAGGACAATGTGATACAGTTAACAAAACAGTAAAAGTTTTAGGTTAGGGTTATTTTTATGTCCAATGTAATTTTGTAAGCATTCTATTTTTTATCTAATGGGACACTCAAATACTTTAACCCTGAATGTGGTTCTTAAATCTATTATACACTTGCAATCCTAACCACTTACTTAAATTAACCACTCCCTCAAGAACATTTGGGAAATAGCCATCAGTACAAAAACAGAAGCAAAGCATGGTTTTATGCTTCATTTGCTGGATCTTTAGCACCTATAAAGAAATTCCCCCTAGAATGCAGCTGCTCACACTGCTAGTGATGCTTTTAAGTAACAGAATAAAACCCAGTAGCATTAAAGCTTTTTCCAAACAAAAGTTGCCATGTTTGATTCTGCTTCATTTGAAAATCAGAAGTTATGTGAAGGTAGGAGAGCCTGTTCAGTGACTTAGGATGGTAAGTGAAAAAAGAGTTTTAAAGCAATATTTCTGGGCCATAACCTTGAATTCGCTTGTATCCCCCTAAAATAGGGGGCATCCAGATGCTGTTTAGATGTTTAAAGGTACGCCATGCCATCAGCAGGCAGCAAAGGGTACTGAGCCAACAGCAGTTTTGTTAATTCTGGAAGTGGAAGCACTAYACCCATATCGACACAGCGTGGCTTAAGAGCTAACTAGGCCAGGCAGCAGGGCAAAAAACACCATTTCAAGGGACCTGAGCTCACGACCTTTCTCCACAAGGCCCTACCCACCTTGCCAACAGCCTCAGTCCAGATTTGTGGTCCTGATAATCCTTCTCTTGGATCCCTTGGTCCTGAAATCCTTCTCTCTCTACCTGACTCCAGTATTTGAGGAAGGAGGAATCCTATATTAAATAAACTCCTCTAGTCATCTAATGCAGTTCTTCCCCTTTTCTCCATTAAATGGTGTATCAGATCCTGTTAATCAACATAGTATTACTGACTTCTGTTTAGCACTGCTGATTAACCTGGAGTGAGGATCTGCCCTGTATTTTAGACCACTGTAATTTTTCCCCTTCTTAACATGGGCTTCATTCCTAGTACTGTTGTATCTGATAGCTGTGCTAAAGAATTCATGTGCATCATAAGTACCTGGACAGAGAACATTTTCCCTGCTGATTCCTATCATTTGGGCTCAGCAAAAGCAGAACCGACTCCGGTAGGTATTATCTGAGGATCACAGACTGTTTTGTCTTAAACCATAAATAAATATTATTAAGAAAACACCAGAAATCTGTAAGTATACTTTCACTTCATTTCTTTTGCTTGCACTTCCTTGGAAACAGATTAGCATCTCTTAAGAGAAATCAGATGTCCAGCCTGAGACATACCCTTCGGTGGAGGGAACTCTTTTGTGATTAATGCACATCATATTCTCAAATTCAAAGTATAGATTTCCATAGAGCACACTCACTACAGCAAATCAATGCATCACACAGTATATTCACAATATACTATGTTACATATATATGCATATATATGATTAATTTTTCTTTCTTATTTCTGTCTAAAGTTGGGTGGAATAAGTATATTACAAGTTTTTGTTCCTCTATATGTAATACTTGCTTAAGCTGAAATATTGCCTATTCTTTTATATATGTTTTTAGTTTTAGTTTATTTCTTTCCAAGGTATGTGAATTCATATATGTAACCAATCATGAAAATAACTCACCAGAATAAAGTAAGTAGATGACTGTAATTTAGATGAATAATGACACCATTTTAATAGATATATAAACTTAAGGAAAATGAGAATTTAATTTTGAGCTTCTTGGCCTTTAATAAAATTTAAATGCAGTTCTCTTGTCCAAAAGTGAACTCTGATGATAACTATTCTTTTAAAGCTTGGTAACACTCCATTAGAATTTAGGATGATCATTAGTCTCTGCAGCAGTTTTACACATTTCTCCTAGTTCTCAGCTCTGTACTAAGCTGGCATCTGATCTCAGTTCAAACAGAAACAGTTCCATTGACCCCAGCTAGGTGACACCAAGCATCTGTAAAGTGTTATCTCAACTGTACACGCTATTACTTTTGATTTAAACTTCTCCATACCTAACAATATCCCAAGCACAAACATCTTCCACCTGATTGTCCTCATGCTGCAGAGAAGCCTACAGTGAGCAGAGAGGGTGATCCCGGACTTGCTTGGCCCATGCTCCAGCCTAGGCAGAAGTGAGCCAGGTCCTTCTGGAAGCAGCACGGCCACGTTAGCTCAGTTCTGTGTCCGAGCTGCTACCGAGAGTGACACGGAGTCACCCTAACAGGGCACACAGCTTTCACACCAGGGTTTCACACCTTAAAATGAGCTATTGCATACAGCTGCCCATACAGACTGGTGCTAAGGCTCTTTCAGCACATCCCTGTTAGTAAAAAAGAGACAAGGCAGAGGCCTGAGCGCAGCAGTTTGACCATTGTGTTATTACACTGACAGGACAGTTTTGGTACAGGCACTCTCCCCGGTCACAGTTTGGGAACTGGCAGGACCAAAGAGCACTCCTAAAGGCACTTTACATGCAGCCACCCTGTCCTGTGGCCCAGCAGAGCCTAGCAGTACATGGTCTGACCACGTCACCTCTGGACAAAGAACCAGAAAACACGCTCTAACACTTCAGTTTACAAGAAGAGATGTAACCCTTGACACCAGTCTGCCCATGAATTCAAAGTCTTAAAGCAGCGACATGTTCTACATTCACAAGAGCTCTTTATCCTGCCAAAGCTGCARTGTGGTTTGAGAGTGACTATGCAATGATTTGCTAGCTTTGTACATGCTGAATTCACTTTGATCCTCAGAAGCAAGCTATCGCACTCGCTTAGCACTGATTTAAAGAGCTGATGTAACTCACTGACGTCAATGGAAAGATTTTCACAGATTTCTTAGAGGAGAATCATGTCCTAGATAACCCCACAAGGTGTAAGGCCTGAGGAATTCTCCAGAGGAAATACTTTTGCCACCGACTTCAGCAGAAGAGAGTAAGCCCTAGTTATATATTTAGAATAAATCACACACAACGAATTGACTTTCTTGGTTCATGGGTCAACATTCTGGCAGAGGCTATTTTGTCTGTAGTCTAGTTCAGAACATGGCTGTAATAAACATTTTTTTCTATTTTAAACTGTTCTGTCCTAACCACAGATCATTCCAGCTGAGTAAAGTGAAATGAGAAATCTGTCTCTGTTGTTATCATACTCAACTGATTAGCTCTGCTTCGTCTCACAAGGGATGTACAGGAAGAAATACCTTTTTGGTAATATATTGTAGTATGAAAATAATATTGAGTGCAAATTTAAATTTTTTATCGGACTCATTTAACAGGTACAATAAATGATATTTTCCAGGTGCAGATACAGTTATCACCATTAGGAAATATCTTCTCACCATTCAACATCCCTTTTAACCTTCTGCAATGTTAAGGGTCGAAAATGCTTTTTCACAGTGGGCACTGAAGTCAATTGACTCATAACCACATCTTAGATGGGATGATGATTAGGACTGTCAGCTAAATGGATTAGGATGTCAGCTAAAGCCCTCATGCTATAGCTCTTTTGTATAAGGGAGAAGTTTCCTGGCAGGAATGCCACAGCCTTACGATTTCCTCCCATATATGAACTGAAGTACTGTGAATGTGATATTCTTCAAGGCATGCTGCAAAATGCATTTTTTTCACCAGACTTTTCCAGTGAGGTAGGTTTTGAGGGTACTAGAAAGAACTGTAATCATTCTAATAAAGAATTGCTGCTGGGGTGGGAAAGGGAATGAGATCTGTGATAGATTACCTGAAATTCTTTCACTTTGAGTATAATTGAATTTTTTTGAGGAAGCATGGAGGTACAGGCCCCTTTGGGAGCCTTCATAAAATCAAAGTGAACACACTGAAATAAACCTAAGGATGGGCCAGGTTTTTTTGCTCATAGTATCATAGATTTCCAGCAGCAAAATTTGCAAGGATTTTCATTTGAAAAGCCATATTCTTGTTCTGTGATGAAAATTTGCTTTAATTCACACTTAATTTTCCACCTATGTTATTCACAGTACCACTTATCAAAGACTCCCTAACACAAACTTCAAACTGCAAAAACAGCTGCTTTGGCCAAACTACAAGATTTTAAAACCTCAGCTGAGCTTCACATGGATCTGCCCTTAAGAGAAGCATATAAAAGTAGTAGTTTTAATCCACCTCTATTCTTCCCCTGCCTGTAGCCATTTACCAACCAATGTAGCCCTCCTCTAATTCCTGCCTTGGCACTGCTCTGAATTACACCAACCTACACTGGGCCCCTAGAGGTCAGAAAGTTTAAATAGATATTGCCAAGCATGAGGACCTCACCAAAATGCATATTTCTTTTCAAAATTGCTAAGCTTCATAGAAAACATGCTATGAAAAGAAAAACTTAATTGTGGTGAGCTTTTTCATTTAAAGAGTAAAGTTGAAAAAATATTTTGCTTCTGTTTTTTTCCATCTTTCATTTTTATATATTAAAACATTATTTTTACAACTCATAGGTATTATGAGCATCAAATATTCAGTGTTTTAACAAACTTTAAAATATGAAGTGAAATTATGTGGAATCACATAACAAAACCCAAAATATTGTAAACACTGAAATGAAGTATTTCATATATGGGAAGACTCAGCCGAAATTGTTGGCTTCTTATTCAAAACACTTTATTTTCAGAGAACAGAAATTCTCATTTTCCTTATTTAACTCTAAATCAACATTTTCATGTCACCTAATTCAGCCCCCAAATCAAATTTCCTTGTTATTTCAAGTAGATTTAGACAATTACAACTCTCACTGACTCCTAAAACATTTGTTTTATTTCATGCCCTTCCTGGTGAGCAAGGAATGCACCATTCCGTTTCCTTCCTCCAGTCCTGAGAATCCATCACTTTCACTATTTCTTTATCACTTTCTCACTTGTATTATTCATGGGTACTACTGACATGACATGAAATGACATACAAACAACATAAAAGTATAGGAGACATGAAGGTCTGTTTAATAAAAGTGTTTTTTACTATTTTAATRTTGTTGGTTTTTTTCTCTCAGAATGTTCATCAAAGCTGAGGCAGCTGCACAAGGATAAATGTAGTTGAAATCACCTAATGTAATTGTTCTCTTTCCAAGGTTTATTACTACTATTCCTCTTCTGCTGACTTTGACTCTCTCTCATATATGATATAATTTTTGGCTTTACAAAAGAAAATAAGAATCCATTCACTAGAAAGACTGATACTTAAATTCCTGAGAAACTGTAGGCATTGATAATACACTCGCATGTATTTGTTTCTTATTGATGAGTATTCAGTGGAAACTTTGCCTAATAGGAGAAACCAATCTAACACAAGGCTCCTAGTTCCAACCAACATATGGACCCCAAATTGCCTTTGAGTCCTATTCACTGTGATCCAGCCTTAGGTAATGGACTTTCTAATGGTCAACTGAGACTAGCCTGAGCACTTTTGAAGGCTGCCAAAGGACTATTCAGACAGCATCCATTAAGAAACTCTCTGGGGTCTAGAGACCTAATTCATCTCATCTAACATTAAAAACTTCAGAGATGTACCTAGGTTAGAAGTGCTGTCACCCCCAATAAAATAGAAAGAGGTACCACTAGAGGATGGTGCAGATTTCAGATGGGCTAATATGTATGAGATTATTAGATTGATGCTTATCAATCTTCATTAACTATGCAGCAATCCTTAAGCAACTAGACTTCTAACAAACCTCAAGTTAAGATTAAAACTGTGATGACGCTAAACTGCCCCTAGACTCAGAGCAGCTGCATGCTGGGCAAGGACCTACCAGAGACTCCCCAACAGGAAAAAAAGAGGCTCAAATAAGTCTGAACTTGTTTCCAGCTCAGGAGTGGGGAATCCCTTATCCCATTACAAAATCACCACCAACTTCAGGATTGTCCACTTTTCATATTTCTTACTAGAAGCAGGAGATCTGGGTTCTGGTGGGCGAAATGTCATCTGGGGAGTTAAAACCTGGTTTTCATCGCTTGGTTATTCCATAGAAGCTGCTCTTGTACCAGCATTCTGGAAACAAATCAATGATGTTGTCATTTGGTGATTACCAAACCAGGTCCCCCTGGGGACAGTGGCTGGAAGTCAACGAAATCAAATTCTTGAATGTAATGGAATTTAGGCAGGATACTTCTCCCTGTAGGTAATAACATATACGGTACGTAACTTTAGGCACGGAGACAATTCTAAGACTGATAAGGCAGGCATTTAAAATGTGTAGACAGTTATGAAAGACTAGAGCAGTAGCAGAGGTCTGGCCAGTCTAAATCTCCACCTGGGATTCAGAAACTCTAGGTACTAAAAGTTCTATTCCTTCTTGTCAACACCTGTCCTCTCAAAACATTGATATTTAACCTACCAGCTCTTTAATTAACCTTACATCATGTAGTACAAAATGGTTTGACCTCTGGTTCATTTTTCTCTTAGTTTATGTTTTGTCCTGCAGAAAGATTCTTCAGGCTGCCTGTTTGTTCACCTTTTTAACCTTATGCAGTGTTAGTCTTGTTGTCTGGTCTGTCAGTTCCTCCTCTCCATAATTTCCCCTGCTCCTGCACAGGTTTTCTCTCAGGATGAGGTCCAGCCTTCTCACCGTCAGATGCCTGCAAAGTACCAGGGCTGGTTCAGGCATCGCCCATGAGGGCTCTGCCTTATCCCCTGTTCATCGATACCGACAAATCTGAAGTGGGTGCCTCACAGCTTGAATTCCTGCAGTTTGACTGGGAAACCTGTCATGACTTAATAAGCCTAAAGAAGGAAGGAAGGCATTTGTGCAGTATGGAGTTGAGAGAGTTACACAGTAAAGCTGAGTAATATCATCTACAGGGGCACAAGAAACAAATATGTGTTGAGAGACACAAAGCAGAGATAGTCCACCTGTATAATTAAATTTATTCTTTGTCCTCTCACATCACATTTTTTTTAATTAGCTTTTATAATACACAGCTCACAATAGTTTTGGGGGGTTTTGTTTTTTTTAACAGGCTGTTTCAAGTACTTACAAAGAATAATCAGTCCATTCTGATAGAAGAAAGATCTGCTTCGGGAAGATATTTAAATTATCTGTTGTTCCTTGGAGATAGCACAGCGAACAGAGGCAGCAGTTTGCGCAGCAGTGTTTGGGCTCTGACTGGAACTTGAGGATCTTGTTGGAAGTTGTGGGCTTTCTGAGGACCCCCGAGGAMCTAGAAGGTGATCGCTGTGAACAGRAAAGGGGAAGCTAGGCAAGGACAACTGCAGGAGGCCTTGACTTCTCCTGGGAAAAGCTCGTGGGAAAAGCTCTAGCTAGGAGTGGCTGCTGCTAACAAGCTCTCTTGGTTGCCCCAACCAGAGGGAGTTGGGGCCTTTGATCCCRGTGGCCCTTGATTAGGGCAGGTCAGGCACCCTCTTAGCCAGTGCTAGGGAGAGGCCTATACAAGAGCCAGGCCTAGAGCACAGCTCCCAGAGTGCAGCAGTTTGTGCAGCAGGGTGCACGAAGGTACCTTCGTTTCTGTTCCCTGTGGTGGACGCTTCCTCAAGTATGGTCGTGACATGCCGCACAGCGCGTTCCCCAGTGGCTGTTGGAGTTGCTGTGTCAGAGGCTGGGACCCAGACCGACCCTCTGACAGTAGATGCAGCCCTACAGGTCTCAGGCTGCCAGGAGCGCTTGGGGCCTCTCCGGGAGGCCTGGGCTGGCAGCCAGCTCTCCTGCAGGAGGTGTGCTGCTGTTGGCGAGTTGTGTTGTCAGGTAAGGGAGTTACGGGAGGAGGTCAGCAGGCTGCGCAGCATCCGAGAAGATGAACAGGAGATAGACAGGGTATTCTCGGAGACTGTACAGCT
>NW_020450952.1:13403-126008 GCF_003343035.1 Apteryx rowi | reverse complement strand
CGCCTGGATGCAATCCTGTGCAATGTGCTCTAGGTGACCCTGCTTGAGCAGGGGGGTTGGACTAGCTGATCTCCAGAGGTCCCTTCCAACCTCAACCATTCTGTGATTCTGTGATATGGATTCTCTGAAATGAAACTTCTTCATGTTATTTCATTGCTGTTACAGCTCTGGAGTTCAGAAAACAAACTAAAAGTTATAAATATGTCTCAAGTCCATTTGGAGCTTGACTTCTTTTCCCCTTTCCCTCACACATGTATGAAGTTCTTACACTTAATGGAGTTCACAGAATTTTAAAAGCTATGAACAGTCACACAGATGTGAGTGTTTAACTGGGCTGCAATCCTGAGTAAATGTCCCCTTGAAGCCACATTATAACTAAACAACAGTTAGTCATCTTTTGTAAGTTATAATAAAGGACATATGGAGCATCACAACTCAGAAGGAAGAATTGTCTCTTTATATACATGAGGCCTCCTAAAAATACTTATATCTATAATACATTATTGAGATGTAACTATAAAAAGTTTTCTTTAGAAGGTTTATGCAGACAAGTGACTGGAATGTAGATTCACATTTCAAATAGTTAATGAGCACTTGTGGAAAATGTTCAGAAATTCAGAATTATAACAAATCTTTGCACAATATTTAAATATAATGAATATATTTTGGCTTTTTTTTTTTTGAGCAACATTAGATAACACTTGCATTTGCAACCATTAAAAATACCTTATCTTCTGGATTTGAGTGTGATCCCCTTTTCTGAAAGGTAGAAAACACATTGGCTTTAGGATTCAGGTGATTTTATTTGCTTCTGACCTCCTTAACTTTAGATATTATATAACCTGAGAAATACTAAAGATATAAACCCTTTTTAAGATGAATGTTTAGCTTGTTTCAAATTTTCCATGCAGTTTTCATGTGACATAAAGCAAAGGAGTGATCTGAGAACAGGATTGTCCTGACTAAGCAACCTGCTCCTTTCATTTCATTGGATATCAGGGGACCTCTGTTGAATATAATTCTAGCATTATTATCTGAATATAATTCTAGCATTATTATCTGGCTGTAGGTATATCCAGAATATAATCTATCTGCAACTTCTTCAGTTCTGTGAAGATATAAATAATTATCTTACTGCTGTGGCTCAGCTGAGCAGACTTAATTGCTGATATGCACAAAATTTGTTGACTGACTATTTTCCATTTTTACAAACAACCATTTTTCAATGCAAAACTGTGGTTTGATTACATAAATTCACCATAGGGAATGCAATTCTATGAAAGGAAAAGAAAAAGGTTGAAAAATCACCAGATTTTCTAAATTTTTTTTTATTCCAATAAAAATGTGGCCCTTTGAGCAAGGTAAAATTCAACTGGAGTTGAAGGCGGTAAGTAATTGTTGCGATGCTACATTCATGATTCTGACAATCTAACTTAAGAGAGCAAACATAGCAAAGCAGTTCACATTATACCACAGTACCTCCTCAGCATCCAAAAATGGACACAGAGAGACTGTCATGCATATGAGACTAAGAAAGGCAGCACAGACTTCTCCAGCATGAAAACCCTGTTTTGTACTATGTGTCCAAGACTGACAAAAAGGAGAGGAAAAAGCCCCATAGCTCACATCTTTCAGTAGAATTCTTTGTGGGCAAATAAAAATGACTGAATATTGGATGAATGTGAGCTTGCCTAGAGCCAATGACCAGTGTTCAAAATCACTTGTAGACCCACCCATGTCTTCCTCTTCTTTTACTACTTCAGTTACTGCTATTATACTATTGCTTGCTATTATATTGTTTCTAATTTAATACTTTTTCCTCAAAATCTTTTAACAGTGTAATAGAGAAGACAATATTCTATCTGCAGCCCAGAGTCAAAATAATCAAACCTGCTTCTCTGAAGCAGATTAACACAGCAACACAAGAACAGCTATGTTTGGTCCAACTGAGACCACCCAGACCAGCAACAGAAGCCTAACTGAAAGTGCAAGAATGGGGCATATATTCTTTTAGATGATATGTTTTACTGTTCCAAAGGTTTGTGTATTAAGGACTTCTTCAGACCTAGGTGATGTCTTTGTATTATAAATTCTGGGGTTGTAGAGATACTGGAAATACAGGTTTATGAAATCAGTTGATCAAAATTTAATTGCAAAACGTACAGATTTAATACTGCTGAAATAACTTGTGAATTTTTGTGAATTTCATAATGCTTTTGCTTTCATTTTTTTCCTAAAAACAGAGAAGAACCCAAAGGATTTAATTTCATCATTTTATAAATGATCCATATCAGGGTTCCAAATAATTTTTCTATCAGAAATGACTTTTTTCTTGTGAAGATTTGCTTATATTTAAAGTCCATTAAAACTGCATATAATCAAAACAATACTTTCCAATGCAGGTCAAATTAAATGTATTTTTTAACTCAGAACTTGGACTTTTTTTTTGAAGTTTTCATGAAGCCAGGAATCAAGAGCTTCCACTAAATAATGAACAGTTATTAATCAAAGGTCCTTTCTTACTGAAAAGCAATTCATCAATCCACTCACTTTTCATCATGTTCACATGACTACTTTTAAGATGCCTCCCATAAGTAGCTATGTTCTGTTAGGGATATGTAATCTTACAGGTCTTCTTAGCGTTCACAGCCCATTGCAGCTTTTACCCCTGAGTTTGATAAGTTTGGATTCTAGATTTCAAGGGGAGCGTGAAGTCAATATTCTCCTCAATGTTAGGAAACAAAATTTTGCTCACGATGGCAGTTCTGGGTAGAAGGGGTCCCTTTCTTCTTTTATTGTCCTTATTCATTCACAGAACATGGCGGGAAATAATAATTCAAGTTCTGTCACTTTTGAGACTGTTCCATCTTTTGTTGTCAACCAACAAGGCCGGTCCCTGTAATTCACCACCATCAGTTCACTGCCCTGAACCTCTCCATCACTTCCTTTCTCTTCCCCACATACAAAAAAACTTTCCTCTTCCCTTTCTCTTCTCCCTCCCCCCACCCAATTGCTTCTCTTGCCCATTCCTCCCTATTATATTTTCCCTTTCCAGTTGCTGAATTCCTGTCTTTTTTCTCTGTCTCCTGTATTTACTGTCATCCAATTTTAGGGGAGCCAAATAAAACTTTAGATGAACCATAGTTGCTTTAAATATCTGTAGTTTGATGCACTCTGCTTAAGGATTTAAGGGAAGGCAAAGGGTGTGACAAGAAAGGGAACAAAGCAAACAAAAAAAAGACTCCTCATATGGTATCCACCAGCTTSGTGGGAGCTTTGGGTTTTTGAAATGACAAGTTTGTATTTCCTTTGTTTGATTTTGATCTGCCAAGGCAATAGTAGAGCAATATTTATGTAGTGGTAATTACAGTATTATCCTTTTGTCCCCTCCCCAGTAGCATAGCTATAGTTTATAGTCTGTCAGTATTTCCATTACAAAGTCCATTTTTCAGAGGTCAATAACTCAGTCATTTAAGACTGCATCAGCTCGAAACTTGATATACAAGTTGTCAGAGTCTCTTAATTCACTTTTTATCCCTGTGATGGAAAAGAAATATTTGTCTTTTTTGGTAATTTATGAGAACCTTTTTTCATCTTCCAGCTAAAACTTGGCTTTCTTTCTGAAACTGAAACACTGCAGATAAATTGTTACTAATATGGGCTAAGCCTTTCACGATTTTTTAATGTAGAACTAAACAGCCAAAATATCCAGATAAAAAGCACAGCTATGAAGCAGCCACTGTGGATATTTTTTATCCTTTTTTAGACTGCAGAGTATATTAGTCTTAGCTCACAGTTCTTGCTGACCCATCAGTAAAGCGCATGCTGTGAGTTTCCTAAGAGCAGTATGTGATATGCATAGAACAAGGGAAATAAAACGGCCCAAATTCTCAGCTTAGGCCATTTGTTGCAATTCCATCCAAGTAATGGACTTTTGCCAGTTTGGGCCAAGAGAGATTTAATTCTTTGCAGTAAGGAGAAGTGAAGATGCTTCTGTCAAATTTTCATCCCACAGCAACTCTTTTAAACTGCRTTAGGGATCCAGGAAGAATGAACTGAAACGGAAACATCATTGATGGATACATAATGGTTCAGGTAGCATGCTACTGTTGTTAGATTTGTAAGTAAATCTTATTCTCACACTCAAGGACAGCTATATATAGAGTAACACCTCCAACATCTCTGGGACTGTGTGAATCAGCCCACTTGGCACTAGCTGCTATGTTGTAGCTTTGGGTCATATCCTACAACAGAAGTAAGTAACAACCCCTTTCCCTCTGGGAATTAACAAAGGCAATATGCTGTAAGCAACGTGACACCTTTCAGAGAGAAACAGAGAAGGTCCAGACTTCATCTTGCTTTAGAAATTTGCCTCTCCGTAACCAATCCCTTAGAACTAAGATGTCACGGTGTCTTGGATGTGTCTTTAAGAAAGCCTTATTTTTTTCAGCTAATGCATCCTGCCTGACATAGAGGTACATGCTATTTCATTCAAAAAACTTTTTCCAAGCTAAATAAAACATGTGAATGCGTCAGACATTTTACGTCCATTTGCTGTGGTCAACAGGAAAGAGGAAAAAAGAGCAATGTTTTAGAAGTGAATACAACCAGTACATTGTGGAACTTTTGTGGCATGAGGGAATCACACTTACTGCCCCAGCTTCCTGAGGTCCTCTGTAACCCGAGTGCAGTAATTCACTTCCTGGACTGGTGCTCGAATTAGAAAGCCAAGCAGAAATCAAAACATTTTTTCTCAAAGCTTCATGGCAATTTCCACTATTTTCACAGTTACTGGGGCTCTTCTCATGTCCTGGCAACAGCTTTAGCAGAAAGTCCTTTAAAGTGAGCTCGGTGCAGGGCATGCCTGGTACCCAACCGTCTGATCACACTGAAGGTGTACTTTGTGTTGTCGTGCTTATTTTAAAGATTTATTCCCACCATACCTGGAGAGGCACTTCTGCACACTGTGAGCACTGTGGTCACTGGTTTTAGTCATATTTACTATGAGATGGCTGGGACTCACTGAAAGTTGGGTTCCTTTATATAAGCAAAGATTTTTTTATTTTGAAGTATTTTAAAGCACAGGGCTGGGATAAGGGATATAGCACAGAAGCAGAGTGAATGATGTGATGGCTTTCTCTCTGCTGACCAAGAAAAAATTGAGTACAAACATACAGGCTTCTGTTTCTAAGAAGCAATAACACTGGCTGTAGTGCTATAGAAAAAGGGAAGAGGAAGGATGAGCCTTCCAGTTTTCCAAACAAGGAAAAAGTCTCTGATTTGCTTGAAGGGGCCAAGAAGAGTCTCTTCCCCTGCCAATCCAGCCTGCAGTATGACAGTTGGTCCCTCAGTACAATAATAACAATAATAAACTACTTATCACAGTGAAACCACTAAATAGTAGGTGTTTATTTTACATTCACTGTTGCTCCCAGAAATATATAACTAGAGAAAAAGCCACTCCTGGGTAAATTAAAAATAATAACAGCATGAAGAGCAAATAAACAGTGACTGCATCTGTTCTCACTAATTGCTGAGAAACAGCTCGTTTGTTTAATTCATAACCAGCATTCTGAAGTCACAAAATTTGTTCTTCAGTCCCAAAGTTAGCTTAGCTATACAAACAGTGCAAGGATGACTATTTTTTTTCCCAAGTGATCTTCACTGTTTTTTACTTAGCCAAGAAGGGCCAGTTTCACATACACCAAAGCACAGTCTTCCAGAAAAAGACCAACAAGCATCAGGAAAGAGTGTGCATCTGTTTCATGAGCTAACATTAACCCCTTTCTATTTGTCACTTCATCATTGCTGTAATGTACTGCCACACAAGAGCTACAGGACTTCAGGCACCCAGCTACCTTGCTCAGATCCCACCTGGATATTTTGGCATGGCATATTTTAACATACTAGCTTCACCCTTTGATAGATGCTGTGACTTGCAGTAGAAAAATATGTATTGCAATGCGGGTGAACTGTATTCAATATCAGGCAATGCACAATGATCAGCTGCAGTTTACTAAACCTTTGAAAGCCCCATAGCAGAGGCAGGCTACAAATGGAAGATGGTATTTAGAGTTTATATAGATTCATTTGCAAAGCACTGTATAAACATGTTTTCATATTGATTCATGGTCCCCATAAAATAAAGCTGGTAAATAATCTGTAAAAAAACTCAGCATAAATGGCTGCTTTTTTAATATTTTGTTGAAAAAATGCTTTTTTTTAACAACACAGAGAAGTCAAGGAAAAGTGCCAGTAAAAAATGATGATGCATTCATTTTTATTGAATGCTACTGGAAAATGTCCTAATTAGCTCAAATATTATCATCCTTTACATAAAATCTCTATATTTTATCATAGAATGCAAACTGTCATAGTTCAGACACAAAATCCCAGTGAAGTATCAGAGCAAATTTTCAAAACAACAACAAAAAAATCCCTTTTGCATTTTGACAGAGTTAATTCATGTCAAAGTGTTGCGGGCAGGAAGTTCCATTCTGAATAGGCTTTTGTTAGTTCTTATAGTTCTTATGGTTTGGATGCATGCAGAATATATAATTGTGGAAAGTATGGACCTCTTTTGAAACTGCTAACCAAAACTATTTTTGACTTAGAATAATATTCATCTCACTCAGCTTTAGCATCTGAAAATGTATTAATCAGAAAATGTACTAATCTAAGGAGTTGTTTAGGCTTCTCCCATAGTAAGCAGACAGAAACAGAAATCCCAGAGAGTGCTCCATTTTAGCTGCATAATACCCTTATTTTATGAAAAAAATACATTTCCCTTCACTGATATTCAGGTTTCTCAATGAACTGGAGAGTTTAGACTAGGTGCTTAATTATAAGACAGGTAAAGTTAGGTGAAATTAATCATAAGTATCTAATTAGCTTGGTTTGTGTTACTTTCAATCTTCTGATCACTATCTATAATGAATTTCTGAAGAGCAAACATTCATTCCACAACACAAACTAGCAGCCACTGGGTAGAGATGTATTAGTTCTTCACCTCTTTCATGCCACCTTCATCATTCATGCATGTATTTAACTATGTCTTTCTGTCTGAAAGTTTGTTGTGTAGATAAACATGGGGAGGTCCAAATAGCATTGCCTCAGGTGCATCCTACATCTTAGATCTGTTTTGCCTGCACAAATGRTCAGTTAATTTCATGTGTCCGAGCAGCATCATGGTTTTCTAAATGTGCAAACGAATGCAACTTTATACATAATGAGTCTGACAYGTCCAGGATACACTGGACTCACTGAATATGATGCCATAGAGATGCTTTGTACATGCACAAAACTGTTTCATGTAAGACTTCCAGGTATCCAGCCCAGATTATCAGACACCCAGAAGCTAAGAGTATATACTACCAAAATGATGCAGCAGTGGATTACCTCTAACAGTGGTATGAACCAGCAAGCATTGGCAGTTCCATGTGTATACAGGTTGTATTCCCTTGCTCAAAAAGTACTAAATCAATTCAGAGTATACTGTTTAATTCTGATACTCGTATATGGACCAAATTCTCAAATACAGCCTTGAAAAACATTCATTTCAGCACGAACAGTTCTGTGTGACAAAATGAAATATTTCCTAAGAACCAAGGCTCAAGCTCAATATCATGTTTATAAGCGTGGCCAAGGGTTTCTAAGTGTGTGAAGGGCTTAAGAAGTATAAAAACAGGATAATAAGACAGTGAAACTTCACCAATATGCCCTCCCACCTTCCAGCAAGAGGTGGCTCAATGATTTCATCAGTCAGAGGCAGCACATTTATGTTTAAATGGAAACTTCTTGTTCAAAGTATGAAATGCAAGATTCATAAAAGTTATACTGGGAGAATACTTTCTGCACCCAGAATTCTTCTAGACTGCTTGCTTCCACACTTTGCAAAATACGTAAGTAACAGTGAATGAGAGAGAGAGTTTAGTAGTTCAGACTTTACCTTTGGGAACAGACCGCATGAGTGCAGCCTGGCTCCGGGGAGTGCTTGCTGATTTATGGCACGAGGAGCCTTGCCCTGGGGAGTGGGCAAGAGCAGTCATTTCTAGAAATCCACATGGGCCTTATTGCTGCTCTCCTAAGGTGTGAATGATATGGCTTCAACCCCCTCAGGCAGCGGAGGGTTTTTTAAGGGGAAGTGTGCTGACCTCTGGGGGAAACAAGAAAGAAGAGAATTCTTCCAGATTTTGGGGAGTAGGAGAGATGGAGCGTGTGCGAGTAGCTTAGCAATACCTAACACCAGGATTAAAACTTACAAAATAGTAGAAACTTCTTGTATAAATCTGTCAGTCCATTCCCAGCCTTTAATGTGTCGTCTCTGCAGTTTCAGCAGTCAAGATCTGCTGTATATCAGCCAGGGAAAAGCTTTGTAGTGTTTTCGTGGTTACATTCCGAGTACAAATTTGTACTTTTATACTGACATGCAAAATCCTGATCAAGATTCTGAACCTATTGTACCGAAATCTACAAAAACACAGACCAAGAGACCTTCCCTGCACCAAGGATGTTACAAAACACTGCTGTTGAGGCACAGGTTGTATTTCAAATCTACTGTAAGCAACAACATTCTTTCAGATTAACGGTTTTACATCAGACTATTTCAGTGCTATGCAGCAACGGTCATTTTACCTCAGAGGCTGGCTGTTCCTTTGAAGACACGGTGGATGCAGTAGGTGTACAGAATAGGTAGCACATCTACATTTTCGCAAATGGTCAGTAACTGCAGCCCATTCCTGCTGGGCAGGGTAAGTGACTTGTCCCAGTGTGGAAGTATGGCTGCCTATGGAGATCTTCAGTATAACTTGAATTGAGACAGCAGGGTAAAGGCCGAAATGACAGTTGTCATATTCCATGTGACTATTGCATAGTCTTCAGATACTTCCTGAAAGCTGCTTTCTATCCTCAACCCTATTAAAAAATGTTTGCCCACTGATTCTCATGCTATGCATTATTGTTGCCTTATGTCCTAGTGATGGTTTCCCGCATCTCCCAAGGCTCAGATTGCAAACTCTGTTATGAGAGCAATCCTTCTGCTATGATCTTGTATGCAGCACAGCAGGGCCCTGGTTCTTATTCTGGCTCATCAAAATTACTGTCAGAATAATAAAATGTTTCATGCCGGTCCAGCTGTACTTGAAAGGCTGAGATCACGTGCAGAGCAAGCCTGGTCTCGCACCACACAATTTAGAGCTGCTTCTTTTGTTCCTCCCTTGTTGCACATGTATGTCAGCTGCATGTTCAGATTCTGTGCCAAGAGCTTCCTAAGCCTGTAAGAAAGCCCTGTCCCTTCCTCCGCATATAACTGAGCAGCAGGCACTGAGAAATGTTCGTGCCTTCCTTCTGTACATCAACCTGATATATTGACAGAGCTGTCCCAGAATTAATTCATATTGCATAAATTTTGATGGCAGTGCTCACTGCTTCAAACTTTATTAAACATGTGCAAAAAAGGCCTATGGCTTTAATTTGTTGTGAGGCTCTTCCACTTTTGCTTACTTTGCAAAGATATAAAYGACAATATAGGAGAAAATCAGTGTTTTCAAATTTGCAGAGCAAAAGGAGGCTTACTGGAGTGTCAGCACCACTGCACTTCACTGAATAGATGAAGATATAGATGATAAATATAAATATAAATATATATATTTATATATTAAAAAGGGACTTCATCTCCTTTCTTTATGTACATTTCAATATAAGAGAACTATTGCACAGATTTATTCAAGATTGAAGGTGGTGACCCTGATTCCCATTTTACAGTAGGCCAGTATTAAATTTAAAGTTAAAAAAAATCTGCTGTCCTTTCAAAAAAAAAAAAAGTAGCATAGCAGTAGTTTTCCTTGAAGCATCTAAGGGAAAGAAGCAGCTGTAGTAATAATTATGTATGTTTTTATATTTCCATAGTGTTTTGTAACTGGTACAATACTTATCACACTGAGAAAACATGTTCAAAGTATTAGTAATAGTGTAGCTGGAGAAAACAATGCAAAATGAAGCTCAGTTACGCAGATTGTCATAACAAATCTGACTTTTTTATTTAAAGATACATAGAGATGGCATCAAAGCTGAAAATGAAATCATTTCTAAAGTCCTCTAGTTTCATTTCAAATCAACTTGCTTATTAAGTTCACACACTTCAAATGATTACTGTATATTGTGCAAGTTACTGTAAAAATCATCTAGTACAGACATTTGAGTTTGATATTTTCATCATTTTTTTCCTGGAATAATCATCTGGCTTTATGGCCCTTCATATATTATATTGTCTTTCTGTCACTGAGAATTGGGTAGGGTAGAATATTTATTGTTCTGGTATCATTTCTTGGTTTAAAATGCACAAATCAGTGTTTAGGAGCCATAAGAAGCCACAAAATATGTATTTTTCAAATTAGCTATGAATAATAGAAAGGGTCTCCAGTTTTCTGCTTTGTCTTCCTTCATTTGATGTAATGAAAAATGGTAGCAGTTTTTACCTTAATACCAATTATGGTCTTTTGTACTAAGAACCATATTCTCTGTTCTTATGCCTTCGATTGCCCACTTCAGGCAATGAATATTTTTTATAGCCTAGTGTACCTAGCATTCCATCCCTGTCTGCTTTCTAAACACTTTTTCTTCATTTAAAACTCACATATTTCGTATTCAAACTGAAAACACTACCACTGTTTATTCTTCTGAACATCCCTCCCCATGGCATTTATGCAGTCCTTGCTATCAAAAAACAATATCCACTGAAACTAATGAAAAAAAGGAAAAATGTCTACAGATGCCCAGTAGCTGTTTTACCTTATGGAGCAAAGCACATTGCGGATGCTCAATACATAAATGATAATCATGCCCAGAGTGCAATCTTAGCCCCATGTCAATGGTCTTCAGCTCATTTAGGCTTTCAGAAACAGTACTTATCTTTCTTTGTCTGACATAGCTGCTGTATTTCAAACACCTAAGGATATCTGAAGGTAGGTGTCCCACTTCACTATATAGACAAAATGTCTGGCTTTGCCCAAAGTCACATCAGAATTGTACTGCCAAAAGGGCCTGGGTGAAGGCAGGGAGAGCCTGCAGGTTTCCCTCTGCTACAGCCAGGGAGAGTCAGGATATCTCGGTGGGGAGAGGAGAAAGGTGCTGGCCACAAAGCTAGTCATAGGCAATATGGGTCGTAAGCAGACAAGACAGCAATGCCAAGGAGAAAGATGGCTGGAGACAATTTTTAAAGTGGGTCAGACTCTGATTATCATTTTAACATCCATTTTTAACAAAGAAGACCAAAACACCTCAAACATAGCTCTGGTGCATAAGTCATGATATCATATTTACCACCAGGGAATGTTACACTTCTTTTAGGAAAAAATATAAGTGTGTGTGTATAAATACATATGTACATATATATGTATATATAAATACATATATACATATATATGTATATATACACACATAAGCACACGTGCACACGCACGCGCACACACACACACACGTGTGTATATGTATGTATGTATGCGTGTGTGTTCAATATTTAGCCTTACAGCATTTCAGTCCTGCTTACAGGCTGTGATTGCTAGTGCAACGGAGATATCCCACTCTAATCCTAATCACTGTGCCACTGGCAGCAGATGAATGTAGAACTACAAGCTTCAGTTCCTGGTTGATTATCAGACTTTCAGTTCATTGCTTCCTCTTCTAGAAAGCACTGAAATGCACAACCAGAATATTATTATTTTGCAGTGAATAGGCAGATTTATTATGCAGAGCATGAATGCACTTCAGATTTTTGCTACTGTTCAGCAAACATCCTGTAGGGCTRTACAACTGGATATTAGAGAAAATATTAAGTCAGCTCTTAGGAAACAGACTGGAGAAATTTACCAACTTAGGGAGTTCAGTTTAGCAAGTGCTTTGCAGCTGTTAATATAAAATGTCCTGTGATGACCCTTAGAAAATTGACAATTGCTTTAGAGTGTTAGCTTTGCTGTACTCAGATCCAATGTTTCAACATAACATTTTTTGCACCTTGTCGTAAAGAAAAGGGAAATATTTGTAGTTATCCATAAAGAAATGGAGATGGCTGTATTTCCCTTCCCCCACACACCCAGAAATTGTAACCTTTGAAAGAGATGCTCATGCTTTAGATAACTACATCTACAGATGTGATGATGGGGTTTCTATGGTRGCTATACCTTAATCAGCTTGACTGAAAATAACAAAAAGTAGTCAGTAGCGTTACAAGGGATCCTGAGTATCAGTTCAGGTTTCTCAGCTATCTTAAAATTCATATCACTTCATTTTTATTACAATTGTTACTAGTGCTTGCCAGAGTAAAGCTAGTTCAGGTTTGCCTACATCAGCTACAGCCACAGCACTGACTGCAATACAGATCTACCCTGCAGATGATATTTTAAGAACTTACCTGTTCTATTTTGTATCAGACAACACAGGTAGCTCCATTCATTTCAGTGGGGAATGCTTCTGGCACGTGGTGCTGGTAGTATCTGCAAACGCATTCTATTTAATCACACGTAGAGGGTGAATAGAAAACTCTTGCTGATGCCAAGATAACCGCATCTTCTTCTAGTAAATAAGAAACAGCCACAATATGTTCATCCTTCTTTTCCAGCCAGACTGTTAAATAGCTGTGCAATTCTATCCAACAAAATGGATCAGTCTGGAGGAGAAGATGCAGCAAATAAAATTAACTAAAAATCAGCTCACAGCTCAAATGTAATCTTTGTTGAAACTGTATGTCCCCCAAAAAGCTGTAGTCAGAACAAAATCTGTTCTTTAATATATGTGAATCAAGTGTTTGGTCCAGAAGTACCCTCAGCTTTCACAGAAGCTGTTTTGTATGTTTTATTTTTAAGAATATATTTATTGGACCTGGTTTTTAATTTCTCTTAGCACAGTTTACTGTCGGTCACTACAGCATCTGCAGTCATTTTGCAGGAATTTTCTTAAATGTTTTATATGATACTGCATCTTGAATACCACAATTTGTTTGGTCATGTATATTAGGAGTGGCATTTCACAGAATCACAGAATCACAGAATCGCTGAGGTTGGAAGGGACCTCTGGAGATCATCTAGTCCAACCCCCCTGCTCAAGCAGGGTCACCCAGAAAAAATTTGTCTTTCTTGCCCTTAAAATTACAAGAATGCTGCCAAAATACATGGCTTTAGAGTGTAACACCCATAAGTGACTGTAATTGAAAAATGCATACAAGGTTGATCTGGATGATTTATTCCTGAGTTTGAACCAGCCATAGCCATGAGGATGCTGCTGTGTCAATCATCTCTTGCATCCCTTGACCTTTAGGAACAGCTTCCATGCGAGCTGCGAGATCTCTGTGCTTTCCTTTGCTGCCTAGCAGCAAATCTACTCATCCTCAGCTGCAGTGCCAAGGCACGAGGATGAACTCTGATTGTTCCCCTGCCCCTATTCTGGCATTCTCCTTTGCAGGTAAGAAGCAAACCAGAAACTATAAATTGCTTGTTAAATTATAACAAATCATTAAATGCATAAAAGCACAAGTAGGTAAATAAATTATAGTTTGGAATCAATTTCTCTGGGAGCMAAAAGACAAAGTTAGAGTTGTAAATTGTTTTGAACCGCTTGCAGAACAATTACTTTGCACTGGTAGTACTGAACAAAGGAAATTATTTAGACGTTTCCTGTAAGAATTCTCAACCACTGCATTGCAGGAACAACTCTGAGTATTGCTAACACATAACAGCCCCTAATGCTTCCACAAATGAAATCCTGTAAAAGGCTACTATTATTAATCATTACTTGTAAAATGCTACCAAGCAATTTAACCTACAGAATCAGCCCACTGTAGCAACCACAGTATAGTTTAACCTCTGTAATAATGCATATTCAATTATCTAGCTCATCTTCTTATGTCATTATTATAATTGATAGTCAAGGAACTGCTTAACTACAGCTTTCCATAATAAAAAATAGAGTAAAATAAAAAGATTGGCATGTGATCATTCCTACCCACAGGGCGCATAAAAAGATTAACATGTAATCTATATTTTTCATATTAACTTTTGTTTTGAAACTGTCCTTAATGCACAAATCTATATACTTCAGTGGCACAACAGTATTTCTGCTTCCAGGCCTTACCAAATGTGACAGACCCACAGACATCCACAAAGGCTTGTCTGTAGGATTACATGAAACAGTAAAAGAGCATGGGCGCAGACTCTGGAGCTAGCTGCTGATGCTGCTACACTGGTGGAGTGGCCTTAGTGCTCCTTCGTCCAGGACCGCCCGATGCTCCCTAGGCAATTCCTGGGAGTGGCTCAGGGTTAACACAAGCCAGGAATCATCCTCATAAGAAGTCCGCATTCAGCAGCCCAGTTTTGTACCGTAGACATGGCCAGATAATGTCAAAAAGCTAGTCCTGATACTGTTTCGTTTACTGCTATAGATGTAGCTATAATGCATTCTCATCTTCCAGCTTTCACACAAAGCTTGTGCTTTCAGGGACAAGGTCAGTACATTAAAAAACATAGGCCTAACTTAGAAACCTGAAGATATGGGTTAGGGTGGGCATAACTTCTCTATTGTCTTGAGATTTCATAGGAATAATAAGCCCAGCCACAGATAAATCTCAGACTTGCACCACTTTTAGGTAGCACTACTTCTAGATAATGTTTCGAAGTGGCAACACATTACCAATATACATTTAACCTGACAGGAAAACAAACCACCAAACCAACACAAATTTGAGTACTATGCTTTCCAAATTTGAGTAGCATGGTTTCATGGCTCTTCTTTCTTGGGATAAATTCCCAACAATATGGAATGAGATAATATCATCTGAACATAGAAGTATAAGAACATAAAACTACTACAGCTGGCAACATCAAATATACATCTAACTGAGATTCCCTTGTGAATCAGTGATTTAGGGATGTCTAGAGAGAAAGYGTAATAGGGCATAGAGTAATTTTTCCTTCAGTGTATACCTTTCAGCTTCTAGCAACCACTGATTTAGGGATTTCCTGAGGTGGATATGACACCTAGACTGTTTTTTGAAGGATTTCTCCTCCACAAATTGGTTTAATCCCTTTTCTACAATCCATTATACTTTCAGCTTCCATAAAATCCCATGGCAATATGCTGCGCTAATCAATTATACATTGTGTGAAAAGTGTGTGAGGCCTGAATGACTAGGTTGCAAATATGGACTGGGAAAGAAGTCATACATTCATTTTCATTATTTCATGAACATTTATTAATGTTGCGGCAAATTTAAAAATAAACCTATGACCAAAGCATTTGAACTCTGTAGCTTGGTTGCTGTAGCTTGGCTTATTGGGATTTTAGACCCTTTTATATTCTAAATACCTAGGTTTAAGGGTATGATAGTATTTTTTTCCCTTTACTATATACCTATAATAATATCAGTATTTTCAGCATGTCAGGAAAATATATTATCTATACTGACAATTTTAATGTAATTATTTTGTTCCATTCGTTGATGTAAACTTTTGATGATGCTCTCCTGAAGAACTTAGCTTTGGGGAATGTGCTTTATTTTTTATGTCTTTTTTTTTTTTCCAATATTGAAGGAAATGTGATTTCTTTTTTATAGTCCAGTAAGAACAGAAAAATGGATTCATGGCATGGACTCATGGTTTGTTGATTAGTTATGTAAAGAGACAATTTTATCTTTGGATAATTTGCTGATCTGTAAGCTTTTTTCCTCTTTCATATTTTTGAAATAATGGGATTTTGCTGAAAGACAAATAGACTATGAAAGAAGAAGATTTGAAAAATGCAGTTGAAACAGAAAGCAGCATTCTGTTAATCTATGACAATGAAAAAGATTACAGTGAGAAAATCAACCCTCAGGACAGTCTTAAGATTGTAAGAACTTCCTTTAGACACATCTGTAAGGTTGTAAAATGTGTTTTCTGAAGTGGAAGTTTGCAGGATTTTAGCTGGTGAATTTTCCTCTCAATATCTGGATTAGATAGGGCCTAACAGATCTCTCCAGAAGCTGTGCTCTTCAGGATGAGCATACTTATTTCTTGGGCTGATATTCCTGATTACAATGAAGTGCCAATGCAAAATATGAGCACAGATATCAGGAAGAATGACCTGTCTTGAATAGGCAGCGTCACCACTGAGTATACCCTTTACTTTCCTGGCATTGAAATCAAATCAGTTCAATATCACAGAGGGAAGGAGAGGCAAGGCAGAAAATGTTATAAGATATATGTCTAAGACAGGTAAGATGAATTACCTTCTGAATGTGTCCATCATTCTTTATTGAAGATAGAGAGAACTTAGGTGAGAATATGTAAATAAAATTGTCTAGGGATTACCTTTGGCTCTGAGGCAACCTGGTATGGGTGGTTTGTATCTATACTACTAAACTCTCTTGCCTTCTAAACAGGTTGGCCGAACAGACTATCTCAACCGCAGACCATCCTACCTCCCAAACCAAGCCTGAGGATTATCTGCAGACAAGGCACTGAGCAAACTACTTTAAGAAGCAAATTGAACCAGGTGACCTCCAGAGGCCTCTTCCAACCTAAATCATTTACAAGTCTATGATTATCAGGGAGACTGCTAGTTCGCATGGACCAAAAACTTGCCAGTGTCCATATTAATAATTTAACAGGATGGACTGCATCATATTAGACACAGACCCTTCTCTGGCCCTGTTAATCAATTAGTGTAGTGTAGATTTACCCAGACTATACATGCAACTAAGTAGAAAGCGGAGCAAAATATTCTACTGTTTGAATTGAGAAAAATTGTCAAAACAGTCCCTTTCTTGGTTATACATTTGATTTCAGTAAATTACTATTTCCTGATCAAACCTATTTGTCTTGAAATTTCTGAGCATCTGTAATAATATCACAATTTCCTTTTTCTTCAGTATTGTGACCATTTTGCTGACAGATGGGGAAGCTGTGACTCAAGCTTTTAAGTTATAACCAACAAAAGTTCTATTATTAATAAAAAGTCTATAATCATTGATATTCTTATGAAAGTGCAAATTAATGTTGCCGTGCTGTGACTTGTAATACATTATGTTGTAGCTAGGTATAGCCAGTATGTTGTTTTCAAAAAACCCTAAAAATAGGTGAAAAAAATGAAGGATGTATTGTAGATCCAATTTTGTGAGTCTGAAGATGCAAAGACTTGTTCTTCATCTCTTTCAAGATAGTTTGGAGTTCAAAGTTGAGCCAAATATCACAGCAAGAGTAATTGTCTTTATAATTACAATAAACTCACAGATATGGCCTCTCAGTTAGAATTTGCTATAAAGTGCCATAAATGTACACTGCATTCTACAAAAGTTGTACAGAAAAACAAATTATGCTTCCACTCAGATTAAGAGCATTTTTGCCACTGAAGTTACAGCTGTGACTTCAACACTTGTGGACATATCCAGGATATCCAACCTGCTTCATCTTTGAAAGCAGTTCATTCATGACATGGTGAAACTGCCATGTCAAATGCAGGTTCTCAGGGTTTCTTAGAGTGGGATTTTGCAGCACCTCTGGATGCTGTGGTACTTCATTCCTGAACTGATTACTCAAGGAATGGCATATATGAGCTCACCCCAGTCTAGACATTTCCCTTATTTTTGACAGTGCAAGGATGTGTCCTAAAATGAAGCTCCACAGCACACTGAGCTTATAGTGGAGCTCAGACATCTGGGATGGATGAAGAGCAATGCAGTTGTGAGAAGATACAGGGTGTCTTTTTGAGACTGACATCAGCACAGAAAGGTATTATGGGAAAAGTGGGTCCTGAGGAAGAATTTGAGAGAGAGATAGAATTTGTTTAGCAAACAAAGAATAAAATCTAAAGAGTAAAGTATTCCACTGCTGAGAGCTTTACAACATCACATCTGAAGAAAATCCTGTATTCTGCAATGAGATATTTTATGGAGAAGATATCAAGTGAAATTAACTGGAGTGATTTCACAAATTATATCTGCAAGACAAATCTCACTGAGAATGCAAAATGTCTTCAAAAAAAAAAAGAAAAAACGCAAAACCTGCTGCTAGGGTCACTGTGGTGGTTGATGGGTTTTTTTGTTTGTTTTATATTTGTATTCTTTTATGAAGAGTCAAAATAAAGGTTTTAGGCAGTTTTAGTACAAAATCATTGGTTTTGAATCATATAATCTTTAATTTATACAAAGCTTGAGAGAACTTTTAAGTTCTGGTGCATAAACAGAGCAAAGAAACTAGTAACTGCTTTATTCTATCTCCATAACAACACAGGTAGGAACACTCTCTATTTGACAAAAGAAAGAAAAAAAACAAAAGTGGGGAGGGGAAGGACAATTAGAGTTCAAACATCAAAAAATCCTCGAGCTAAACAGGTGTTCTTACTACAGAAAGAAATGGAAAAGCAACTCCAGTAAATGACAGGCAAATTGCAAAATTGAATTTAGGAATAAGAAGGAATCTGAGGAGTAAGAAAATAAAGATCTTAAACATTTTTCATTATGTTTTTTGCTACAGAAACAGAAGAACACTATCGTATAACCACGTATTCGAACCTGGAAAAAAGATGCAAAAGAGGAGCATTCAGGGGTAAGAATTTAATCTAGTCATCTAAATTTCTCTGTAGTCAGTGGAGAGAAATAGATTACATAATGATTTATCCTATCTTAAAACAACAAATCTCAGACAGGTCAGAAAGACTGCTCTCTGAAAGTGCCTGTCTCTCACTCTTGATGGTAGACTGAGTCTAAAGGACTTGTTCACACTGGTTAGCTAAATTTTTTATAGTCAAAATCAAAATCCCTCTCTTCATACTGACTCAGAGAAGGCACTGTATAATACCACTTACATTGCACCATATTTTCATTATGCTGCATAATGTGAAATATTGGTTACAGTCATTAATGTTCTTTTTGTGCTAGACCTAGATTACCGAGAAAAAAGCTGTATTATCTGAGAGGTTCAATTACTAAACGAACAACTTTGTTTCTTTAACTGGAGATTTGATCACCGTCTTTGACATCTTTGACTATCAGGACATCCTTTCTGGGACAGACTATCTTCAGCCTTGTCTGACAGAGAGGAAGAAGAGGAATTCAGGAGAGAAATATCCATCTCTGAGCTGTGTCACCTCCTGGGGAACTGCAGGGCATCATGCATTTGGCATATTCTCTGCCTCAGTGAGTTATACACTCACCTGTGCCACTGTGCCGGGGATGTTTCTGTTTAGTTGCTGATTCAGTTTATAAATTATATAACTAAATCAATGGCTCTCATTACTTGTAATGTGAGCTATTGAATTTTGCTTTACCTCAGATGATTCAAGTAGAGAGATTCCCCTGGAGACATCAGAAGAGAGGAAAAAAAAAAAAACAGATATGAAATGAAGCGGAATGGAAAGTAAGCTGCTTGCAGCTTTTTCAGACCAGAGATTAACAATACACAACCTACACAACAAAGTTTTGGGAACAATAGCATACCTTCATGTCATGAAATGAAATCATATGCTTTTAGTGATCACAAAGTACTGGAAATATTAAACGATGAAATGTAAAGTCTTGTGTTCTTAGAATTTTTATGAACTGGTATTCATGGCACAGCAGACTTTCAAAAAACTGTCGGTGAAGCTTGTCACCAAGCTTTCTTTTGCACTGTTTAAAAGGGACTTCTGGATTTGGCCTTTTCACATCATACATTTCACAAGGAAGTTTACATGGAGCAAAACAATTTAGTTTGATTTTATTAGTGTTCTCTTTTTCTTGGTTCAAAGTAACAGCTAAAGACCCCTACTAGAATCAAAGATTTATTGAGTTTGGTCTAAGCAGAATGCAGAAGCACCACTAACCTAAGAACACCAAGGTGACTAACGTCAGTGAAGGAAGGGAAGAGATGGCCGTAGAGCCACCAGCACCAGGGAGAACAGGGCATCCCCCTCTTCAGCCTCACTGCTCTGTGCCTGGGGAACAGGAAAGGACACCAGGGGCTGGTCCGTCACCCATTGCAGCGCCACCTTCAAATACCTCCTCTGAAGCAGGTAAAGCAGGTACAACAGCCCACTCAATCAGTATCCGCTTTTCCCAGGACCAAAAACATAGTAGGAATTTGGGGGATTGTCCTTGGCTCTCGTCTTCTAACTAGAATGTCCATCCTGGGCTTTAGAAAAATTCCCCAGGAAAGGCTAGACTGAACAGATATATTTCTTTCAAAAGTTTCAGTTTTAACTACTCAAAAATTTCACATATGCCATTGAAAATTTCCTAACCAGTATATATATTTTATACATATATACATATATATGTATACAATCTAACACCAACAGTGCAGGCTACTGTGGGTGGTTACAGATCCTTTTGTAATACCTGAGCAATATTAAAGATGAAAGTTATCAGTCAAATAAGCACCAGGATGTATATGTATATCTGTGTATTTATATGTAGTAAATAGTTTTAGGAATTTATGGCTGCCAGACAATGTGAAGGCTAAAAAGTATAAGTGGATTCCTAAGAAATTAGATGTGTTTACAGAAGACAGGGATGCTGGTTGCTGTTAAACACATTAAGCCAGATACAATCTCCAGCCCAAGAAATCTGTTGACTGTTGATTTTCAGAAGCTGGAAGGGCATGTCAGATGAATCATCACTCTTCCTGCCTTTTTTACCTACAGAGTGTCAGAGACAGGGCAGATGGCTAACATACTCAGTACAGTTGTTCTTTCCTCATGAAATAAGGCAGAGAATATGCCTCAAAGACTGTGCCACCGTGGTCACTCCAAGGTTTTGATATTTTTGTCCCTGAAGCTAAAATTTTGGCATTGAATGTGTTGTTAAATCCTTGCTATCTTTCATTTTGTGTATTTACAACTTTTTCAGGGCTCTACTAAGCAGTATTAATGTTAAGCAGTACTAAGAAATAGCTGGGACTATAGGTCTAGATATGGGATAGGCACAGACATATTTCTGTGAAAGCACAGAAGTGACCCAACTTCACAGAAGAATCACATGAACTTCTGGAGAAAAAGAACCATGTCTAAATAACAGATGCTTACTTGCCTTGGTTTTGTTATTGAGGGAATCTGTGACGTCAGATATGTAAAAATTAGAAACTAGATACCATTCCCTCTTTTGTGAATGCACACCTTACTGAGCTACAGTCATATTTCCTCTTGTGGACAGACCTGTGAAATGTGCAGACTTGCACAGCTTTTGGCCAGGATATCCCTGGTGAAGGATATCCCTGTCCTATCCTATCCCAGACTTAGGCCCTTCTGCACAGCGATAGTGGCAACGGAAGGACCACACACCATTATGGTAGGGAATAACCCAAACCCAAGCCCTTCATGTACTCAGAAATTGTTCTCCTTCTGTATTTCATTGCCAGGAGAGTGATATCATATTCTTATTTTAAAAGAAAAGGGTAAACTTCTCTTACGTGCCAGAGGGAGGACTGAAGCACAGATTAACATATAAAACATAAAAGTAACATTATATAACATATATATAACTATAACTTTTCATAGTTTCAGACCGAATCTTCTTCTGTTTCCTACTGGCTGGTTTCAGTGTCCCTCTGCCTGTTAGGTATTTGGGTACCTAGAGCTCCCTACCGGTTACACAAAAAATACGAGTTTGTGAACTGTAAGCCAAGAGTGGGTTACCTGAAAGCTGCTTACCTAAAAGCTGGTTACTTGGGAAGATATAATTCAGTCCTTTTATGGATTTGGGATTTAGTCCTTAAAAAACAGGCAGTCAAAAATTTAGATAGATATTATGTACGTAGCAAGTAGCTAACACTGACAGGGTTATTAATATGCTTAAAATATTATTTCACTAATATTGATAGGAAAATAGAAGAGTCCCTCTAGGGCCTTTTGGCAGCAAGCCTGATAGCAACGACTTGAATGTGTTGTAGATTTCTCGAACAAAGGTTCAAAGAAGTATTTAAAATTGTTGTTTACCAATATATAAGGCCTTGTTACCATAAAGTTTTTTGAGTTTAAAATAAAGCAACATAAAACCAGTGTTATGCATACTAAAATTCAGTTAACCAATAGTTTTCATTGTGAAATTGTCAATGGAATTGCCCACAGTTAGATGCACTTCTAGCACTTTCCCATGTGGACTGGATCTTGACCTAAGCTGATTACTTATTTTCATCATTAACCTGGAAGATATTAAAAAAATCATTACTGATAAGGTCTGTGGGATAGACAGAAGTAAATAATGTAAAAGACAGGCTGACTGTTTCAGAGTCATTTTTTAAAAGCAACAAATATAAAGTCATATATCAAGGCATAGCTCATTTAGATTTTGCCGACAGCAGGGATCTCTCTCTCTCTCTCGTTAAGGCTTGGGTAAGCCTTAACCGATTACCAATGGTGTGAGCAAAAGAGCTAATATGGCTTTGCAAGTATATGCAGGAAAATAGGGAGGAGAGCAGCAAGTACAACACTTCCCTATTTTAGACACAGACACAGCTATGGTTGAAATACTTGCTTTAAATCTTACATCTGCAATTGAAAAAGAAAGTTGCAAATTTTGAGAATGATCAGAAAAGAGTCAAATAAATGATTAAAGAGAAGTCTAGGATCACTGAGGTGTAAAAGTTCCAAGAGAGGAAATATGGTGACTGAGGACCGTCCCTTCCAGAAAATACCTAGCAAAATCTGGTGAAGGCGTTAGGTGGAAGCTGAGTAAATTGAAGCATGATATTTTAGGAGTGAAGGTGTTTAACCAATTTATTAAGAATCATAGTGGGTTTATTTTCCTGAGAATTAAGTTAAGGCTGGATGTGGTTTTCTGAATATGCTCCATTTCAGTTACGGCTATTTGACTTTAAAAAGGATTTAATCCAGAGAACTCAAAAGGATTGCCCACATTATGTAGAAGGTGAAAAAAGATGATCATCATGATTCCTTTATGTACCTAAAATCTATCTAGAATCCAACAATCCTACTGTCATCTTATGGGGCAGGGAGGAGAACTTGCTCAAAAAATAAAAAAAGCAGAGTAAATGGCAGAGAAATAAAATGTTCTTAAAAATTATATATGGTTTAAGAAAACAAAATGTACCCTTGCAGAAATCACGTGCCAGGCTGCTTTACAGACTCGCCCCATTTTGAACTGAATCGTGAGTTTTGCATAGTGAAGCTTTTTGATCCTGGGTCTCCCACATCCAGAGTGAGCATCAGAACTCTTGAACTATCATACCCCTGTCGGCGTGGCCTTATGTCCCACACAGTACAAACAGATACTGCGGGGATGGGAAAGAAAGATCATGCAGCCCAGGGGTTAAATGTTGCCTTCTGACTCAATAGTCTAGCAAGTACTTAAGGAAAGCAGAAAAGCGAAGACTAATGGAGACACATCCGAAAGGAGCTGATAGCCTGTGATGACACTTCACATAAATTAGGATGTGGGAAAACCAAGCTGAACTCTGCTTCAGCTTGTCC
The DNA here is from genome assembly GCF_003343035.1 of Apteryx rowi. Classification (NCBI taxonomy): domain Eukaryota; kingdom Metazoa; phylum Chordata; class Aves; order Apterygiformes; family Apterygidae; genus Apteryx; species Apteryx rowi. The sequence goes on along the minus strand of NW_020450952.1, from coordinate 102,581 downwards.
ACAGCAATGGTTTTAAATGAAGATTTCCAGCTGCCTGGACAATGGCAGGCAGCAGCAGGCTAGACTTCTGTTTCTGTGGGTTGTATTTGCCCTGAGGATATATATGGGATCAGAAAAAGAGAGTTAGGAAAATGCTGCTTTGGGGATTTGGCTTGAATGGAGATTCCCAAGAACTTCATGTCTGCAAGAAAAAGTTAAGTTTTCTCAGCTCTCTTATAACACTCAGCTGATAGAAAAGGGTGTCTCTTGGCTATATAACAGCTGTGTTGAGGCAAAGTCATATGCCTAGTTGCTACATTTAGGTGTCTTTGACATTTTCCCCAAGAAGCCCAAAAGACTGCATAGAATATAAGGGCAGTTGGCATCCACGGTCCGAGAATGTCTATATGTTATACTGAAGAGCATGAGGAATGCTTCTTGGCAGATTTCTTTTCACTAGGAAATCTCTTGCCTTCTTTGGAAACTAAGAAGCTAGGATATGACTTTTTAGTTGTGGACCTGCAGAGTAACTTCCCTCTCTCTTCGAGATGGACCTCAGCCTTGATAATTTGTCTGTGTAAAATTTATTTTCCTCTTTCATTTTCCTTACTGAAATGAGCAACTTGCTTTCAGAAATTAACCTGCCCTTTGGCATCAATCTCAAATACAACTGAGTAAAACAAAACTTTTTTTTTTCCTGAATTGAACAATGCATGCAAAGCACGCAATGCATGTTTTGAACAATACATTCTTACTTGAATTGAAATTGCTAAGTAATAGAGCCTTATAGCTCAAACAGAAATCATTAAAACTGATCAGACATCTGTGCATTCATACATGCAAAATGTTCATCTTCAGTTATTCTAATAATCAGTAACAAGCAGAATACAAGAAAAATCAGAGTAAAAAGAATGAATGTCTGGTTGGCATAGTTGCAGCCAATAACTGACAACTTCACCTGATTTAGTTTACTGCTTCTGCTTTTGAACATTGTGGCTTCTTTTGCTTCTCCCCTTCTTGCTCATTTTGATTGCTGTCTGGAACATTTGTGAGATTCAGGATTCGTTTCTGATTATGGCAATCTGATTTTCCCTGTGCTTGGCTAATTGCATCTCTTATTTCTCACAGATCATTATAAGAAAAGATAACAATGAAAATCAGTTCCTCTGGAAAAAATATCTTTGCAGTCCCAGGACTCCAAACTCCTGAAAATCTGTAGCAAAGTGTTACATCCTTTTTTTCAGAAAATGCTTAAACATTTGTTTATGTAATTGTAAATGCTATCAAAAAGAGAAAATTTCAGGAGCGCTGTACAGATTTAGGAACACAAATCTCATTAAAAGCATATATGATTCTACGGAGCTCTTTGAACATCCTCAAAAAATAAGCAACCGCTGTTCTGAAGGGGAGAGTTTACCTGAATCCAATACAGTCTTTCCTGTAGTTACCTAAATCCAAGGCCATAATTTTGTTGTCCCTTCAAACTAGCATAAACTAGCACCAACAGTGGCTGCTTGGCCACCCTGCAGGCCTCTCCCTTGTGTCAGCATGAGTATTTTCACAGCCTCATGGTAACCCAGACTCGGGAAACGATCCAGGCTAATTGTTGTTCTTTACTTTGGGGAGTTGGGGTTTTGGGGGGGGGGGGTTGTCTGCTTGTTTGTTTTACTTTTCTGCAAGGTGGCTGCTTTTAGGAACAGTGCTCCTGCACAACTAGAAGTGATAGAGAAACCATAAAACAGATCTCAGAATAAAAACAACATTTCTAGACTCACAGGCAACATAAACAACCTTAATAACACAGACTTGATACCATAACAACCAGAATTGTCTTGCTGAGTCTATAGTAAGCAAGTAAAAGTTAAACAGTAGCATAGTATAGTCTAAACTTTTTGCTTGATCTAGCCTGGATCAAACTTTCCCTGGTAATATCCTTTCTTGAACCTCACTAATTGGACACACATTAGATCTAGCTGCCCTCTGCTATTCTTAAATGGAGACTGAATGCAAATTAGATTGTGTGATTTCATCATCAGCCATGGGCCCAATCATGCATAGGTATTAGCACAAAGGAAAAGATGTGGTAATTTCTGTGTGCCAGTGAAATCATGGCAGCTGGAGTCATTCAACAGTTCTTCAAAGAGATATTCAGGAGATATGTTTTCCTGTATAGTTTTTTTTCATATCTTTTCTTATGCTTGCATAACTTCTTTCTTCTCATACACACTTCAACCAAGTCTTGAATTAGCCATTTCTGTAAATGGATAAAGGAAATATAAATGAAAATGAAGGTGAATATCATATAGGCATTTATGTAGAAGAAAGTCTAAAATGTGGAAAATTTGGCAGAGGATGGGGATAGAGTGAACCTTGGATGTCTATGCTATGCAAAAACTATGAATGAACTTAGGACCCCCCATAAGTCAACCAGGCTTGCTATCAGAGACCATTTGGGTCTGACAGTGCAGAAATCCCCAACACAGAAGGTATTCAAGCCCAAGAAATCCTAATACACCAGGACAGAACAATGAGGACCAGTCAAGTCCAGAAGTAGCATAAAAACATGCTGATCCGYTCCTGAGCTAGTATGTGAAAATAATCCTTCCAGTTTCAGACCAGCTTTCATGCAACCAAGGTACCTTTGCTCTGCATTTGCTCACATTTTTCTTCCAACATTGGCATGAGCAAAGCCAGCTTGAACATCACTGAATCTGACAGCTCTCTGGCATGCTGTGAGATTTTCAACTCTCCTTCTAAATGAGTCTGGCGAGGAACAAAACAGTCTGAAAAGCTATAAGCCAAGAGCACTTCTGACAAAGCCATGCTCCGTGGACTGTCTCCATGATTTTAGCAGATACGAAGATACTGACGAAATATTTCCATCCATATGTAAAAATTAGTGCATCCAGTTGTTGTTTTGTAGGATGCAGTCCCTGAGAACTTCAGCCTGAGAATGCTAGTGTGGAACAGGTTCTTGTCCATCTTAGCCTTGCAGTTTCTTGGGGTAGAATTTGTTTTGCCCATTTTTAGGTGCCTGAGATGTATAAAAGGATAATGTTTACAATGTATAAAGGCTGACAAACTCAGGCATGGACATTTATCGTCAAAAGTGGGTAGACAAATCCTGTCTTTCAGATGAGTTTTGGAAATGCTATCAACCTTGGTCCAACTTTCCTCCCTCAAAAATCAGCTGGAGCCATACCATTAAATCCAGTGGAAGAAGCATTAGGCCAGAACTGCAACTATGGAAAAAATCGTCCTTGCTATAAAGATACAATTGCAACTTGACAACTATCAGATGTAGTGCAATGTGCGTTCTACTGAATTTTATCCCTCTGTCACAAGCAAGATGTGAAGGATGCAGTAGTCTGTGCCTGTATTTAGTCAAGTATTAATCTGAAGGGCCTAGATCCTTCAGAAGAGAAAAAGATGCTTTATTTGCATAATAGAATGGCATTATGCTCAGTACATTAAACCACAGAAAGGATCTTTCATATAGAATGGCATGTTCTTTTTACCTATGTCACATAGCTCTGAAAGAAACATTACAGTTCCCTGTAAAATCTCCCATTCATCCATTTGCAGGGAGAGCACCATTTAATACACTGCATTGATTGTATACTTATTTTTACATTGTGCATCTGAACATATTTATTTTTTGCCATGATGTCTTATGCTCCATGCTGTAGGTTACTGCAGTCTAGTGGACCACGCAATTAGAATGTTAGGGCAATAGTAACTTACACATTTTAGCTCTGAGATTTTGTATAGTGTAACAAAACAATGAATTCTGGCTATGCTCCACTGTAAAATCTAATCCTAACAGACACACTCTTCATGAAATGGAATCAAAAAAAGGAAAAAATAGAAAAGGAGAAAACAACAAAGTACTATGCTTTATGCAAAAGGTCTTTTCATTTCAGTTGTTAAAAAAGAAAAAAGAAATCTAACAGGCATGGCAAATTACAAGAGTTTTGAAAAATCAGGGTTTTTTTAAACAGTGAAGTTCTAAGTTCAAGGAAATGCAGCTTTTTTTTTTTTTTTTTTACCTTTATGATGAATATCCTTGAGGCATATCCCTTAACAAAAGCACCTGTCAGTAGCTGCAGAATTTAAATTCAATTTCTGTGGTCATTAGAGAGAGATTTGAAAAGCCAGATGTCAAGGCAGGTGCCATAGTATATTCGATAGTAAGTTAATGGCCCTTGAAATTCAGAAGCACTATGTCAGCCCTAACAACTCCCGTTGTAACCAACTCCCCCTCTCTCTGGCTTATGCTTCCCTTTGTGTTTCCATTGCTTTTATTAAGATCAACAACTGAATGTGAAAATGATGTTGTTTTTCTGATTAGATGAGCTAACATATCACATTACATTGTTTCACTGTCCATCACTCCTGAGACTTTACAATTGCGAAGCTTCAGTTCTACTGATGTATTTTCAAGAAGAGAAAAATAATATCTACACACTGCAAATAAACCATATGTGCTATTAAATATAGTTCTGCTGCTTCTATTCCTATGCATTAAAATATTTCAGTTAAGCCAGATTTAGATTGTCTTTCTCCTTTTTACCTTATGAGATGAAAAGGATTCTTTGGAACGCTATAGAGAGTCAATTTATCATGCAAAATGCTGGACCAAATGTTGGCTTTGAGTTGCAATATGCAATTGCAGGTGCAATTTGACTCCCTGGCTTTTAAAATATCTTTTTGGGTAAAACAATCATCCTCTTTTCAGACTTCCTCAAGCACCTCATCAGATGGCAGCAGTGTTTTATAGCAGGCGGTTGAAAGACTTGGCACATACACTGCAGAAAATGAAGGTTTTAACAAACGAAGCAGGATTTTTTGAATGCTGAGCAGAGAGTCTTCAGTTGCAGTGACATTCTCTTCATATGTGAACACAGATTATCCCTGCATAGATGATGATAGAATAAATCAGATCCTTGCAGAAAAAAGCAATTCTTAGCAAGTAGATTTTGCAACCTGAGCATGTATGAAAATATATTTTCCATTCAGGGTAATGATTACTGAAATTTGGAAAGTTTTAGGCTCAGCTACAAAAGATTTTGCTCAGTTTCTCTATCAACTTAATTCAATTTGAAAGTGAGATAACAGTAATATAAATGTTTAACTGAATTTGTGGGCACGAACAAACTTCAGAAATGTCCACCAAGACAAGCAGCCGCAGACTCTGCACGTCCTAGGTGTGATGGTGCAGCACATATTGGCACCACCTTGTGACGTGCTCCATCTGACTTTCTGCACGTTGCTGCTAAAGGGGCAATGCCTGATCCGGCCACTGCCATGCATTCTTTTCCTTTTCATTGCATCAAATTTAGCAACCRTGTGAGCACGTGACGAGTCAGGTCAGCTTATGTGTTAGGTGGCTTAGGTCAGCTTAAGGGTATTGTGAATACATGAACTGTGTGCTGAATCAGACCGCTGGCCCTGGCTAGCCGGAAATCCTCTCTCTAACATCAGCGAGGACTCTCTACTTCAGCAGAAAAATATTATAACATAAAGCCTTTATACTGCAATTACACCAGCACGTGCTAATGCTCCACAGACGTGTCTGCTCATGGGCACACACTACTGCTCTGGGCTAAGTCTTGCACACAGCCTCTGAGTCTTTCATCAAGGCCCAAGAAATACAATAAAACAGTTTATCTGTCTGCATTGGCTTACAAGTTTAGATCTATGTGTCTACAGAGGTATGGTTCCTTCCTAAAGGCTCATTAACACTACCTGAATGAAATTAATTGTTGGCCTACTCCCAGAAAAATGTTTAGCATTATCATTTCCATTCTTTCAATAGAAGTTTCTTATCATTTATTTACAAATTCATTGATTTGAGGAAAAACAAAGTAACAATGTATAAACTAAACTGGTAAAAGAAAGAACATAATATAGTGGGGAAAGAAAAGACAACTGATACATATACAATACAAAACAGTATATTTTAAAATAATTCTGAACATTTTTCTGATCCCTGAGAACATTCAGAACATGACAGTAAAGTTACTAGAATTTGTGCCTTTACCATTCCAGGTCACCTCCACAGAATTTCAGTTATATTTTAAAATCAAGACTAATGTAAGATACCCCAGTGCATTTGGGGTATAGGGGATTGGCAGCGTACATCTGATTTTCTTCTAATTATACCTCAACAATCATCCCCATGGAAAACAGTTTATGTAAACATGTCTCATGCAATTCTGTCATGCAGAAAGAATTGGGAAGTTGTATTCTAATTAAATTGACTCTGAATGGAAAATATGCAAAAGACTAAGCCTGTGCAATCTTTATTTGCACTGTAAACACTTACCCAGGTCAGTAATTCCAGCAGTACAATCTCCAGGGAAAAGAGGTGTTGCACAACCCTAGCTTGTCAGGCCCACGAATGTGCAGCAAGGATACCCTGAATGATACAGAGGTGCTCAAACTTCAGAAAACTTGTTCTGCAGGAAAATTCAAAATTACCTTTTATTCTAAGTCACAGTAGAAACATAAAAAGTTTAATATGCCAAGTCATTACACTTAAAAAAAAGGAATTGTTGTTCAGATCAAGGAAAAACTGTTCTCATTTCAGTGTTTTTAAATTTGAATGAAAACCCTTTAAAAACTGAAACAAGCTCCTTCATATATTTAAAACACTTTTTGCCCCTTCTCATTTGAACAAAACGAATATGCTCACATGGTAAATTTTGATTTTGACAAACTACTTTTTTGGGACCAAAATGGTCCATTTGAATATGTTTTTTCCAGCTCCATTGTTATATTTTTAGCTACAGGATGAATCAAAATGACAGTCATAGACTTTCTTTGTCATTGAAAGTTTATATAACTTTCCTTAAAGAAAGAAGTCTACTAATAAGACAGGTGAGAAAAGGTTCATTAAAAAAAAAAAAAAAAAATTACTACAGAATATTTCTACTCATCAAGACAGAAAGAAAGGGACAAAACCAAAAAATCTCCCTCTGTCCTCAACACACACACAACACACACATGCTCAAGTCGGCTTCCTAGATTAAAAAAAAAAAAGAGGTTTGTTATCTATTAAAAAATTTTGTAGATTAACAACCTTCTGCTACTACAAGGTGGCAAACAGACCAACCCCCTCATGGTAGTCCACATAGTACAAAAAGAGCCGGGCAAACTTTTGTGGCAAACTAAAGATTTCAGAATTTGTTTCCTGCTCTCTTTGCAAAATGCAAAAGAGTCCAGTTTGGGTTTTGGAAACCTCATTTTGGAAACTTTGATTTCAGTAGTATATTTCAAATTCAATAACACCTTAGTTTTCAGTCCAATATGTTTACATCAATAATAATAATAACCTTTATAACAATGTTCACAATAAACGAACCAGGTTTGGTGGCTGCTTCTGTAAAAAAAAAGCCCAATTGCTGCCTGGAGAGAGAGAATTATCACGTGCAATATCTGCTTTGACAGCTACATTAGGGGTACGATTTATTGACATGTGACAGAGAAAAGCAGAAATTCTAGAAGTTTATTTTCACTCGCATGCAGACAGAATTCCAAGTGCTTCCCCCTTTACCTGCCTTACCCTGCCTCATAATTCCCATCCAAAGCCATATTTCATATACTGAAAAAGAAAAAAAATTACCTCAGCTACTACCCTCCTTTAAAGACTCTCCTATCAAGTCACAAAGCAGTTTCCCAGAAAATCTGTAGCGGCTACAAAAACTGACACCTGCAAAAGAACGGCAGCAGAAGAAAAAGGAACTAAAAAAAGAGCAACATAATCACATAAGCCTTCCTGGAGTATAGTAAAGGGGCAAAAAATTGCTACAAAAAGACTGATATTGGGACCCACACAGAATTCATGTCATGCCACAGCAACCGATGAGGCTTGCTCCTCTCACTAGTGGGTCCATATTACAGTGTCAGCTTTCAGCAAGGAGGCATTATTTTTATAAGTTTTTGCTGAAGCAAAGATAGCACCAAGGGTAACATTACTATTAGCTGGATTACAGTAGCTCTTGTAAACCCTAACTTCCACTTATCATTCTAGACAAGGAGGCATATGGATGTTATTGTCCGTACATATTTAAAATGCTTCATTTTCCTTTAGAATTTGAGAGGGAGGTGTCTTCCTACCTTGAGGATTTGGACTTAAGTGATATGGTGTAAAGAGGCAACATGTACCAGTAAATAAACCATGATAGGTAACAAGTCCAGGCACAGGAACTTGGTCACTCATATTCTGAAAGTGCTGGAAAAGTCTCGTCACCCTTGTGGCCCATATCAAGCAGCACCATCCCAAACAATTCCTGGAAAAAATTTGGGAGTTAGCATTTGTCAGGAAATATTCCCAAGAGGCATTTTGGATGGAGCCATATGCTTCTGAAGTTGGAAAAGCTTAATAAACTGTGCCGGTTGGCATCCAAGCCAAAAACAGACCCTGAGACTATTATTTTACTAATATAGATGCAACCAAAGAAAAACACTAATAACATTAGTCTGAAGCTACTTGGTTCTAATTACCGTCACTCAGTTGTCCATAAAAAATAATAGTCCGCTTAAGAGAAGGAAAAGAAAACATATACATCCCACAGGGGATGGAGCAAATGGTCAAAGGGTAAACTCTGCTTGACGCCAGATGTGTTTCATCTGAACATTACTCAATACAAGAGTGCTAAGAAAACCTGTAGCATTTTTGCTGCCATATAGAAGGAAGTGGGAAACACAGATGAGATATCAGGATCACTGCTGTAAAAATAATTCTTACCCTATTAGTGATCAATATAAGCTTATACTTATTCTCTGCATTTATATTTAAATAAGCACTTTTTTAAAGTGATTTTTTACCACTTACTCCAGGATAACACTAAAACTGAACTTCATTCATCATCAGAGTACCCTAATGGCCAGTGAAAGCAGACAGCATAGGCAATACATACACATCAGAGCTACCTGTCTTAACAAGGGTTCAAACTAACTCTTCTGCATTAAATTGGGGATTCAYCACTGTGAAGCCAAGTATGGTTCACAAACAATTAACAATTAAGTATTTGGCATTAGGCCAGCAGAAGAACAGTTCTGTATCCTGAGATGCCCTCTTGGAGACTCAGGAATTTGAAGGCATTAATTATGTCTTTCACTTAGATTCTCTTCCACAGTTTTTAGAGGACTCCTTCAGGAAGGGAGGAGCTTGCTTCCAGGGCTTTAATCAGCCTCTTGGGATTTGAAACCACCTCACCTGTCTCTAATGAGCACCTTAAACTCTCAGTCTTTGTGTATATTACATGGGAGTGGTCTCCACTTGACCAAAAGATAAGCTGTTCTGTAGCCAGCATTATAGCAGTTACTGAACAGAAAGTGCTCAGAGTACTTGAGCTGGTAAGTTGCTTACATAAGATTTCARGGTCTTACTCCCTGGATTGCTTTGGTATTTTGTATTAAGAGAAAAAAAAGAAGAAAAATCACATCAAAGGGACAAGAACTCCCTTTTTCTTCCTTCCTTCCCCACTGAGCACTCTAGTGCTTGGCATGAAGTGAGGTATCTTCTTACATGTTGTCTTCTAGTTCTGTGAGCCTTTCATCCTTTACTACGGTTTCAAAAGTAAGGTCTGAGAATGTATTTACTTGAAATACCCTGAGCTCAGTGTTTTTCTGGAGCTTAAATTTGCATCTTTGGCTTCTTGGGACAAGTGCAGTAATCAGTGCAGCTGCCTGCTGAACTTGCCCGGAAAAGCAAACTCTTCTGAGGACTTAGGAGTCAACATATCTCTTACCTAAGTCCAGAATACCAACAAGCAGGAGAAAGGTGCTTAGATAGCCAACTTACCAAAGAATAGGATGTTCTTGAGTGGTTGCAAGTACTCAGTCAAGTTACAAGTCAAACAAGCCTTTCTGAGTTTGGATGTTTCAATTACATCTACAATGCTCTTTAGGTACCTAAAAAAACTTGTTGAATAGATGACTAGATGTCTTAATTGAATTAAATATTGTCCAGAGTCACTGTGAGAAAAGAAAACCGAGCCCCATGGACATGTCCTCAAAAGACTGAGAGCAAYGTTTGCCTTACTGTGTGTTTATCACACTAAATTTGCATCTCGACCTGCAATTTTGTCATGCATTAGTTAAGTCTAAGGCAACAGGTGGTATTCTAGGGCTGACAATGCATTTCTTCACTCTATTCTAATTCCATACTAAACAATTGAAAAGTCTTCTTCATTGTCTTTGAAAGGTAGAAGTAAAGTATCTAGAAAGTGCTTTAACTCATTACTGGTGAGCTCTGCCTGAGAGGTGGTGCAGATTTGATGTTGCTCCAGTGGTTTCTTTCTGCAGACTCAAGCCTGAGCTGTTACACCATTGTCAACGGCAATGTAGACATAACCTCAAGTGGTCTAGAGTTTAACCCCACTCTGGGGGTAAGAAGTCATTTGGAGGAACTTGTAGGAGGTGTTGTTTTTCCACAAAAACTTGCAGAAGACATCCTTTTTTTGTATATATAAACATCTACATATACCTTATTATAGAGAAGAAGTCAAAGCAATAGCTCACCAAACAGAGGACTGGGAATGAAATCTAAACTAAACTGAAAGCATAGGGCTTTTGTCTTTAAATTCACTGTGGGGGGCTAGGGTTTCATCTTTGATTTTTACCAGCATTGTTGGTATATATGAGAAGCATTATACAACTGAAACATGGTGTTTATTGTATTAAAAATATTCTGTAGAAAAACATCTTTAAATTACTTTTATTTACTGCCTGCTGCAGGATTACTGAACTTCTATGAAGCCAATGTGAACTTTAAAAAGGTAAACGACATTCCCAAAAAATAATCCAGAAACAAACTTCTGCAGTTTACCAGGTTCAACATGCAACTAACAGTTAAACATGTCAAGAAGATGTAACAGAATTAAATTCAGGAAGTAGAGTGGGTTGTCAAAATGGAGCAAATAAGTATGGACTTCTTGTGACCATAAAATGGGGTTGATGTCATTAATACAAGGTATACTTTTGAGCCTAATTTTAATTCAAAGATGTTAAACTCCCAGACTCTCTGGACGCTTTTAGAAAAAAAAAAAATTCTGGTTTTCTCTTTAGAAACCTTAGAAGCTTGAGATTTGACTCAGAATGTCATACTGGTACATTTCAAATCACTTCATCTTCAATTACTGCAAGATGCAATAAAAAATCCAGTCTTCATGATTTCCATTTGTGTTATGGGTAAAATATAGTGAATACTAAAATTTAGAGCTTCTACAAATTTAGTAGAAACCTGGATAATTCTTGTGCTTATTAATAATTTATTATTATTATTATTATTATTTCTTTTTAGCATTTTAACAATGTCCAAATTTCTAGTGTTTTTAGGCGATGCACCAAGAGACTCAGCCCTTGTTGGCATACTCAAAATTTCCTCTTTTTCAGTGACACTTTCAGAAAAAAGTTTGTCAGGAAAACTGATAGTTTGGGGAGATGGGAGTATGTTTTTGAACTCTATCACTGATCTACTATTTTCAAATTTCAGAAGCCTTAAAAAATTGTTGGGAAAAACACAGACAAGTGTTATTCAGAGGTGGATGTAGCTGTGCCTTGGCTAGGATTGTGGATATGTTTCAGAGTGGTACAGGCTTCTCCTTAGCATATCGGATGAGGCACTTATTGCCCCTAATTGTACTGGTAGGAGACAGGGAGCTCACTTAGCTCCCTTCTTGGAGGGAAAGGGAAATGTAATGAGAAAGACCTCATGTACCTCTGATATTTTGATTGTACTGGAGAAGAAACATGGCTCTGTTTAAGTACTCAAATCTCCATTTTAGTTAATTGACAATGACAACCCAAACTTAGCTGTGCCTGACTAAATAAGTTCTTGCTGGCACTGTGAAAGTCAATAATTTTCTGACAGCTACAGTTGCAATTAAAAATACATACAGGCATTGATTTCCCCTAAATGAAAACATTGACCTTCCCCAAGCTTCAGCCATTCTTTAGAGAGCCCCTCGCCTGTGTTCGATATTTAGTCTGGTTCAGTATTGTTCCATATTTATCCAAGATAGGACTGGCTATAGCTGCACTCTTCYATAATTTAGTTACCTTGGAGCTATCTTAAAAATGTTATCCTACATTCACATGATTTAAAAATGCAATGCAATGATTTAAGAAGTAATTGTGGAGTGTCACAAGTGTAAGGAAAAAAAAGTCTAAAAATCCTAAATCAGTATAAGAAGTAATAACTCTTTCTGTAATATGTTGTAAACTCTTGAAGATGAAGGGAAAGAAATCCAGAGTTTTCACCTAGAATCCATCTTGGAAAAAGGGTCCGAGGCCTTACACTGGATAAGTCTTTTAAAGCAAATTTGTCCTGTCCCAGAATTTAAGTAGAGAAGGTGCCTAGCTCCGAATGCACTGAAGTTGACTCTGTTAACTGCCATGAGGGAAGAGGCATCTCTACATTGATGATTGACTCCCGCTAGTGCTTTTTTCTGTGTTACAGAGCCAGAGGAGGTTATTACACTGCAAATTCTAAGTGAAGTATTCTCAGTTGGTATTTTTCTAAAGTATCTACATGGCCATAATGGGACTTTGCATCTCAGTATTTAATTGTGAGGCACTTTGCTGCTAATAGATTCCCAAGTCTTTACATGTGCTGTAGTCTTTCCAGTTTTGCCCTGTGTTGCAGACTCTCCTAGATGTACAACATCGTCTCAATTCAGTTGTTTGTGCACCCTTGCAGCCCAGCCCTGGCTCACATACAGGGGGTTGTAGTAACCTCACTGGAATTAATTTCTGGTTGTGTCAACAGCTGTATTATCAGTAGCACAAGTGAGGGACAAAGATCAGCTTTTGTCTTATTAAATGCTAGTATTAAATGAACTCTTCTGTCTAGAGCCTACTACTCATTGTAAGGAAATGCAGAAGATCTGGGCTCATGTGATAATCTCAACACTCTCGTTAGTAACTTCACCAGTCAATAAAAAGCTGTGTGATATAAACCTTCAATCTTAATATTATAGGACTCAAATTAAAATTCTTTTAGTCTTTCAGTTCAAGTTCTATCTCTGTATCAGCCCTTGGCAGCACTTCTCAGTAGTCTCAGTAAGTATATTATCTTTCTTAATTAGAAACTCTTAAACTTTTTAGTCATGGGAATTTGTGGCTAACAGAAGAAATACTGTGCTATTAATTTTAACACCAGATTTACACGATATGAGAACAACTCTTGGCTGGAACAGGAAACTGGAAGTTATGGTCTTAGTCTAGCAATAAACCACAGCAGGGTGTGTATTAGTTTGGTAGTCATGCCTCAGATGTACTGTATGTCATCCAGGAAGCTCAGAACTAGCCTAAGAATAAACATGGAAGAAAAATTTCAGAGTGCAAGAGAATGGATGTTAAATCACTCAGTGGGACCATGAGTGATATAAAGTTTGCTGAAATAATTGAAAATCTTTCAATTCATATGAAAAACTGTAATAAGGAACTGAATGCAGCCATTGTGAGAGCAATGGAGAGGGTCAATAAGCTCCAAATAGAGGTGTTGTGGTGAAATCTTGGACCTGTTATAGTCAACAGCATAACTTACCATAACCCATATCAGCTGGGTCATGACTGTGCCATGGTCAGCGTATCTCATGAAGTCTGGTCCCTACTTTCATGCCTTCCTTCCTTTGCCTTCCTTGCTGTCCTTCTCCCCATCAGGTTTTACTCTCTGTAATCTCAACAAAAATGATGGATTTGAATCTTTAGCCATGAAAGCTCATAGTAAAATTTGGGAGGCAAAAACAAGATTTTCTTATTAATCTCCCCTACCTCCTCAATTCCCAGTCTCCCATTAACATTTAACACAGTGAGTGAAGAGATAGAAAAGCTATTAGAAGATAGCCAAAACTATATACTTCTGTTACAAATGCACCTTCTGATATAAAACATACAAAGAAATAAATACAAACAGACTATTCATCTGTAGCAGTTTTTTGTGCAGCTACATTTTCTTGATGTGATGTGTATGTATAAGTTTGTCCTAAATTTATTCCTCTTTAATTTAGGCAAGGTTTATTCCACTGAGCTGAAGGCCAGGGTTCATCTCATCTAACTTCAGTCATCTCAAAATTAGACAGTTGCRGGTCTGAGCAACTCCTCTGAGCTCCTTCCATAGTCATATGAGATGGAAAAGCACCTTCAGAGTGAAATTCACCCTGCCAATATTAAGGGTCTAAGATGAGTGGCAGTCAATGCCCTCTGGAGATATCTGTACCTTTTTGTTCACACCAGAGGAAGCCAAGTCTCCTTGCGTTGTCTAGGCTCACAGCATAGATGGTTGTGGCTCACTCTGATGCAGGCTTTCCAGTGCTTCCAGTAATGAAAGTGTGGGAATATATATCTTAAAAGAAACATCTCACAGCTTGATTTCAGATATCATATGGCCACCTGACTATTTTTTTCTGTGTATTGTTTGTGCAGGCTCACACAGTCCACCCATGCCAAAATGGCCAGGATATCACAGCTGTGGGACAGGAATGTGGGTGCAGGCACTATGTGTGAATGAAGCACACAAAACCACCTGAAAGGGCATTTGCCCAAAACCGATCACGTTAAAGAGGAAGATGACCATCACCCTGCTAAACACTAACCAGGGAATTGCAAAGAGATTTCTGAAACAGAGAAAACAAAAGATTGAAAAAAAGTATAAAAGAAGTAGGAAAATTTGTAAGAGAAGAGAGGACAGAGAGAGCAAGCAAGGGCAAGTGGGGACCCGGGGGGCATGTGACCTTGCGGGGGCTCTCTCCCTCTGTGGGTTGGTGGGTTGCAGGGAGTGACACAAGCTCACATAGCAGAGCGTTTTGAAATCTGTAGGTGTTTATTAACATTTTGTAAGTGTCTAGCATTGTGGTTTATCTGTTGAGTTGTTGATATTAATCCAATACATATGGTTCACCGATTGCCAGTTAATTAAGTGTTGTTAATAAATTAATAAACCTTTTTGATCCTGATTTAGTTTATCCATGTGAAATGAGCTGTTATTCCCTGCAACGTTATTACCAGGTGATATTAAGTTGTCATTAGTTTGAGATCGCTCGTGCACCTAACCACCAGCTCTGATCATCATCAGAGAGGATGCTCTCTCTCCTTCTGCCACACAGAGAAGAGGTACCATTTGCAATCAGCTGCTCAAACTCTGCTTTTCAATGTAGCAAACTCTTTGTTGTCTGACGCTCACAACTCCTCCCTAAAATACCAGAAGACTATTTAATAATGTTTTGCATTGACACCTAAAAATTAATAATAATTAATCACAAATTATTGTGTATTTATGATGCCAGTCTATCATATGGAAATGATGATTTCATTAAGACAGACAGAAATAATCAATCTTTTTGGCATGTCTTATAAAAGCTAAAAAGTTCTATCCATCAAGAAAAAGAGAGGAAAAAAAATGATTCTGTGCTAAATTTACCTTAATTTTTGGTCCACTTAATGTCTTTCATCAATTCCTATTGTCTTAGTTTAACAAATGGAATCATAAATAATGCAATCTACATCAATTGCACTTATTTTCAATTAGAATTTTTTTTTGGTGCTCTGTTTTATGAATATTTAATAAACTGTGTAACCTTGATGGAAGGAGTGAAATTTAGAAGGCCATAATGAATATTTAGAAAGTCTTGCATTGTGATCTCAACTTCTGATTTTAAATTAACATCCAGTAAATCTTTCTGCACAATGCTCCGCTCAGCAAGTCTGACATTTTCCTTATCTAGAAATTCATGGGTAATTTCAAGTTACATTTTCTATTTCAAAGGAATTAGATGTTCCTTTTCAAGATTCTTATAATTRTGGCCTAAAATTTTAGAGAAAGGAAGGCTAAAACTCTACATATTCTGGAGTATGCATTGGAAATGAAATAGAAAAGAAAAAAATACTCCTAAATCCATATTTAGGTTGTGTGATGCTAAAGAGAAATATTAGACATACCAGAACCCATTAAAATAGGAGCAATATTTCACAGAGAATTCTGGCTTTGCTTTTTGATGGGCAGGAACTACAAGCAAAAGTTTGGTTTGGTTTCTCCAGTTTGCAGCGGTAACTTTATTTTTAAATATACTATCATAGGGGAAATACTAACCTTTTGCTATGGATTTTCAATATTCACACTTACCAGTCATTTGAAATACAGTAAAGAGAAATTGCAAGAAGACAACTGTTAAAAAAAAAGAAATAAATGAGGCATACTCTTGAAGCAATAAGAAATATTTTGTGATTCAGTGGGCATTATTCAATCAAACTAGCTTATACTTTTGAAATGTGCTTGAGATACAGGTGAATTAGAAACTCAGAATTGGATAAATCTCTTTCTGGAGACAATTACATGTCTGCTGTGATATTTGGAATTCTCTCCACAAAACGCCATGGATCAGTACCTTTAAAATTAAAAAAAAAAAAAAAAAAAAGGGTGCAGTGCGGGACTATAAGATCTTAGACATTCCTCCCACCACCTCTGTACAGAATTACCTCAGGAAACTGCTGGAAGAATTGTATTGAACACTGAGGAAATCTATTAAAACTGCTCTGAGTTTCAGAGCCTACAGGTACCTCCTATACAAGCATTTGGAAGAAACTGGAGACAGGAGTCTAGCTAAAGCACAAAATAAGCCTGATAAAYACCTGCTTTAGAGAGAGGATAATTCTGATTTTATTCACTTTACAGACCTGAGAATTGATTCAGAGCAGAATGAAACAGARGCAATTCCCAGTGACCTCACCAAAAGCGGTACATCGTCCTTCTGCAGGCAGAATGCGTTCCCTATTTTTCTGATTATATTACTGCTCTGAGTACAGAACTCAGCGTCCTGTAAGTCGCTGCTCGCAGAGTGGGCCCAGCAGAGCAGGGTGAGGAGTGGGGATGGGGATCTGCTATAAAGCAGGTGACTGTTTTCCTCCATACTCTCCATCTTCATGGTTGTAATTACATGGCCACATGGGCCACTCCAGTGCTGTCTGACAAGAATAGGCTTTACTACTACACTGCTAAAATCCCATTTTTAATGGAGTCCCCAAGACTCATATTGTGCCTGGAAGTGCCCCACTATCAATAGAAGAGTAGCTGAATTCAGATGTGATCAATAAAAAGAATTTCATTCCTGACAATCTTCTTTTACATTAGAATAATGTATAAATACCAGTATGGTTGCAGATCCTAGAGTGAAATAACTGCTTCAAACATATTCATTGGAATCTGATTATTAAAGTACTTGAGTTCAGTATATGATTATAAAATAGTTTTGAGCTTGGTGGCATTTTGTCTGCTATTCTTATGGAAGAGGACATGAGCAAATATTTATCTTAGATATGAGAATGGGAATTATCTTGTGGAATATGAACATTATTGCTTAATACATGGATTTCAATTTCTTCCTGAGCAAGCCTTCACTTTCACTGTTTGTCTTTCCATTTGAGAGTCAAGATAAAGCAAAAACAGAAATCAGTTTGTTTCCCTGAAGCTGGAACTGTTTTTAAGAATGCTTTGACTGCAAAGATGGAAACAAGACTTAAAGTATTTGCACTGTAACTGTCTTCAACTAGTATTTGATCAAAAAAATAATAATAATAACCCCCCCCCCCAAGACTTATTTGGCTGAATGCTACTCAATATTTCTCTTTCAAAGGGAGAATTTTCCACGGGGAAAGAAATAACTGCTCAAAAGACGAAGAGAAATTGTTGATCCCACAAAGCATTCAAACACAGAAGAGGTTTTAAAAGAGGAAGGATGAGTTGATAAAGGCTAAGCTGAAAAAGTTGAGAGCTGTGATTCATAGGTCCCAGGTTACCATTCACTTTGACTAAGAGTCCAACACACTCAGCTGCTTACTTATGCTGCTGCCATTGCAGGGTGATGTGAATGACAGAGTCTCTGTTGCTGTATGTTTGGAACAAGAATTTTTGCTTCTTTGTTCCACATTTAAAAGATAAAACGCTGTTAACAAGGTAACCAAATCATACCACCAGGCAAACCATAAACAGAGGCTTCGTACATTTCCATCCTTCTTGTAGTCRAACAAGACGCTGGCCTGCAAATACAGAACTTATATTTGCAATATAATTTGGCATTCACTGTAAAAGTCTTAAGGGGAGTGTTAGCCTATAATTTTGATTGCAAGGAAAACAATCAGCTCTCAAAATGAACTGTCTTGTAAGGACAGGTTGTCTAACCAGGAAGTTGAGTGAACAGCCCCATTTTTTCCAGTCTCACTAGAAATGTTCACATCAGATATACAGCAGTCTACAGAAGACTGGTGTCTGAGACATTTATTTTTTTATAAAAATGAATCACCATTTCAACAAACTGATTAAAGCTCTGTGGAACTTTTTTGCAAAAAATGTAACTAAATAATTTATATGCTTATAAGCTGTAAATTCTGTTCAAGAAATTCTCCCTCTTGTGGGTAATATTACATTAGTTACTGAAGAATCAGGTAATGATTTTTGGTTAACTACTTCTTTTATTGGAAAATTTCTAAAGGAAAAGAAAAACACTAAATACATCCAAATTGCTTTTCTAGAATCTTTAATTATATTCATATAATACATTAAAAATGACTGGCATGATTTAAAGAACACCAGTAAAATCAGCAATGGAGAAATAAATAAAATAGCGCAGAGGATTTAACTTAGTGCTGCAAACAGGCAGTGTCTCTTAGATTTTTTGCTTGTACTGAAATCTGGAAAAACTGACCTTAACATCAGTAAGAAAGAAACTATCAAGTTTTGTGGCTATGAAGACAAAAAGAAGTTAGTGGCAAAATCTCAACAATTTTAATAGAATCAGGACATTACTCTAGGTCTTCAAGCCTAGACACTATGACCAGGTCTACATTCTGAGGCTGCAATTTGTATAGTTACACCCAAGCCAGCTTTGTCTGAGCCACCCCGGACCAGTCGGCTGTTAGCTAATTCACAGTAGTTCAGAGTAGACAAGGTGGGGTTTACAACCAAGAGCTGATTTCAGGACATCCATAATGTGTGCCTGATCTAGCCGCTTCAGTTGGGGAGCTATGTAAACAGCACAGAAGTACCAAAACCAGCATTATCTCCTCAACCCTAATCAGTGCAGCTGGTTCAGCTCATGCTGCACCTCATGTAACCAGAGCTTGTGAGGACCATCCACCCAGGCACAGCACTGATGTCTCCACTGCTCGTGAACCTTCCTAGCTTCCTCATACATTGCCCCACTGTGCCAGCGTGAGCGGCGCTGGCTCAGCAATCTTTCACCAAGGCTTATTGTACCGTCACCGCTATCTACTCCTGTATAGCCTGCAGTTGCTACAATTAATATACCTTTGATGTGCCAAGATTTCCCTGGAAAGATAGCAAATGTCTATACAATTATAGTTTGCACATTATATCTAATGTTCCCATTGAAGACAGCGGTATGATTCCTACAGACTTCAGTCAATACGTCTGTACCACTGGCCAAGTACATTCCACAATGTGGTCAAGGTCCACAGATATACAGACCCAGAGACTTTCTAGAAAAGTCCACAGCCTTCTCCCAGTGCTTGCATCCAGGTTTCCTTCCAGGATAAATCAGGACACACTGGTGGATGGTGGTTGGTGACACTCCGGTGTCATCCTTGCAGATAGTGGGAGTGGTGCCAAGTTGCATAGCTAAGGACCCGAATGAGCGGAAATGCAGTGAGGCACATCTGCCCAGCTTTACCAACACAGCCAAAGGGCTCATGACACCACATACAAGAAGGACTATAACTTCTGGACAAAGGCTTGCAGCACAGGGCTGAATTTCACTCTTTATTGTTACAGTCTTCATATATCATGATAAACCAAAGTTTTGTCTTGCTTTAGCACAAAGAGCCTATAGGATGCTGGGTGGGCCAAATGGGCATTAATCAGGTAAGTTAAGAAAAGTAAAAAATCTCATTCTTACCTAAAAACTGCTTGGAACTGAAGCAAGTGCATAGAACCTTATGATGGCATAAATTAGTGTAAGATATACTCTGTAAGTAACTTCTTGCAGGGCATGAAAAGGCTGGAAACAACAGGAAAAGCAATAGAGAAAGGACCAGCCAGTAAAGTAAGTCATGCTGACAAGGCTAATGCAATAACACTTTTCAAACTGTACAAACATTTGGAATATAAATGGTCTATTCCCTTCCTTTAAGCACAGCATGTTTTACTCTGCAAATGTCTCGAGCTCTGATTTAGCAAAGCATTCAACCATGCCCTTGCCTTTAAGCACATGGTTAAATTCTACTTGCTACTTCCTGAGATTTACTATATTGCAGGTCTGGAAATTCATGGTGTTTGACACTGAAATAAAAAGCTTCCCTGTGCCCTTTAGAAGTCTATCATTCATCCATCAGTCAAGAAGGTTTCACATTTTCCTTTTTTTCACTGATTTAGAATGATGCACTTCTAGGAGGAAAGAAAGAAAGAAAGAAAGGAGGAAAGAAAGAAAAAGAAAGAAAGAAAGAAAGTCAGTCCTCTAGGCAACAGGAATGAGCTACTCCGCCAAAATAAAGTCAGTCACGTACAAAGCTTACAGTAGCATGATGGGTTGGTAAAACCTCTTTCAAACAGGAGAATTTAGTACTCCTCCACTTCAGTGTACACTGAGGAGGTTGCAGATTGACAATTTGTTTGGTTCTGGTGGAAACAGCAAAGGTCTCTGCACATAAACCTGCAAAGCAAAGTGAAGCAGAAGCCATAATGGCCAAAGTATTTCCCAGCCTACTATAGCAAACACCAGAGAGGAATAAAGAAGAATCAAAATCACCTCCTGAACAAACCTGAGTAAGTGGCTCTAAGAAAAGAAAAGGGAAATTTGGGGACTAGTCTTGACTAAAAAATCCTTAGCAAGAGTAAAGATGCTGCTTCTTGTTTGATTCATTCTGTGTTCAGAAAAAAAAAAGGACTTTGCATTTTTTCCCAGTGAACATCAAAGAATCATCTTGAACAACTGAAACACCCTGTAAGTTCCTGTATTTTTGGTTAAGTGGTTAGATCAAAAGCAGTCATTTTAAAGACCTCTGACTATGTTTTTCTTCTCTACCTTTTTCTGCCTCTGAACCTACTGCAGAGTACCTCTGCATTTAGGTTTATAATCAATAGCTTCAAATTTAAAATACTTTTGTCCTTCCTAGTCTCATTGCATTTTAATATTTTAAAGCCCTTAAATTGACAGCGGGAAACCTCTCATCATAAAATCCACATTACTTTAAATACATGTGTTTCATTTAGCATTTTAAAGCATCCTCAGTCTCCTGATTTTTCACTGGTACCTTTCTCACTGTCTGCATCTATTCCATTGCAGGCTACTGTATAACCTTCTAAAATATCCTTGAAGAGCAAGAATGTCTTTGCTTTTGATTTCCCTCCACTGAAGTCAGTYGTTAGATGTCCAGCTTCTCGAAATTCACTTAGGCTGTTCTCCACAGACTGTAAACCTCCTCCCCAGTAAAATTAACACTATGACTAACGGATACGTTCTGTCCCATCCCACTGCTCCATGGCATAAATCTTTTCTTCTTTTGAACATTCATGAACCTCTTACTGAACCTCCCTGAAATTAATGACAGGTCAGAATTCTCTGCTGTTTCCATACAATTTGTCTGCCTTCTAACATTCATACTTTCTAAAACTTCCTGGATCAAAGGTGCTCCATAATGCAGTTTACTATCCCAAATCATGTAAGATTTACAAGCAGTAGTTGCTCTAGAACAAGCTGTGATATCTATTCAGGCTCATGATATTTGTAAACTGTAGATCAGGGTTATGAGATGTGGCAGAGGTCACTGCCCAAGATTGGTTTAGCATGTGAAGGTAAAGCCAACACCAGTTTTCACAAATTTTAATATATGCTGGGTTACCAAAGTAGATGAAATTTGAAGAATGAAACTGAAGTTCCACATAATTCTTTTCTTTCCCCACAAGTCTTCTCATTTGAAGTACTGATCAAGCAGCAAACTCTTTCAAGGAATGTTTTATGTAATGCAGAGCATATGTGCCTCCCTGAGTTAAACTTCTAGCTTCCTCCTTCACTATTTTTAAAGAGACCCTATGCTAGTTGCAGTCACACTTTTTAATTTTTAAGGGTTTTAACTTGAGTATGAGATGAATAGTTTGGTGAATTTTAATCAATGAAAACAGGTTTAAACTTGGGGTAATTAGATCACGGTCTTAAATACTGAAAGAGAAAGCATGGGCTATTGAACTAGAATTTGATCCTAGACTTAAGAAATTTTTGCTTAATTTCAGTGTGAAGGCTGAATATCCTCCAAGAAGACCCTAGTATAACCTGGTGTTACTCCATGGATGACAGCTGTGTATTACAGACCATGTTGAAAAACTTACTAGTTTTCCATTTTCAATAGAAAATTATTCCTTATTCCACTGAAAATTCTTTATGATGAAAACTTTCCAACCAACCTTAATGTATATCATCTTGTATCTGTCYAGATGATCCTAAGTGTTATGGGTGGGGCACTTGAAATGATTTTTATTCTTAAATGTCCAGAAGCTATTTTTAAAACATTTTCAGTAAGATGGGTCAGTCATTTCTGGAACAACGTCAGGGGCAGCATTCTCTTCTTTGGGGTTCTCATAGGCTCTCTGGCACTACTGGAACTGGAACAGAAGCTTAGCAGAGGGCTCACTCATATTTTTGACAGATGTAGTCTATTTGGTACCTTTAAGAATATTTTAGATTTGGTAACCTATTTAAGGCAGTTGCTATTAAATTGTTATAATTTATCATTGATTATTGCATAGTGTTGTCTACAGTCTGGAAGTATGCCCTGGCATATATAAAGATAAGAGTTATACGATAGTGGTTGTCCTTTTGACCCTGTCTTTAGCCTGGAACTTATTCTAAAGGCTTTCCATCATTAAAATGTTAGTTCATCTCCATCGTTGCAGCAAGATGAGGAGTGTTTGAGTGGGATTCCTGCTGCCTACCCACAGTTAGGCATCCAGGTTCTCTCTAGAGCTGATAAAGGTAGATCAGAAACTCCAGAGAACAATCCATCCTTTCCTAATATACTTGTGCTAGCTGGTGTACTCAGTTACCTTGTGGAACTGCATACATAGCTCAGACTGAACACCTAACTTAAAACAACTCTTTAACTTAAAACAGCTGATTTTGAGATTAAGTACTTTTGTAATGGAGAACATTACTTCATAATCTATAGCCAAAAATGTAGAGATACGGGACTTAGTTCCAAAAAGATACTTGTATGTTGTGTTGTGGTGCTTCATTTTCAGGTGGCTTTCCCTCAAACAGAATCCAGGGGCCTGGTGGACACTTTCGGTTTTTGTTTTGTGTGTTTCTTTAGTTAACTAATTGAAAATCTCATCAGGTAGGAGATGGAACTTACAAAACAGAGTGTTGTTTTTTGCCACAGGAAGCTAGGATATCAGCCTGGCCATTAGATCTGATGGGCCCATAAAATCCATAAAAATTCAAGTATTTTATTTTGTAAAATCAGCAGTAGAAGTTGGCATTATAGCATCATACTCTCCTGTGTGGGGGGAGAAAAAGGGAGGGTTTATGTTAATATTCTCCAAAGAAACATTTCTAAGAAATGATTGCTCAGAAATACTTTATTCTTTTTCTCCTTTTAGAAACAAATTTAAAATCATGTCACTTGACTGGAATTTATTTCAGACTATCTTCTCCAAAACAAGTGGGTTTAGTGTTCACTTTTGTACATGCTAGATGCATTGGAATGCACTGAACAAACAGAGCAGGCTGATATAACCCACTCAGACACTTATGAAATGTTATTGACAGTGTTAAAAGTCACATTCATCATGTGGCTTATCATGGACATTTACTAGTCCTGTTATTTAAATGCTCTTTGCTCTTTCATATCAAGGATATTGAAGAAGATCTCATGATAGCAAAATCCGAAGTCCCTCACAAGACCTGCAGATAGAGAACAAAATGGGAAAGGCTCTTTAATTGCAGTGTCGAATCAGGGCCTCTGCAAAACTAAAATTCCAGAAAAGATGCAGGTGAATGCAAATGAGTTCACACAGAGTTCAACATAGTTTTACTGAGCGGACCTTTCTGTAGAGACCTTTTGAGGAGACTGTGATGTTATCTATTCCACAGGGTCATTAAATATCCAACAATACATTCTTAAGCTGACGTTTGTTCCAAAAATCTCTGATTATAGTGATCCTCCTGAACAACACCTCAGGATATGGTGTATCAGCTATCTGCTGATGACTGTGCCCTGCCCCAGACACAAATGTGTGTCTTGGGTTCTACCAAAGAATGGCAGCGTTACCTACAAGTAAAATATCACTTCCTACTTAATTAAGGCTTTATGAAAGGCTCTGCTAAGCAGAAAGCTGTACAAGCACTGGAAATACGCTCTAAAATAGCCCCTGCTAATATCTTTGGCTGGAGATGCAATAGCTGTGCATCTTCAGCCAAATTTTCTGCAGGCTATTTTGACTGTAGAGCTAGGATTTGTGCATGGGAGAAAGTTACTACAAGTCAGTCCCGCTCCATGTAGGTGAAAGCATGATATGTTGAAAACATACATCTGCCATGTCCCACGTGAATAAACATCTTGGGAGTTATCCATGTATATGACCCCTAGTATGCAAGCTGTGCCCACCATCAGCCTCCCTTTCCTCCTGCATCTCTTGCTGAAGTTCCCAACAACTTTGACACAGCATGCCCACAGGAGGGAGTGCTGGTGGCTCATTGTAGCTAGGATTTTGGTCTGCTAGTGTCCCCACACTATTTTCTACCACTTCTTTCCTTTCTATTCCTTCCTTCCTTTCCCTTGGGAAAATTGGGATAGCAAAAATGTAGCATATCCAAAATAATCTTGTTCTACAGCAAACAAATTAATCAACCACCAGCTACCACCACGAAGTATGTCAGTTTGGTATGTATATCTTTCATTAGTAGTAGGAACAAATGTGACTGGAAATGTCTTTGCATCAAGCCTGGAAAAAAGCTAAGAAAAACAGAGCTATAGAGAAAAGGAGATTAAGAAAAACATACGCTGGAACTTTCTGAAATACTGATCAAGTATCCCGGAATATAGCATGCACTATAATACAAATGCAGGCCAAAAAAAGGGTCAAACAAGAGGGTATCTTCCTGAGCATCTCTGTGGGCAGGGTCTCTGATAGCTGCACATATGTCCAAGCCCAACTGCCTGCTGCTTCTGCTGCCCTAGAAGAACCTTTGTKGACACTAAGAGGCCCAAGAATGGGGAATGACAGGTTGTTCAGAGTGAGGGGCCTATTAAGCACCATAATGTTTCCCTACAGTTCTGCAGAAGTGAATCAAGATAGCACAGCTTGCCTTCAATATCTGAACCTGGGTTTGTGCTGGTCTGGGAGCTAAAAAGAGTACATTTGCTGGAGATTTCAGATATTTCTGTCACGAAGGAGAAGACAAAGAATGTAAATCCTGTAATGAACTACTCACTAACAAGTGCTGTAAGATGGTTATTTCAGTTAAAATCTCTGCTCTTTAYGGTCTCTGGAAAGTAGATTATATCAGCAAAGAAAATAATGTGGAGGAAAAAAGAAAATGCAAATAGCTGCCATAAAATTTATTTTTTTTTCTATATATAAATATATGACATTTTAATTGCTTCTATGAGGAGCATAGGTTGCAATAAAGGTCACCAGTTTGCGAAGTCTTAACAACCAGCAATTACATTCAATTTTGCAACATATTTACAGGTTAGACTGTGCTCTCAGGCTAGAAGGGAGCTGATAATATGCAGGGAATGACAAGGAAGCACATTGTAGTGACCAGAGGGACACTGGAGATTCATAGTGCGGAAAAGGGTTGCTAGTCATTTTATCTCCTGACAGGTGTGGAAAGAAGCCAAAAGAAACTGTAATAAGTATTCATGCATGGACTAAGAGAGCTGTCTTCTGAGAAGAAAGGGCACATTTTTATTACATGGTGCTCAAAACTGTAGATCACTAGGGTAGCTGAAACCATGATGTAATTATGTAACCATAATTATGTGAGACAGTCCCATTTTGCAATGCGATATAGTATCTTCTGCTAGACCATGGCTGGGAATTCATGYCAGATTAAGACATTTAAATCCATTGTCTGCATGGGGATTTCCTCATGTCAAGAGATGCTTAAGCTCCCAGTATAGTCACCGTAGTCTGCAGATGTATTCATCTGGCCAAGAATACGGGTGGGACTCAGTTGCCTAATCATACCTGGCTAGTTCATTTGAGGCACCGCGTTGGTATCCAGAAGATGCAATCTCCCATAAGTCCTGCACATACCTGCCAGCCATTAGTAGATATTTTGGATGTCCAGAGATGTCTCAAAGAGCAGCAGTTGCCTCAGCTTAGGCATCTTTTGTGTTTCAGATGTTCTGAACAGACTTCTGGGCTCACAGTTATTCAGTACCAGCTCACAAGCAGAAACCTACATGTAAACACCTGAAGTCGGATATGTTAATCTGAAGCTAAATCCTATCCCAATTTTTGATCAGTACAGTAACAGAGGTCATAGCAAGAACTGCATCTCAGATTCAGTTTTAAAGAAGCTGGGGTCAGCAGTAGCTATGGGTAGTGACTCTTCCTGCTGAAATGCCCTTTACGTTTTGATTGATTTAACCCTGCTGATGGGGAAGGCAATCCTTTACTGATATGGCAAAGAAATGCAAACACACATTCATCCATTCGTGGAGGGTAAGGAGGATTCCTGTGAAGTGGTAGAACAGTCATCATCACTGACCGTGACCCACAGCCTGTCTCCCATAAGGCTCACTGCTTGCTGGAAGTGGAGCTGAGTTTTGGAGCCCACACTTGAACCTGAACATCATCAACGAGAGTGAATTTTTTGCGACTTACTGAGCTTTCATTTCCCAGTACCTGAGAATCTGAGAGTCCTTTTTTTCACATAATAGTCCTCAGAGCCATCCTGCAAGAGAATGATACTGTCGTTATTGCTATTATTTCAGTTTTAAAGTTGGGAAGTAGACTGCAGAAAGGCCATATTTTTAAGGTATTGCTTTGACTATAGACATGCATAATCTCTAGTGAGATTTTTAAATCACCACTGCCTCTAATTTCAGTTGAAAAATTAGACACTTTGTGTATAAGTGGTTTTGAAAATCTCATGAGGGTCCCATTTGCTGGTTCATTGCTTAACCTGCTTAAAAATCAGCTGTGGCTTGCTCAAGGTGACACACAATCTTTGGATGCTAGGTCTCTGCTATCTCTCTCCTCAACTTGCTTTGATTTTGGTCATTTATCCAATTTCCCCTGACCCCAACCCCAGACTCATTCTCATGGTCCATCCTGCACACACACACATGGTGGGAGAGGATTCTGCCAGCCAGCTCATCTACTCTGTTTTGCCTCTGCATACAGCAAAACTGCAAGTTGCTGCTTTGCAGAGAAGCACCTCTCTCTGTCTCCCAAGGAGCTGTTGCTCATAGCCCTGTCCTCACCTTGCATTTTTATCATTAAAAGTCTGCCTRCATGCTGTCTTAGTATAGTACTGTAGGTTGCTGTTCCCACATATTTAAGTTAATCACTTAAACACGTCCTGTGAAATGGGTACCATAACCTTTCTAGGTAGCTGCTCTACCACAGCTCCACTGGAAAACTAAGGTAAAAGTAAGTTTGCTAACATCTAACATAGATCTTTGCTGAAAATAAAACCAATTCCTGTTTTTTTTCTAGCAGCAGGAGACATGGAAAATAATTTATCATTGTTTCCTTTGTAACTAGTTTTTCCAGACATGGAAACTGCTAAGAACAATCTTTTCTCTAAAGAAAACAAATCCATTTCCTTGTAGTTTATATATTTTTTAATATTTTATAATACTTTTATGTTCTCTATATTCTTTGATTGGTCAATATATTTTTAAAGTGGATTTCTCTGTAAATACCAAAGTTGTCGTTATTTGACACTGAGTGTGAATTTTAAATAATTTGGCTAAATCGGGGTTCAATTATAACTACGCAAAAAAGTCTGCTGAGACTCTTGTTCAGATAAATTTTAAATTAGGAAGGAATATATTTGAGCTATTCATCAACAAACTAGTTGTAATCAAAAATGGTAATATTAAATTGAAGTTGTGAACAAATCCTTTTATTCTCAGACTTATTCAGGTTTCTTTTTGACATAGACTGACATACAGATTTGAGACAACACTAATAAATAAGAAATGGTTTCATCCACCAATTAGATAAGGTTTTCCTCCGGTTATCTAAGGAGAACTTGGCCAGTTGCCTTTAAACTACTTCTCAAACACCTAGCATGCCTGCGACAATATATACAGAATAACAAAGCTTTCAGAAAAGAAATCTGTTCTGAATGTCAGAAGTGACTGATTTCCTTGGTATCTTGCATGATTTTCTAAAGTTATAAAGTACTATACAGGAGAATTAGCTTATAGCTGTGCCGTAATTTCCCTAGCTTGTAAATTTGAGCTCTATCTCCGCATTTAAATGTTTTATAATAGGAAGTGAACTTCATAATTCATCATCCCTCTCTCTCTTTATATGAATTTAAAATTAAGATCCTGATCTTGGGTGATGTAGATAAGCAACACTGAAGTTAAAAGTTAAAAAGTATTTTGTGCTATTCATAAGAACTGTTATATCCTTAGAAGAATTAGCCAACAAAAAATAGCTTACGGGACGCAAATGTTTTAGGAGTCACAATGCAATGCTCATATCCAGAAGAAAAGTAATATACCATCTACGTCACAAATGAAAAGAAACTATTAATGCCTGTGGAACCATACTGACAGACACGAAGTGTGCCAAAAAAGCATGCCAAAAGCATAGGCAAAAACCCAGTAGCTTGAAGGACTTGGAAGAAATTGTAGCACTGTAGTTCAGGTAATTTTTGCTACTATATCAATAATGTTGACTTGCTTTCTGTGCAACTGCACGTTGATAAAAGAATCAGAGAAACACATATTACTTCTGTGGTGTGTATAATTTTTCATTCCATATCAACTAAGTTGCAGATTTGATTTTTGGGTGAAAAAGATTTTAAATCCCGAAAGGTCAGGTAGACAAAACATGATTTCTGTGTTGTTTATTTTTTAATTAATTTCACTGAAGTAAATTTTGAAACAAAATATCTGGTCAAATATGGTCAAAAGAGTAACTGAAACAAAATATTCCAACTTTTGAAAAAAAAAATTGAAAAAAGATATTCAACATGATTTCCTGAACAGTTGTGATTGATTCAGATATTCAGTTATAGGTGAATAAAGTAGTAGACTTCATTATTTTTCTTAGCTGTAGGCAGCACTAGGAGAATGGTAGGAGAACAATGTTTGGCCTTTTTAACAAATATTGAGTATTGTATCATTTAATACTGGATATATACTTTCTTTTTGCCATAAATATATAGGACTTCTGTCTTAAAAACATATGTTTTATTTAATTTACTTTTGGCTTAACAAGAAAATTGGTCATGGGACCTCTTCACTGGGTCTGCTTCCGGGAAAATACAATGCTACCAGAATAAAATAAATCTTACAGCAAAATACATGCAACTGCACTTTTTTTCAGTATACGCTTCTTGTCTGCTCTGCCCCTTTAGATCAAAAGATACTTTTAAAAGGGGCAGTGTTAGGATAGTTTAAGGGGAAAGGAGAAAGCAGCAGTTCCCAGTTCCCTAAGGAAACATGTTTTATGCAAACCCGTTTTTCTGCCAGCATTCACTCCTAGTGGGGAAAAGTCAAAATCATGACATTTTTTGAAAGTGTCATGAAAACTGGCAGCAAAGTATGAAAAGGTGAGATCCAACTGTATTAGTGCCTCTGAGGGAGAAGCGGCTAAGAGAAAGCTGGTGATAACTAAGCGCAACRGCCGGTCTGAGGCAGCAGCTACCTGCCAAATCAGCACTGCTAAGGGCTTCCCATCCGACAGTCCCAGCACCCACACCAAGCACTGCTGGGTAGAACAGCAAGACTTAAGCCTGGGGTTGTGTTGCTGTCATGTAGTAGGCATATAAATTATATAGTCCTAATTCCACTTTTAAGTAAATTCCCAAATGCTATGGGTTTTTTTTGTCTTTTTTCACAAGTAGAAAGTTCATGTTCGATGCAGTTCATATAGTTCAATAGCTGCTATCTGGAATCTACAGTATAAGGCCAAAGAATTGGTGAAGCTGAAAAATGTTTCTCAGTTTATGTAAATCATTTAGCCCAAGCAACTCTAAAGAATTTACAAACTTACCTCAAGTCACACCCTCTTCCAGCTGATCCATGACTCACATGTAAGCTATATATATCCTCTAAAGAGTAAGATATGGTGGTTGAGATGCAAAGAGATGCACAAAGCCGTTAATCACTTCTGTTCCTTGACAGATGTTTTCTTCTTATACATAACATCCAGATAAATACCAATATAAGAGTTTTATTTTCTCCAGGATTTTCCAGGCAAACTTAAGGAAGATATATTACATTTGTTGTTCAGAACGTCTGACAGYTCTACAGCATGCCAGCTGAACACACCTCCTATAGTTGATTCAGTGAGCATTAATATTCATTAAAAGCAATAAAGTGATATTGCCCTGATTTAGAGCACTGACAGCAGGCTGGTGGCAACAGTCAAAGCTGGGCCAGAATGCACTATCTTGCTCTAACTCATGCACGCACACACACCACCAGCCCGCGGCTCATTAGTTCCTGCTGTTAATCTAGTGCTATCCAACTGAGAACAACAAAGTAAGGGTGAATTTCCACTTCATTCCTGATGCCGCTATACCACTACATAAAACTGTGGCATGGCATGCAATAGGTAAGTTGTTGTGTCAGCACATCGGGGCCAAAGTTTTAAAATGTCAGTGCCTGAAGTATTTAAACATGAATTCTAAATAAATAGCCCAATATTCTATGGTGCTTTTTCATGAAGCAGCTCCAAATAAGTCAAGGGACATTTGTTGGTATATTTTGGCGTCTAACGCTAAAAATGGTCTTTCTGGACATTTCAGAGCACTTCAATTTGCTTGTGTGAGCTAGTAAAAAATCATTAATTACGGTTCCATTAAAATGGATTTCATGCAGCCTGGAAATAGCAGAGGCCCTGAGAAGGCCTAAGCAGGTCCTTTCCACTCACAGACGGAAACAGAAGCAAGTTAGGATGATCAGTGCTGCTTCTATGCATGAAGCAATCATATAATGTGGGCAGAGACCCAAGGGGGAAGGCACAGCTTTTATCAATCAAACAAAGTAAAGAGCAAGATTTTCTGATTCATGAGCAAGGATGGTTTACACCTCAGTGGTGTGCACATGATACACACAGTTTGCTTCACAATTGTCCCCCCACTCCTTCTCTTGAAGGTTTTCATCCTTCCCGAAGAGGGTTCAGCTGACAGTGAGGTAGTTGTTGCACGTTGATCTGTACCCGTTTGGCATGCTGCACGGGGCTGTCAGCTGCAGTATCCAGCACGTGCCCCATGAAATGCAGAACTATCCCCCTGGAGAGGGCAGGACGGACCGCTGAGGGCCACTGCTTGTAGCCCTGGCTATCACTTAGCGTAATAAACTCACATTAGCAAAATGACAAGCTACTTCCTGCACGACTTTAACAAATCACTTTGCCTATGCTTAAAAGAGTAAATTAAACAGCGCTAGGGAATGTTCCCAAGCATAGGAACTCGACTCTCCACACTGCTAAACTGTAAGAATGACCCAAACTGACATCAGAGTTTCCCAGATAGTTCCTGGGCATGCTTTGAAAGATGGTATGGGCCACGGACCATTACCAACAGCCAGTTTTTATGTAGGCACCCTGTCTTGAAAGTAAAAGAGCTTAATGGTATTGAGGTAGACCGTACTCTGACAGTTGGCCTCAGTGCCAGAAAACAGCTCTGGCTACACTTAATACCAACCATAGATATAACCATTGGCACACAGGAGGACAAGCGTAAGTCCTTGCCTCTGAGTGCAAGCTACAGCTTTGAGCTGGGCACACAAACTTCTTATAACATGCCAGGGGAGAGTTATCTGCTTGAGATGTTGACAAATTACCCATTTCCCAGCAGAGAGTCTCAGACAGCAGGCTAGAAATCATTTCTGTGGGAGGGTGTCCTGAATTTCTGCTTTGCAGAAAAGGGCTTAAGATTAACTAGGCCAGCGAGTGACAGCAAAACTCACTGCCTTGGAGACTAAGTCCCAGGTTCCAGTTCCAGCTCTGAAGCATGTTTATTTATTTTATTCACTGACTGTTTAATATTTAATACATAAACACTGCTTGGGACAAGAACAGGAATCTGCAACTCACCCTTTTTAGGCAAGATTCCTGATAACAGTATTAAAGACTTGTGCTTATTCTTACATTTTCTGTCCAGTCCAGTGAATTTTCAGTTCTTTGCTGCACAACAAACAGGCTTCAGGGAAAAGGGGAAACATCCAAAAGACCCTAAGATCATCTCTAGTTTGGATAGTCTCCTGATGACTGGTTTTGAACTTCTTCAGCATAAAGAGCTCATGGAAGGTGGGTTGCCTATAAGYAGAGTGAACTGTGCCTAACACCCTGTCCAGGTGGGCTATAAATTAAGTGATTTATCCTACTCTTTCAAGTTACTTAGTTAATTAGTAAGTCTAATAACAGTAACTGATGCTGTCGTGGTCATTCCGACAGTACACCATAGGTATGCTCTGAACTTCTGTTCTTTCTTCTTTAGTTCTTTCAAAGAACTAGGTAGCAAAGTGAATTAAAGGATCCTGATTTGGACCTAGGTAAGACACAGGGCTGAAGGAAGGAGCATTTGCAGGGCAGAACTTTAGGTACCTTTGCARTTTCCCCAGTGATAACAAGGCATCCACAGAACTGAGATTTTCAGATTTTTCCTCTTTAAATTTAAATTTCCTCATGCTAAATTCTAATTGCATCCCTTTTAAAAATTCACTTGAGGCTCCTATATGCTTCAGTGATCCTATGTTTCTCTGCCTCAGTTTTTTTATGCTGTCTATGGGTAACAGTATTTCCCTGCTCAAGGGTAGGGTTTTGAGTAAAGCTGCTGAAAACTAGGCAGTTTTTCTCTACTCTGTTAAAGATAGCTGTGGATGCAATTTTCTCCAAGACCACCAAAGCCCCACACTGTGCTGGAAATTCTGGTAAATCATATCGTTTTCATCATAGAGACCTAATGGGAGTCTCAGAATGGAATTGTCTCTCAAATGGGAAGAAAGMAAGCTAGAAAATATACCAAAGGAAAAGGAAGAATGTAGAAGACCACAGCAAAGGAGGAAATGGAAAGGTCAGCTTTGTCCCTCAGATCTCCAGAAGCACATATCTTGACTCAGGTAATAACTTATTATTGTAACGCTTGATTTGAATAGATGGAAAGAATGAGTTTCATGCAAAACTTATCTTTGCATGGTGTTACTTAAAGTGGGGCCTTAATTTCAATTGAAAGTATAACCACTTATTCCAGTGATTGCATTGAAATGATGAATAGAAATGATGCAAGATTCAAAACCAAAATGTGCATGTTGTGAATGTTTTGGTTAAGCTAAAGAAAACAAGAGTAGCATCCCTCAACAAGAGACCACTCTCACAAGATCTCAATCCTTAGCACTGGCCATAGGCTGAAATTATTCAAAGACAAATTCTTCCAGCTCATTCTGGCCTGGTGACCAAACAAACATAGACTGCACAGAAAACAGATTTTACTATTTCTCATTAAAGGACTTAAAATTAAGAACTAGGGTTAGATTCTATCTTTAAATAAAACTTGGGAAATGTCTACCTTGTGGAAGGTAGTCCCATAAGCATAAGGCTTTGAAGAAACCTTACCTTCTAAATTATACTTTGGGCCTGTCAGTTTAGTCCTGTTCTATTCAAGAGTTAAACCAATATTTTGCTTCTTTCATGCCTTTAGAAACTGATCTTTTTAAAAAGATTTAAWCTTCCTAAGCAGTTGCACTGTGGAGCATTAAGATTCTTCAGGAAACAAAGTAAATCACAGATCCCATGAATGAAACAGAGTCCTTCAGAGCATGGTGCTTCCCAATCAGACACTCAGGCAGGCATTAGAGAGGTTAAACTTAGACTGAAGTGTTCTGCTGTGGGCAAAATTAAGACATGTGCTTTGCTGAGTTACATTACTTGTGCGATTCTTTCCCCTTTTTAAGTAAGGAAGGCTGGAAGACAGTCCATCTGATTTAAGTTATTTTATTGTGAATTTCTGCCATATTTTGAGCATATTCCAAACATCAGTTAAGATATAAATAGCTGAATAAACAAACAGCTACGCAAGCAAAGTTGAAAAGTCAGAGACCAACAAGATTATCAGTTGTCTCTACAGTACTTCCAGCCTCCCCACATGCCAAATGAAATATCATGTGACAAATAAGTTCTTTACGGCTATGAGCTAGAGGAACCAGATTTGGGGATTCTTCATTTCCCACATTGTTCTCAAGATTCTGAAAAGAGAGAGAAACTAAATTAAAATCACCAACAATGGATGTCTCACATTTTGGGGTCCAAAATCCTAATTTATACATTACATGTCACTGCACTACTATTTTTTTTTTTTTTTTTAAATAGAAGTATGGGCAGCCATACGATTAGGAATGAAATGCCAGGGGTAAAATAAAATGTTCCTCCCCATTTAAACCTACTCTTATTCAAGATACTGAACTGGGAAGATGTATTTTATCCAATATTTGTGTGCAAATAATGTTTTCAATAAAATAATGATCAGACAGGACCCTCTGTATATCATATTTGATTATGAATACTACTCATTTGGCTCTTCTTCATGACTATAAGCACAAAGAAATAGTCAATCCTTCATAATGAATATGACTTGAATAATGAGAATGTTGTTAGAATTCCGGTCTTTGAATAGTCTCTACAAATGCAAATAAGTCAAAATAAATTTCCTGATTGCTGAGTAAATGCATATCTTCACCAGGTTTTGATTTGAGGTCATGTTCTCCAGATCACAGGAGACTGTTTTTTTTATTAAACTGAGTCAAAGTTTTGTTTTGTTTTTGTTTTGTTTTGTTTTTTTGCTGGCCTTTAGTCTATGTGACCAAAATGTTTAGATCTGCAAAGTGTTCCGGAGCTCTGGGGATCAGGATGATTTATGAGTCTTGCCTACAGCTTGTTCAAGGACCTAAGTCCCTGCTGAAACTACTGGGAAGAATCACATTCACTTTAGTGCCTTGAAATTATTCAGGAAGTCAAGTTGCTTTCATTTATTTTATTGCCAGCTTCAATAGTGTAGTAGCAACATTTGAATGAATTGCATTGGTATTCTGTCACAAATGTGTGAAGGAGGTTAAAGTATATTTTAAAGACTCACTGCCCAGAAGTCATTTTTATGATACTCTGAAATTCTGCTTGCCATTTTGACATTATTTATGTATTTTAACTTATCTATTTCAGTGGGAATTGCAATTTTTCCTTTAAATCTGCCAGCTCTTTTTAAGTCTTTGCAGTTCATTTTCAAACTTGGACACAGGTCACTGTGTATCTGTCTGCCCTGCTCCAGGTTTTCATGTCAACATTGAAGTGATTTCTTCTTAAAACCCTGATCTCTCATTATTGTTTTCCTGAGTGCTGGTTGCATTTGTGAATCCTGTAAGTGTGATTGCAGTCTGAAACTGGAGACAGTTAATCTAGGAACACTTGTTCTGTTACCATTTAACTACAGTCTCATGGGATGAACTGAGCAGAAAGTATGGGATGCCCAAAATATTTACTGGATTGGACAAGAAATTTAGCATCAGGTTTCCTTTTGAGCTCTTTCCAAGTACTTGTGATGTTTGACCTATCCATTAGTCATATCTGCACTATGATCTCTGGAGTATCTTTCATAGGAGGTAAGCTAATAGCTCCAAAAGACAGATAGTCAAATAGCTAAAATACATAAAGGAATACAGCATATAAAAACAAGATGGACTTCCTCTATACTAATAGTGAAGTAACACACTAATACMCAAATTATAAATCTCAAAGCACTGTGTAGGGAGAACTGGTATCATTGTCTCCATTTTACAAATAATGAGATCCAACAGCAGAAATGACTTGCCACGGTCACCCACACAGTGTGTGGCAGAATAAAACCAAGGTCTCTAAGGAAACACTGCTTGTGATAAGCTAACAACAGCCTCTGTAACAAACTGTTTGCAATCTAAATAGATAAGGCATGGGGGARAAGGGAAGCAGAGCAGTGCAGAAAGGGACAGGAAAGAAGCAGATGTGAAGTGTCTTCCCCAAGAAAATTCAGAAAMCAAACAGAGCTCAGAGGTCATGCACCCTCCACCAGGAGTCTTCTTCACTCCATCTTTACGACTTCATCCTAAGTCCTAAAGGAGAACTGTTTTTTTCTTGACAGGTCCAGATAACATGTATGGCACTGAATATCGAGGCCACATTTTAGAGGACTTCTTGGATAATATTAGGCAAGAGTTGGAAGAGGTCATCACCAGTTGCTTCAAGATCCTAGGGATAGAGCTATTTGTCTCCAGTCGCTCTTGGCTAAGTATTATCTCCATTTCACTATCGAGAACATTCGTCTTTGATTAGGCAACACTACCAGCTATCATCATCCAGTTATTAAATTTTTAGATCGGTAGGTATCCTTGAGATTTCTCAGTGCTCCTTTTCTCATGTAGAAATACTCTTATACAACAGCAAAACTCCTCTCAAAGCTCTTCTTTGCCAGAACACCTAACCGTGGTTAAGAAACTGCTGTTCTGAAGTCTTGTTATTTGCACAAATAAGTAAATGTATAATCACTCACCATCTGTCTGTATCTAGCTGAGGTCTCTGTATTTATAAGMACTTAATACAGGTCAATCCAGGTTACGCAATAGGGAATCCATGCACTGTTGAAATATCAATAGGCCTTTGGTTGTGCTTCTTTCTCCTTGAATCTGTCTGTAGATTTAACATGAAACATGATTATTGCATTCAGTCAGATATGAGAAAAGATTTATGTTTAAAATACTAGCTTTCCAAATTCTTCCTCAATTTTTAATGGGCAGAGTATTTCACCAATAACTGAAAAAAACATCAGGAATACCTAGTTTACTTGGATAAAAACATGTTTATAGAAGGAATTAGTAAGGACCCTGTTCAGACCTATCAAAACATTATTTTTTTCTCAGCGTAGGAATGGTAAGATTAACAGGAAATGTGGAATATTGCCAGGATGATACTCTTTATTGGTACTAGCAGTCGGTAGAAGTAAGGAGGAATGCATTTCCACTTGAATACTTTCTAATTATTTCACATATTTTTCATATCTTTCATATACTGATTTGCACCGTACTATTTTTATTCCATTTGCTGGAGTCAATATATCTTCAAGATGATGGTTCTTATCATAATGGCATCTGTCCCAGGACTCTTCCTTTGTAGCCAGAGATTGGGTTAAAACTTGTAGACACAGAAGTGGTTTTTTTCAGTATATAATCTGGGTCATAAATACTGAAAAAGCACTTTGTCTTCTTAGTATGAAAATAAGACCAGAAACAAAAAATTATGGTAGTCCTCTTTCTCTAACAAAATTATTACTGTTATCAGGCAAAGAAATATTCCTTGCGATGTGAATATCACTCCATTGAGCTCTTCAGCTATTATCTCTTACCATCAAATGCAAATCACTAACCATATTATGATTTTCTGTCTCTCTTTTTATATATATATTGCAGTAAATTGTCTGAGACAGTTTAAGGAATCTGAATTTTAGATTTTATTTCTTTTCACTAATCTCATTGACATAAATTCAACTCAGCTTAAATCAAGTACTTAAGCTGAGTCTCTTATTTTGCATACAGATCTGACAGTTGTCAGCAGCAAGCTGAATGTAAAACAAAATCAGTATCTCAATATTAGAATACCTGTTATTGTTAATAATTGTAGTAGTGCCCCTGAAGCCAAATACAGAATAAATACATATTGAAGGTATACTTGGTATGCTGCTGAAGAGTTTACAGTGCTACTTGAAGATGAATGAAAGTTAGAAGAAATGAGATGTAAAACTTTTCAGTAACATAAATATTTAAGTGTCACCTATAGCTTTGTTATTGGATCAAGCAAATCCAGCATCTCAAAATGAAATGCAATCTGAAGAATTATGTTTTCTGGTTTCATATGGGAATTTTATCTGACTATAATTTGGCCTCAGTTGACTTGAAAATTGCTCTAGGACACCATGAAGTGCTTGCAGTTGATAATAAAACACATGCAAATTTTGCAACATTTCTGTTACTCAATTAGATTSTTCTTCATAGTTCATTGTTCTCCATTCCCAGGCACTACCATGGTCATTTAAGTTCTTCTGAAAACACAATGTACCTTTGAAGATTATAGCACCTACTCCACAATGGTGAAGTCAAATGGTTCTCTCCATTCTCTTATTATTTTTCAAATAAAGAACCATCTTTAGGGAAATAAGGAAGCATAGTTAAAATAGGCTGTCTTCCCCATCTGTCTGCATAAGYGCAATTCAGAAGTAAAAATACTGCTATAAAATAGGAAAATTAAACAAAAAAGGGTATCGAAAAATTGTGGAATAGAGACTAATAGCTTTGTTTTTTAAAGTCAGTGAGGGGCTTGAGTGTTTAAAGTGTATAAAGTGAAATGAGCCAGATGAAATAATTATTTACCATTGGCTAGCACAGAGTGAATTCTAAATGGAAAGCAATTTTCAATTAACTGGTCATGCTACGCTTACCTGAGGTTATGTTGCATAATCAATCATGAAGAAATGTTATTTGCCTACTGTTTATGAGCCAGATGCTTCTAAGGATCCTTTTAAAGTTAAAATACTATTTAAAAAAGAGAGGGAAAAGAAAAAGACAAAACTAGCCTTCCATCATTAAAAAAAAGAATAGCAAAAGCCTATTAACTCTGTTGACATGCAATTTGAAAACATGTTGAAGAGATGGTTTATCGATGGTGGTATCTAGCATCATCTTAAAATATGATATTATCCTTCTAAAGCAATTCCATGGTTACTTTTATAATCAAAATTATTCAGCTTTCCTTATATTACTGCAGACTATGAAAGCGCAAGCGGTTAATTAAAGTGGTATCTACAGAGAAGTATGTAGATAGTCTGCTGTTCCCTCTTTCTGTGCTAAAAGATGACCAACAGCCCCCTGGTCTAAAGTCTATACCATTGCATTTGGTGTCTTTCAGTATGTGTCTTGAAGTGGTTTCCCTTCCATAGGAACCAAAGTTGCTACCGCACACCCCCATTCCCTCTATGCCCCCTTGCAACGGGGCTGCAAAGTCCCCCTGCAGTCTGCTCTCTGTGCGTGCAGAAAGGCAAGGTGGTCCGGGATGGCCATGCAGAAATCTGCCTTGTGGCACCTATGGGACACAATGTACGGCTCAGCCTGGGCACTGGTGCAGACATCATTTTCTAGTAGAGATGTATGGCTGTGTGTATGGGATCACACCAAATTGCGCCTTGATGCTTCCCTCTCTGCACTGCACCATTAACAAACGTGGACATACTCATACAATACCTGCGGGCACAGGACCAGCATACGGAGCAACGCAGCCACAGCAGTGACCCTGTACATGACCTTGTAGAGATTTACCCTAAAATGATAGAATCCAGATTTTTTAGAAGGGATCCATGATTTGGGGTTCTTCTTGAACACAACACCTGTGAATATGTTGAGCTCATTTCTTCCTACATTCAAAGATAAAATCCTAACAGCCCTGTGGTCAATGGCAAACTTCCCTTCATCATTGAAGGCAGATATCAGTCCTGATTCCTTTACAGTCTCTCAAGYCTATTTACTATTCGCCTTCAGTATTTCTGCCAATTACCTACTTTTCACCTGTTGAATAAGAGCTCAGGATGAACTACTGTTGTTTTCAACTTGCCTATAAAGCACTGAATAGCACAGACTATAATACATTCTGTCTTTATGGATTGTTTAGGGCAAAGGGCTTTTTGTCTATGAGTAGGACCTCCTGGATCTTTTGTAATACAAACAAATACCAGTAATGCTTTTGTTCTGGAATAAAACTCCTGTGCTGAAGCATTCTGTTAAAAATTCATATGTGCATGAGGAAATGGGTAATGATGTCCATGATAATTAAGACCATTCTTAAAATATGTTTTGTTTCAAGCAATAAAGTAAATCAATAATTTTATGAATTTAAGTTGATTTTATAAATATATGTTATTGTACGAATATACAAAAAGTGATGATATCTGTAGATTATAAAAGGGGATTGTATTTTTCACAAATACAAATAGTCCGGTTGACTTGAAAGGGACAGATCATGCACTTAAAATTAAGTATGTACATAAAGATTTGCAGGAACATTTCAAAAGTGGGAGGCACTATTTGCAGAAGGCAGCAAACATTGTTCTAAATTCCTCCACTGAATTACCCTAGGATTTCAGAGCACTTTATGAGAGCTAGTTAATTATCTTTCACGTAYAGTGAACTCTTAATCTCAGCATCTTTTGCAGTAATTAATCAATTTTGTCTCCTAATCCAGAGTGAGGTAGGAAAATATTATTGTCCTTTCACAGATTTCAAAGGAAGTGAAATAAGTGTCTCTTTTTAGCTGTGCTACCTATTACCTACTGGCTCCAGCATCCACAGCTCAAACAGCACACTGAATGCAAGAGACATACAGAGTGGGTAACATTGCAGTAAGCTCTTTGCAGATCCCTTAATTGTTTGTCAAACAGTG
Source organism: Apteryx rowi (assembly GCF_003343035.1). NCBI lineage: Eukaryota > Metazoa > Chordata > Aves > Apterygiformes > Apterygidae > Apteryx > Apteryx rowi. The sequence continues at coordinate 61,942 of NW_020450952.1, read as the reverse complement.
ATCCAGTGACCCATCAAAAAAGACAGAAATATTATCCAGTAGTCATGAGTTTCAACCCCTGAACTAACTACTAAAAGCACATTTCCACTGCAGATTTCTAATTAACAATTTAAGAAATGTTTACACCTTCTTTAGTAGCATCTTTCTTGAAACCGATTGACGCTTTTCAGTAGTAGCCTTAGCCAAGGGTGCATTAACATGCAGGGTCAATAATGGTGGTGTTAACAGGGGCAAGATGTGGTACAAAGGCAACTGTATCCTGTGAACCAGAGAAAGCAGTTTTTCAAGAAGTGCTAATGGGAGAAGGTTGTGGCTGCATCTTAACAAAYCCTATGGTCTCCTCCTGTTAACCAATGCCTCACTAACTAAGATGCACTAACTATACAGACACAGCTATTGTGTATCAGATATCATTTATCTCAAAATTTATGCAAAGTTTCAAAATACTTGTGAAAGGAGTAGCTGGAACACATCCAGTGTAGGATGTATACATGAACCGCACAGCGGGGCTCTTGGAAAATGGTAGTAGCAATGTATTGTGTTGTACTGGGACAGCTTTTGTGATACAACAGGAATGGGTATCTTCCCCTTCACTTTGCCCACATCTACCAAAGATATTAGTTGAGTGCAGCAATCACCTTTGCTTACCTGGAGATCACCAATCTCCCACTGCACGATTCTTCAACTAGTGTGTTACATGGTGGTATTGTGTAGCGTGCAACTTGTGGGTAATGTGCCTAGTGCATCAAATCACACAACATCAGGAGGAATGTGTCACCTGCTAGGACCTATTCAATCAAGACAGAAGAGCTGCTTTATAGAAACCAATTTTATAAGACTAGCAACACTGTTCTTTCCCCATTTGTCCTTCTCTGCAGCTTCCTATGACTACCACTAAGAAATGCCAGCAGAATTTGGGAGATGGAAAACCTATCTCTACATTCTTGATATTCCTAAAAACACTAGCCAGTCACTCGCTTATCTTCTGCCATTAGCTATCACCACAGCACCTTCCAGACAACTTCTCAGGAAACAGGCAGAAAATCTGATCTCATCTCATAAAGTAGCAGGTTCTTATCTTCCATCTACTATCTAAGGTCACAGACAGGAAATACTTGATAAGAGTTAGCCAGTAATCCTCCCAGTACCATGGATGCCCTCCCAGGACTGGATACAGCTGTGGTTTCAGTGGCAGAAAGGAATCTCATTTCTTTCCCTCCCCCATTTTACTGCCTTCCAGGAGTGGAGTAATAAAAATAGTTTTGGATGCTTATAAAACCCTTTGAAAATTGCTGGGAGCCAATGGCTGATATGACCCAAGACTCTCTGGGAAGAAGATGTTTCTTTGGGTGGTGATGTTAATCAAACCCCTTTTGAAAACAAAAGATTTGGCTTATGGCCAAAGTGTCTGATTCACAAACACTGTATCAATGGCCCGGTTATATGAAGATGATGGTCTCAGGTTTACATACATCTTTCTCCACTTCTTTTTTAATCAAACCAACTCTGCACAATTGGTTCACTTTTCTTGTAAAATATAGATTAGGATATTGAGACATCCTTGATAAATGTAAGACACTTCTTTCTCCTCATTCCTCGAGGTATGCAAACCATGACAGAAAGAATTACATTACATATAAAACACTAGAAAAACTTGGAAGAAATTAAGATCTATAAAACTGTTTTGGTAGCTGACTCTCACCATGTTCAGTTTGGGCTCTACCACAAAATTCCTTTTTGGTTATGAAGAAAATTCATCTCTCTTAATTCTTCCTTTCCCAAATATCTCTTGTACATAACTATTAATATATTACTATCAATTGAAAAAAAAATTGTCAATATAAGGCATTTTTTTTTCACAGTGTCTATAATTACTACTTTTTATTCCAGTGACAATAATTACTACTACAATACRTGTAAAAAGTAGCATGCATAATGAACACCACATACAGCAGCATTGTGAAACAAGACCATCATGGATACAACCAGTTTTGTTCTACTTTTCATATTTAATCAAAGATTTTCTGAAAATTTTCTGCTATCAAGCCATTAATATGAAACTGAGAGAAATGAAGTATGGTGCTTAAGAACAGAAGCTTATTCTATTCACATGCACTAAGTCAATTAATTAAACACACTGATATTCATGAATATATATACTTTTAATATATGTATATATACATATACAAATGTGTGTGTGTGTGTGTGTGTGTGTGTATGTATGAGCATATAGACTTTTATTAGTAAAAATCAGCCCTGTTTTTTTATGGAGGATATTCCAGTCAGAATATTCTGATATGCTGCCTTTTTAAAACTCTCTGCTTTCAACTCAAAGAAGAAAACTGGAATTGCATTCCTTTTCATTTGTAAAACTTACTCAGCACTTTTGGTTCCAGAGATGGGATTGGTATTTGGTCATAGCAATGATTTAATAAAGGCACCTGACACAGAAATTCAGACCAAAAATTCTCTATCAAGAATGCAATATTCCTTCCAGCTCCAATATTCCAACACTTCAAATTATTCAAACCTGAAGGTGATTTGCTGGGGAAAGATAAGAAATCATGTTGAACTGAGAGTTATTTATAACACTAAAGTTTTAGGGCTCAATTTAAAGTGATATTAAGAATGTAAAACAGCCATTAAAAGGATTTAGTTGCCTACACTGCATTGTAGTCACTTGAGTTGGAAACATCTATGTTCCTTAGGTTTCTTTCTCTTTGATACAAATTCTCTGGGTRTCTTGAAAATTCTGCTTCTGTACAAACTGGGCCAATAGAAGAAACTAGGAACTAATCCAGACTGCTGAACATGCACCTAAATTTGAAATGCCTAAGAGAAAAGACTTCCTAAAGTAAGTCTTTAGAGGGCTAAAGCAATAGAGAGATGTGAATGTATTGAAAGCCTCAGCAGGAGATCCTACCTAGTTGAGTATTCTTTGCAACAYCAGTGACTATTTTAATTATTGAGATCTTCCTCCTGTAATCCACTTCTGATTCCTAGTGCTGAGGAGAAAGTTTGAGATGAGAAATTAAATAAAATATTCAATACATGAATTCAATACTATTACTATACTATTTGTGTTGAACCTATCAAGTCAGATAGCATATTTATATGAAAGTTATCAAGAATAATTCTTTAGCAAAAAAAAGCCTCACAGAATTTCCTGTTTCTACATCATCTTAACATCTTGCTGCACAGTTCTTAGAGAAACGTGTGTACATGTATAGAGGTCACCTACAATTTATTAACAAGTTGATTAGGTAGCTGCATGATGAATCACAAAATCAAGCCTATGAGAAAAGGAGACAATTGTGTATGGTCATTTCAGGCCCTGGTTAAAGGAAAATGCTTTGTGTTACAGATGCCCCAGCACAGAAGACCTGCACAACAGAAGAGCTGCCCAAGCAGCTGTCTCAGTACCAGCCTTTCATTAATAAAAAGGGCTTTCCAAAAAATTATATTTCCTTAATTCTTTCCTAATTTTCTCCTTGTATAAATATATCTATATTTGGACAGACACCCTATATTCTGACATAACCTCTCAACACAAAGAGAACTTTTTCCTGCAATTGAGTCCTAAGCCCATATTGCCTTGAGTAGGTATGTGCACGTTTAGGATCAAGACTGCCAAGTCCCACTRCTCAGGGAAGCCTACACTCCTTCACTTAGGTCTTATTTTGTGTCTGGTTCATGTCACTGCACTTCAAGAGGCTTAAACTCAGACTCATTAGTATGCCACTCACTTTTCTTGCAGGCCTTTCTGAGGTTCTCCCAGCCTGAATCCATTCTCTGAATTTTCTGCCTATTGCAGATGATGACCACTGTCCTCCAAGATACCCTGTTTAGGAGGTGCTGAAGACCTCCTTGGCATCCATATGGAACATATCATACAGGCACAATGCCAGCTTCTGGGCTGTCACTTCTGACACCCTGAGGTGGCAGCTCAGGGCTTGCAAGACACTTTATCCACAAAATTTCCAAGCAGATTGCTTCCAGGATGAGTTTCTTGCACGCTGAGAGATGGGCATCTATGTTAAGTGAGGACCTGGTTTCCCTCCCAGGACCTTCAGATTACCCAAACTGACATCAGAAGTTCACCAGCAATAAGAGGACTGGTCTGCAGGACACTGACTGCAGTGGGATGCCTGGGGCTGCTCAGCACTGGGACAGAGCATGAGAAGCGGACTGTGAAACTACTGGAACAGCAGAGACAGTAGGAAAACCATGGACAGGTCAACACAAACCAGACTGGCACTGGTCATCTATGATGCCTATAGGATTAATTGGGGCAAGATTTTCCATCCCATTTCCTGAGTTTTCTTTTGCCTCAGAGATGCCTGATCTTGAGTTATCAGCCAAGTAAGACACTCAGTTGAGACATGGATGACCAACATTCAATCCCGCTTGGTCTGGCAGAGATGATTTTGCATAGAGGCAACTGTGGAAAGCACAGAAAAAGTGCTAAGAGCTGGGTTTGGAACTGACTTCTGTTTTCTTCCAACTGGGTGTCCGAAGGCCTTGGCTACAGTGTCATTCTCTACATGATCATTCTGTCCTATTAAAACTTCCCTTATTTTTCTGCCCACTGACACAGTTTCAGCAAAGGGGTGAGTTTCAAGTGAGGGCTGCATGGGGACCTGCATGTTTGAACCCACTCTAGGTGAAGGGGTATTTAGATTTGGCTCTCCTACTTCCTAGAAGGGCACAGTAAACATGAGGCTATTAGTTAGTGTCAATTATTACAGGTCTGCAACCACCTTTCCCCCTTTTCCTATCTTAACACAAAAGCTGTAACCGAGCTTTCAGAAAGACTAAAGTACAGTTTCTATATTTTAAGTGTGCTTTATGCACTGAACTTCCTTAAGGATTTCGAAGAGACAGGCTGATCCACATTAGATACGGGGCAGGCAAAACTGTGAATGTATATGAAGGACCTTTCCTGCCCTCCCAAAACACAAAATTTTACAGTAAAGGAAATAATCAGGTGAAGTTCAGTGTTTTAGGCATCTGAATTGGAAAGTGTAATCAATATGATAGAAAACAGCTTGATTGGTTAAATTATAGAAAGCACAGCAGCTTTATTTATAACTCACGTGCAGTTCAGAACACAGATGATCAAGAAAAGAAAGAAAAATGTTCTGTGGGCCAGTGACCCTACCATAGGCCACACATTGTGATCCTCGCTTCATTTTCACTAATGCCTTTACTCCTTTTGATGTAAATAGCATTTGCTTGCAGTYCCAGAATTTGGCCTTGACAGTACCAAGTGGATTGTACCTCAAGCAGTGAGATTAAAGATGGAGAATTCACTTAGAAATTAGGGAAAAAATACACAAAAAAAGGTGCAATGTCAAAATTTTATTGTTGCTGAGGTAGCTTGCCTTATTATGAAAGTCAGCTGAGATATTTGCACAGTTTGTCTAGTGATAAATTTCACTTTTATTGAGATTGTACACAGTAAGAGCAAGGAAACAGCAAGTAGTATCATTTATTCATCACAATATATCCGTATTATACAATGGCAGCAGCAAATGTCAATGACTGTGATATGGAGCAGTCTGCAGAGTTGCACAGAACCCAAAAGCTCAGTCACACCATTAGTGTGAAACATGAGGGTATCAGAAAAATCATGATAAAGAGGCGAGGCGGGAGGGGGGAGCATGTGATTTAATGTCAGTCTCCTCCTGACAAAAGAGAATGATGCCTGTCAGTAGTGAAAGGTGGATTATTAGGTGGTAAAATGGATGTTTGTAATAGGCTCTATAGGTGAATGCGCAACAGGATCAAATTTGTCACTATTGTCCCCTTTATACCACTTACTGATTGTGATTTTGTCCGTTCAAGATGTGCTAGACAGTTCTGTTAGCCATTTGAATGGGAAGGTGCTGCTGTGGCTCTTCAGGTGCTAAGGAAGATTCTATTTTACTGTATTTATGGTCATGAGTAACCAGTAGGGTACAGGTCCAATCACAGATTGGTCTTCAAAGAGACTAAAGATGCTCGTTCTATGAGGAAGACAAACACACTTTTAAAAAGGGGGGTAGAAATCTAAAAAAAAATTAAAATCTAATATATCATGCAGTCACGTATGACTTACTGGAGCAGGAAAGTGAAAATTAAGGGAAAAAAACAGACAAATTTTAGTTTCTTGTGTGTTTTTGTGTTTTGTGCAAAGGAAATGATGCAGCTCATGTTAATTTAGTAAAATTAGTGCCCACAATATCTAAGCAGTAGGACAAGAATACACAATTATATTTGACTGCAGAACAATACACAATAATTTTTCATCTCTTCTTTACGTTAAAGAAACAGCTGCAATTTTTAGTTTTTTTTACTGCCAGTGCATTTTTACTGTACGGAAAACTAAATAAACGGTTACAAATGAGAAATTTTGAATAACAGGTTTTTTTCCAATCTAAGTTACAGAGCATAAATATATATTTAATATTTAAGCATTCTTCACCTAACTGGTGGTAGTCCTAGTCAAGACAGAACATTGGTAGCTAAGTTCAGTTCGAAAATTTACCTGTAAGCATTGTTGCTACATGTGTAAAAGCCCTCTTTCTTCCCTCTCCCCTCTTCACAAGCATCTTTTCATTCATGTACATCACAAAAGGAGCTTGTTTGTACATGGAAATATGCATATCAAAGTTCAAAAGACAAGCACTGCAGAACAGCTAGCAGGTTTTATTTGCAAATTACAGTTACAGATTAAGATGGACTTTTAAAAAGGAAAATTAGCATTCCCCACTGATATTTCTGAAATAAATAAAATGATAAGGAGTGGATCAATTTCTAAAAGGTTAAGTAGYTCTGTTTGATTACACATTTGAAAAGCCACACTCAAACTACTGCTTTGGAAACTGAACTAGAAATATCCCCAAATTTGCAGCAATTACTGATTGCTCTTAGACTAGAACTAATACAGAAGTAGTACTTTTTGGTATTTCTGAACATCTGCTTTTGATCTCATCTGAATGAAGAAATTCTTCAGCAAGAAAGCAGTGGAGCAAAGATGTAACATGGCCAGACTTTTAAATCATATAACTTCATCCATTTCTTAGCAACCATTACCCTATATTGATCTGTTCCTCCGACACTTTAACTGAGACATGTTTTAAAGCTCTAGATTTAGTCAATGGATTTTACATAGGGATTATGTGAAAGGATCCAATGCAAAGGGGATCATCAGCCTGATGGCAGATGTACTAAAAGGCTAAGTATGTTGCCAACCCTTCCAAACACGTTCAGTCCATGCAGGACAGGTGACGTTTGTGGAATACTGATATTTGCTTCAGATTTCAAGATCAAAAGTAGCATTTGCACCCACACCCAACTGAAGTTGCTTTTATTACTTWTTTTTTTTATTGCACATAGCATTGAAAAAACAGCTATAAGTGATATGGCTTGCAAAGCTGTTAAGAGAACACTATTCATAGGTGCACTGCCATCTTCTGGGAGAATCTATCTAATTTTGAAGTCAGATGAATTAGTTACTTTGTCCAGTTTCTATTCGGTGTAGTTAAGATGTTGACTTCCAACTAGCTGACAGTACAGCCAAAAGCTTTGCATTTTAGTTTTATGATCTCTTGCTTCATTCAGCATCAAGAAACAATCATGATCACCTACTTCAATTAAGAATACTAATACATCAGGCTGCTCAGGAAAATCTCTCTTATGGCCACAGAAGGGAAGATACTGTTGTAGAACATTATTTTCATACAAAGTGTCATTAGTTCAAATTTTTAACTGGTAACAGTGTAAGTCCAGCTCCTCTCCAGTAAYCCAAAGGAAAACATAAGAAAGTGGTTGGGTTTCTTGTCCAGTGACAGATTCACTACAAGTTTGAGATATATTAGCCAACCTTCAAATAATTAAGAAGTTACTTTTTATTTATTTTTTGCCTACTGATACACAGTGTCCTTCTGGAGCAGGCTCTAAGTGACCTGATTCACAACATCTTTTGCTTAGAGATGAGCAGGAAATCAGCACCATGAAGTGGTGTGTCTCTAAAAATATTTTAACTGTGCTATTAAAGAAACTGGATACCTCAGATCAAAAGCAAACACTCCAATCACTTCAAATATTTGTTTTCAAAATAATTCTATTCTCTTCCATAGGCTGTTTGGAGATAGCCCAAAATCTTTTGCAGAAATTGCACTATCTGTTAGAATGTAAGGCTAATAGATACCAAGCCTCAACTGCCCCTGATAAGGCAGGTTACAGAATTTCAACCTGAAAGTCCTACAGTGCAGAGGTAAGGAAGCAGCAAAGAGAAAAAGGTTATTCCACCCTATTATATGTGTAAATGCTAACAAGCCAAACAACCTGTGCTTAAACTAGAACATCCGTTTCACCAAGCCTCAAAGACCCCAAGTAACAATATATTTTGCTGCTTATATTGATAAGTCATGCACATGCCAATTACTGTCAGCTATACCAAATACAAACAATAAATGTACTACTATGCAATTCATTTAAAACCACTGAACTTACTAGATCTCTTAACTTTTCCTCTTTCTTTTCTCTCTCTCTTTGTCATAGACTGGAATTTTTTTTTCAAACTGAAAGGAGTTAAAAGGATTATTTGCTAGTCAGTGTGGAGTCTCATATTTGATATTTATGTTAATAAGCCATTCCCAAGCTAGTTTAGCAGTTAATGCACTCAGATCCCCAGCCATTCTACAAGGAATTGCACTCATTAAAGCATAATTTAAAGCAAACACTTTGTCCTGATAGATGCTGGTAGGCCCAGAACATGATACAAAGATTTCAGACAGGTCAGTGATCCCTTCTCTGCCACCACCTCGTCACAGTTCAGACTGTGACAAATACAGAACATAGTTTTCATTTGTTTCACTGATATCTGTGACCAACTGCTTTTCCTATGTCCCATCCTACTATGACCTTCTGTGGAGCTTAGCTGGGACTCTGCACTGGGCAATGAGGGCAAAAGTTAATTAAAACCAATTAGGCTGCAACAGTGCTGACTAATGAACTCAGCCCAGACACTGACAAATATATTTAGACTCTGTGTTACCAGGAATATCTTTGGCATTCAAACAGATCTTAAATACAGGTATTTCCAGTCTTTGTTTACTCTGCAACTTAGTTTGATTGTGCTTAGAAACTCTTGGGAAGCTCACAAACAAATATGAAAGCAAATTAATGAAGAAGGCTGCCTGATCCAAAGAGCAAACTCTTGTCAAATACTTTCTAATTCTCATACTGTTATCTATTCAGCTAAAAGGACCTTGCAAAGAATAGCCATCACTGGGCCTAAAGAGAGCTTCACTGAAAACATCACCAATGAAATTTATCTTCAGCACTCACAAGGAAAGCTTATGCATGCAAATAGGAGTTCACAGAAGAAGGCAAATGTTTCCCTTGCACAGTCCTTCAGGTCTGTAAATATCTTTTGGAAAACTTAGACTTACAGTTACAGTATAGATGCGCCAAAGTTTGTTTTGGGGATGGGAGAGGATTAGGAGACAAGGGGTGAGTAATTACTTCTTGAAATGTGATGCACAGAAATTGAATTACGATTTATAGGCTCACACTTGTTCCTGTACAAATAAAAATGGAACAATGCCATTTGAAACTGTGGCCAGATGCATTTCCAAGACCCAGGTAGGTTCCTGGGACTGCAGATGGATAGAAATCTGGAATAATTTTCTGGCCAGAAAAAAATGAATCTGTGGTTTTGTGAAAGCCAGCAGTCACAAAGGAACAAAGTAAAAGAAAAAAGTCTTTTTCTAAAGCTGATTTGACTTCTGCTATGCCATATAGTCTCAGGGGGAAAAAAGGACAAAAAAGATTTGGAGATAAAGTTTCAGTAAAGAGAGACACAGAGTCACACAGCAGATCTGCTTTACAGGCAGGCTGTAAATATCACACCACTCCCCTTTCCTGGAAAAGTCAACAGGCTCTGTGGGCTGACGTTGCAGCAGGAATCATTAACAACCTAGAACACAGGATCATTCCAAAACCAGGTTTACTAGCAGTTCCCATCCCTGAAGACCAGAAACAAAAGGACTAGAGAAGCCTGTGGTATGGAGATTATTAGAACTCACTGAGCATAGCTGTGAACAATTTTCCTTCCATTTGCCCCTTTTGCTTTCTTCTGTAAATCTCTGAGGATCTTTGTGACAGAAGAGAAAAGCAAGAAATTCTTCAAGTGTAAATAGCRGTAAACAAGTGAAGTCCAAAAAAGTTGTAGGCCATAGAATTAGTGAAAATTTATTTTCTGGCCTATGGAGAAAATTAACTTGGAAAGTCACTGCTTGGCTCTAGACTACACCTCCCAGTCCAAAAAAATCATTCCCAGAGGAAAAAGTGCTCCAACAGCTCCCTCCGCCCCCTTGGCCCCATGTCCCTGGTCCTTGCTCTTTGTCCTCCCCCCAGCATAGGCCTGGCAGAGGTTTCCCCTGGGCTCCCATGTTTCACTCAAAGCCACCTCACAGCTCCTGGAGAGACCTCTCTCTAGCTGGGAAGCACAGAAGTGCCTCCTTGTGCAATTCCCATAGCAGCACAACCTTTCTGTGTCCTCTTCACTGACACCTATAGCTCTCAGCCACCATTAAGGCCAAGACAAAGAATAGCCATATGAAATACTGTTTGAATATCTGATCACCAAATGGGGAGTCTTCTGCTTTTACCATAAAGCATGGAAAATTAGAGTATTGACAGCTTATTTATAGAACAGCGATTACTTTAATATACTTCATTTTTCTTGAAATATGCTATTCTTGCAAATAGCATCAGTCTTCCTTCATGTTGCTTCTCAGGCACTGGAAGAGTTCTCCTAGATGTCCTATAAGTATCTCATTATCTTCTTTCTGAAAACTTTTATACTGCCTTTGCTATCAACAGTTAGTAGAAAAGGATTAATGAGAAAAAAGGATACCTGCTTTCCAAAAAAATTGCCATACATGGTAAAACTACTGCTTGCTTCTAGATCATATCAGAAAATGAAAAGTGAAATACCACTTTCCAGTCTGCTCCTAACAATATTTTTATGGAAGGGTCCAGAATAAATGAGGATGTTCTGATATAAATTATTTTAAAGTCCATAGTATGTATTAAAGATACACATTCAATCTGGGACACAATGAAAATTCTTGGTTTCAAGAATTAGTTGAGGACCCCCTATTGGAAGTGTCAAGACATGAAAATAAAGCATCAAAAATCATTAGGTAATCCAGTAAACATGAGTAATATATTTTTGCTGAGTGGCAATAAATACTTCAAAAATAATTGTTTCGTTACATCCTCAGAGTTTAGAAAAAGTTATTTCAAATCTTTACATAGGCATAAACTAGAATCCAGTTTCACTAGTTCCTGCTGACTGGATCCCATAATGAACAAAATTGCTCATTTTCCCACAGGAAGAAATCATCGAGTTTCACCCATGCTCCATTTCCTGTAGGATTAACTGATACTTCTGAACCAGCAACAGATGACCTGCAGTAACCATTCATAAGGGGATAAACTCATAAATAGATACCGTCTCAAAAATATTCATCTAAAAGCAAAACAACTCTCAAATCAGCTGAGCAACATGATAGGTTTCCTTGATATGCATTAAGATATGAGGATTGAATCTTCCCCCAATTTAAAGCCTGCAGTTTTCTCAAATAATTCATGCAAGAAAATCAACAAGAGTTTTAGCAACTAAAAAAACAAAAAACAAAAAACAGATATCAATATCAATACCTATGCTAGCAATCAATAAAAGCTGCCTATATTCCACTGATGGAAAAAAAAATGCAGATCAGTTTTATTGTGACTTTCAGATAGAAAGTACAGAGTCCTAATTAAGCTCAGATCTCAACATCGGTGGAAAACTCATTTTTTTCAGTGTCAAGAAAGTCTACATAATATAAATATCTATTAATAATGAGATGCTACTACACCAATGGCATGGATAAATATAGAAGAAACCTACAAATAAGAAAGACTGCAGATAACTGTCCAAATACAGTATGCTGAAATGTTATTAATGCTTTAATGAAATTAAAGTTATCTTCTACCAGCAGAACATTCTCTAAAGAGTTAGGAAGCAGCTGGAAACACCGATCAACTGTACCAGCTTTCCTCCGAAGATAGTACCCTTAGAAGTAGCTATTCCCAGAACGCCAGCTTTTTAAAGTCTTTTGTAAAGTTCTTGAATTGTTGTGATGATAAAGAAGTGTTCAAAGGTTTGCATGGCCCCATTCATTCACCCCAGGCCTTGTCCTGCTGCCAATCACTCACATGTCAGGGTGACTTGTTCTTTTCTCCTTTAATCAGAGAGAGGAAGGACTGCAGATATGTACCGCCAGGTATTATGCGTGCTGTCTTACTTTGGTTTATGGTGAAGGGCCAATGGGAAGGGGGAGCTTTGGGGACTTACATAGAAGAATACCATATCCCTGACTTTATTTTTTTATTTTATTTTATTTTATTTTATTTTTTTGCATTCAGACTTAAGCAGCTGCTTGAATTTCACCTATGCATCTTCAAGCTTTATAGCATTTATGATAAACAGTTCCATGGCACAGCCGAGGTAAGTGTTAAATACAATGAGAATTCATCATTCACACAACAGATGATGAAGCGTTATAAATCGCAGACTTTAGAAGTCTGGCATCTATTCAGAAATTAATTGAAATATTTGGTTCAAAATTGCAGGAGACTTAGTACAAAGTTTAATGATTGTTTAGCCATTACATTATTCATAAAGCACTCTTCAAACATACTCATGGACTGGCTGATCAGCTGGTCAAACATATTAAGATGTATAAGTGTAAACAAAACATAATAAAGGAAGTGAGATCATGATTTTAAAATGCTCCAGAATGGAGATTATATTCCACAGTCTTGCAACCAGATTTGGAAGAAGTTTTCTGCTTAGAAGTCACTCAAAATGTAATAAGGCTCCTGTAAGGAAAGAACTGGATTTACAATAAAAGTATAAATTGTGGTTATGTTCACAATATCAGCATACTGTATTAAATTATATATAAAAAAATAATAAAATWTGAAAAGTCTGGCTGTCCCCCATCTAAGGAGAAACAGAACGGATTCCACTGAAATAAATGGAGTTAAAGGGTTAAGGAAGGAGGTTCAAAATAGTAGCAGGGATAAAAATGCAAGCTGATGTATTCAAAAGAGCCCAGTGAAATCAGATTTTTGTGTGCAGAGCCTCTCAGAAAACAAAATTTCCTGTTGCCATGGAAATTGAAACAAAACCAAAACCATTTCCAATCACAATGGAAGGGTGGGATTTTGAAATTTCCTCTGGAAGAAAGTTCCTGGAAAAAAAATCAATGTAGATCCACCAAAATACATTGCTTCTGACATACAAAATGCTTTGTGCAGGTAAGGATTAGAATTTCATTTCAAAAATTGAGCTCACCTCTATTTTTAGTGAAAATACTAATAGCTATAAAATAACAAATATACTTAGTACACATAAAAATAACTTTTCATCACTATATGCAATTCTGTACATAACAAATCAAATGGACCACAGATAAGACGATTAAATATTTCTGCTTTGCACTTTGACTTTTAAAATCAGATGTGAAATGGAATTATTTGCACTTCCTTTCAAGGGTGCTACTTGGAAGATAAATCAAATTTATGTAGTGCTCACATACCTAAATGAGCTCTACCAACAGAATTAGGCAAATAAGGCAAAGACTGATAGCAGCCTTGGCATTTTGCTCATGACAGACTGTCACTGTATCACATTCAGGCTACCAAGGACTCATTTATCAAGTAAGAAGATATTTCACTCTGTACTGACACATTCCTGGGCCTTATCTCCAAAGGGCCTTCCTCCTTTTACACTAGGGAGAGCATGGGAAACGTTACTTGACACCATAGAGAACATCAGCTTCTCAAGTCTCAGATAGAGCTATAACAGCCATTCAAATGTTTTTCCGTGTCATACTCAAGGTTCAAAAACGCCTTGGGATAGTGATGGCCTTCATGACAAAGGAACATAGCACAGTAAAGTCCTTACTGAAGCCACTGAGTCAGAGCCTCAGTGAAGTATGTTTTCCCATCTCCAGCAAACTGACACTTTATACCAAGTGTTGATTGTTGCTGCAGCTACGGTCTCACTGAAAGAGTCASGTCTCCTTCAAGAGACCCAGGGTAATCCAGGGCCTCTCCGATTTCCAGGTTCACAGCTCACCTCCACCCACTGGATTTTGGAGACTCAGATGAGTTTTTTTTCTTCAACTTGGATCATTTCAGCAACCTGCTCTGTCTTTATACAGAGTTATATCAACACAACTGAGATAATGACCCACTGAAGGCTGGGCAAGGGGCCATAATGGAGCATGAGGAACTCTTAAGCTACACCACCTTCATCTTCATTCTCCYCTGCTTGAGTTCAACTCCCTCATTGCCTAAACAATACAGAGAAGCATATGTTTTGTCTTTTTGCAAAAGCCTTTCACATATAAGATTGTTATATCTCCCCAAGCTTTCTCTTCTCTAGACTAAACAGCATAAATATTAAATAATAGCACTGTAATGATCTCTCTCTTGAGCCTATCTATCCACTTTAGGACTCTGCTTCTACTTACCAACCACTAAGCAGTTACTGGTTGATGCTAGTTTATTTACTGGAAAGAGCTCTTTTCGAAACATATTCACCAATTATTCCAGAGGAACATAAATATCCATTTGTAATTACTACTTAAAAGAAATAATGATTTACTCCTTTGATCAGCTTGCAGATTCCCGTCAAAGGAATCACATGAACAGATGGTGTCCAACAGGCTTTTCAGGAGGGCTTTTTTTGTTTTAAAGTAGGCTTCACAATGAAGTTCTCACTCATAAACTTGTTAAGATGGGCCCATTCCCTTTCTCAGGATGTGATTTTCTTGTAACTGCTTTTTACTTTCTGTCCTGAACAAACTCGTTTCTCTTTACAGCCCCCCTGTTTTGAAAYCAACCATTACATACACAATAAGGGAAGGCAATGAATCAGCCACAGCAACCATGGAGGTGACTTGGGTTTTTTTGCTCACTCTGAATTCTCCAAGGAACATAAGCATTTTCCAAAGAATACCACTGAAGTTGGATGAAAACAATTTTTGTGAATACCAAATTCATTGAAAAAGGCTGTGACAGGGAGATCAACTTTATTTCTGAATCCAGCCCACATTTGGTGGGAATTTCCCACAAAACAAAAAAAGTCAGGAGGGATTTGGGAACAGTGCACATTTCATTGTGAAATTTTCTAAGAGCATCTTGTTTTCAAAGATGCTGAAATATTGCATTTCAACATATTCTAAAAAAAAAAAAAAAAACCTTTTTCATTGGGAAACATTTTTTTTAATTTTAAAACTGACCTAAACTTAATCAGAAGCAAAAGAATTAATCTTTCAAAATCTAAGGAAACATTGAGTCAAAGAAAATAAAAATGTTAAGGGGAGAGTCTTAAGTTATGGATTTTTTGAACAAGTTTGTTCATCAACCAAATAGAAAAATCTATTATTTGTTCTAATAGAATGCATYAGTTATTATATAACTATAGCAAGACAGCACAGAGAGGACAATCTTTTTCCCCCACCAWACTAATAAGCTTTCCCTTCCCCTTCCTCCTTAGGTATTTCATTAAAGGCAGCTCATCTTAAACAGCTTGGTCAAAACTAAATTCAGGAACTTTTCCAGCAAGACCATGACTTTTTCCCACTCCTCCATAGTTGATGAAATCATTATTCTCCTAGTAACTTGAGGTCTTCTGCAAGATCATCCCCCAATTTTGACCACCACAGTCCTCTTCAGGGAAGAGCACAACTAGTGAACTACATAAATCAAAAGTCAGAAAAGAGAGGCAAAAGCTGTGATGGAAACCAGAGGCGCTGGATGGCAGAATGGCTGGCATAGGATCACATGGAACATCACTTAGAGCCACAAGGGAAGAGTTCTTTGGAGCCCAAAGCCACTGCTCCCACCACAACAGCAGATACCTCTGAGCCAGCCCAGATCAGCCCCTCCTGATCCATGCCCATTTGTATTGCAATACACACAATTTTCACTTCCCAGCTGGATTGACTCCCAATTCTTTTGGTACTGTTGTTCCCAAATGACYGTAACAAAAAGCTTAGCTGTACCTTTCCCCAGCACTTGAGCTTCCTTCATGCTGCCAAAGATATCTATTAATTAAGGTGTCAAAAATGGACAGGATTGATCACAGTGATGGTTTTCTCCATATTGAGCTTTCTCAGATCCCAAACTCCTTCTTCAGCTACTTTTTCTGACCACTTAATTAACAATTGGTTCATCATCTGACTTGCCAAGAGGAAGGTATCTCAATCACCATGAAAGTAGACAGAGATAGGAAAGAGTCAGCAATTTTTCCTTCCTCTCCTCATTTTTTTTCTTTTTTAATTCACATGGGTATATACAATTTCTTTTAGGTGATTTAACCTAACAAAGGTCACTCTGATAACTATGGAAATATTTGGCAATGAGAGTTATTCAAAAATTTTTGTCTGCCTTTTTTTCACCAGATGAAAAGCCATGCATTTTTATTTTAATTTTCACCTCTTGAAAAAATAAATAAACAAACATCCCAGCAAGGGTATATTGCAAGTGGTTTTATATGGTAAACTAGATTTCTGATGAGAAAGCCACCAGCATTCTAAAGGACCTGAAAAATGAAATTAAATGTCAGAGACAGGATTTCACCAATACAAAGCATTTTTTCCTGACCTCATTCCCTTCACCCTTTCTTTTAGTTTGCTGAGTAGCTGGGAACACTGCAGGGATAAGCTGAACATATGCTGTATGCCTAAAAGGGGACTAAGTGTTGATAAACCCTCTTCAATGCTACAAGGTACAGAATCATAAGGAAAAGAAAGACCAGAAAGTGAGCTGGACTATCGCCCTCCTGAAGCAAAGGTATCCCCCATGTTACACTACGCAGTGCTTCATCCAGTATTAAATGACTGCAGGAAAGTAGACTGCACTTTGGCAAAGTTGTGCTACTGTACAGTACTCTTCCTTGGAAGATGTTTTTCTGTAGGAGTCAAGGACAGGCAAAGCTTAAAAACATGGGGCAAGATTTCTGGACAAAGTGACTTTGTGGCACATCCTCTCTTGAGACATGGTTCTTGTCATCAGCCCCTTTCTCCTACTCCTTTACTTCCCTCCAGCTGCTCTCAGTGCATCTCTCCTCTGATTCCAGGACAACAGAAGCATTAAAACTTTGGAAAATTGGCATCTGTTTCAGAAGAACATTGCAGATAGGGCGGGGAAGGCTGCAGCCATTGTGGTGCCACCAGTGCAGACATAGTCCTCTTTTTCATCTATCATCCCAAACACAAAGCACTCCTGGGCTTCCAGGCTGGAGACTGCCCACCCCAACCCCAGATTCCTTTTTCCACCCCTAACATTTATTCTGATATGAACTTGCAGTGGCCTTAACAGACTCTCGCAACACTGAAGAATCACCAAAATTTCATTAGGCAACTCCCATTCCTGCCCTGTCGCTACTCTTATGCCAGGGTAGGAAAACTAGGGAAAAAAGTCTTTGAGCCACCTTTTCCCCCTCAGTGTTTACTTTCCAGGAGTACTTGTGATTTCTAAAACCCTTCCAGATACCTTAAACCTTATTGCGATTACATAAAACATTAAGTGGTGCACCTAGAAGTTTTCAGCAGATGACAATACAGTGAAAGCAAGCTAACAAAAATGAACACTTTGCTCAAAAAGCTTTTGGCAAAGACCCATGTTCTCTACTGTATGCTCACGCTGCATTGCTTAATAGGATCACTTTGCATGCACTACACACCACCGTAATGCAGCAACTCCTCTGCGAGTGCCAGCACAGTAGATTAAAAGAGGTTACCTTTGGTGCCAGATTTTTAAAAGCCTACACAATAATGCTTTGACAGCTGCCCAGTCAGTATGTATACAGCTAGATATACATAATATCCAAAGCACTAGCCTCCTATTTACAGAGGCAGTCTAAGAGCCAAAACCACATTACTGCACCAAAAACTATAACTAGAAGTGAACCAGATTCATACCTGAATTTCCAACTATTAACCTTTCATTCACTGAACACTGCCAAAACCAAGTTTTGTAGCTTGAGATGCATCAATTGTACCATACCTATGCATGAATCTATATGTTGGTAAGGAATGTTTATGAGTTTGTAATTAATTTTCAAAGGCTATGACAACATATATGACATCTCTCCAGAATTAAATGKTGTACCCTACTTTTTCCTTCAGATTCTATTGTCTAAAAAATTCTCCAGATAGATATTAATTTTCTATTACTTGATTCTTCAGTCAATACAAAAAATGCTAATGCAAAAGTGTGTGGTGCCAAAGGCATAAGAACAGAATTACAAAATAAATTATAAAAAATTAAAAAACTTCCCACAGCCAGCCCCCCAGCCATTTCTCTTTCTACACCTATAACTAGAGTTATTAAAAAAAATCCATCAAGGAAAAAAAAATGCTGAGGTTTCTGCATGTGATGTTTTAGTGTTTAAAAAAAAAAATTGAACAACATGAAAAATGACTATCCCTAGGTTGGGGATGGAATGGGGGTGGATGTTACAGAAAAAAGTCATTTTTGCTTTTATTTTAACAGCTTTAACTTCATTGTACTCTTCTTTACATTCAACACTTTCATTCATGACAGCAAAGCAAGATTATTACTCCATGTTCTCCTGAAATACTTAAAAAAAAAAGGAAAAAAGATGTGTTTTGTTTTCTACCCAGAAGGTTTACAAGACCGTCCAGACTGTCATATACCAACATCTGTCTGGTTCATATGGAATTTCTGCGTTTTTTTAGAGTATTAAAATGGCTTTTTAGAACTCTGATTTATTTATTTACCACATTTTTGTCAAAGGTCCACAATCAGAATATGTAGGATTGCAACCTCATTTTTCAGAAACAAAAAAAATTAATAATTATTTTTTATATTTGGGATTACACCACCTGGAACAAAACGCCAAACATATCTACCTCCCTGTCTCAGGGCCTAAGCTGCTCTTCAAATAACTGATTAAAAAAAAATACGTAAAGTCCATAATTTCAAGCAGAGACAATCCTTTTCTCTGAAATGCATGACATTTGATGCTGCCAAAAAGTAATACTAGACGAGAGAAACCATTTGAATCCTTTTCATGCTTGCAGTTTCCAGGTTTCCAGGAACTGGGGTAGAAGCTGCAAGGATGATTTATAGCATGCATAACACTTCAGAAACATCCAAACTCCAGTCACTGTGAAAGGATTGCACCACCGTACCTAGAGGCCGGCTTAGAAAAAAGGACATATTGTACCTGCGACCTGTAGGGAGAAAACATATTTTTCTAGTTAATGGTATTGGTTCAAGGCTATATACTAATTTCTGCCTGTGATTCAGTGAAAGCATTTGGATTAACACAACACGGAGTAGCCTTCAAATGGCTACAGTTACATATCCAAACCTTAAACAACTTCATCTTCTTTTCTGCATGCTCTGACATGTCTCTTCTTTGGCGGGGACACCAAATTCAGTGTTAACATTCTGCCTCCCCAAAGGCCTCATTCTTTTCTCATCCATCCCCATTCCCAACCCTTCGTAGGCAGGGCTGGCCACAAGCAGAATGGCCCCAGGAAGGATTTTCGGTGTAGTCCCAAGGTCCATAGCAGTACCTGCGTGCACAGCCAAGAAGAGCTCTGGCACAACCTCAGTGCTGGAGTGTGAAAATGGGGAGCCCAGGCATCTGCACCCGAGCATGGTCCTTTGCTCCCACCAAGGCACCTCCAACCTTAAACCTACAGTAGCAGACAAGCAATATTACCTATTTCTGTGACTGCTCCAAGCTCAGAACCTTTTTCAGCTTCACAACTGTAATATGAGGATGTGGCTCCACTATTATATTGATATTAATGCACAAGGGCAAATTTTACAGCACATGGCACAGTAAGAATACTTTATATTGCTTATAGGAAGCCAAGAAATAATGCAAATTTGGGACACAAAAGAACTGTCAGCATATTGTGCCCGCCTTTTTGCCAGTACTGGTTTGCTCCATCCAGTGATTTATTATGTGTACTTTTAGATTACTTCAGGAGACTGAACTTCAATTTGCAGGTTATTCCAAACTCTAACAGACAGTTAGCAAGGTTTTTGGGGTTAGTCCAAATTTTCTTGTACAGGAAACTATTTTTAGTAATATTGCCCTGGATCAATCCCTACCTGGTGACTATCACTGCTCAGCAGAGCATTCTTCAGCCTTCARAAATTCTTGTGCCTGGCTCCATGTCACCCAAGCTGAGATGCTTATGTCAGAAATACAGTTCTTCCTACATATRTAATGTTCAGGGAAGAGGACAGCATCACCAGAGGATAATCAGGTTCCTACCTCTGGCAGACTGGAACTCATCTGGTCTAACTTTAGCTACCTAAACATCAGGCATCTACTCTAAGCAATTCATATAGGCTTTCTCTATATTCAACAGAGATGCTCATTCCATCTTCAGATAGGACCCTCATACAGGAATGCACTATTCTCAGAGGATGGGTGTTTTTTTCCTCCAATGGTAGASAGAGATCAAATGACTAGCCACATAATAGCTGAAGTTAGGGGAGAGGAATATTGCCCAGAGTGCCTTTCTGTCTCCGCTGATTAATGAGATCCTAGGACAATGACACTAAATTAGGCCATACAAATCTGTAACATAGTCATATGCTATTTATAATAAGCTTTTCAGCAGAAATCGCAGTGAATGCCATAAAAGATTTGGCAACTTGGACGATATATATGCCATCAAACACCAGAAAATTAACTGAAGTTTAAACCATTGTAATACAATGTCTTCTCAGTCTCTATCTTGAAATAGTTTTGAAGAAACAGTCAGAGCAGATTACTTTGAAAAATCACCAYATGAACATGCATGGTATTGGTTTTAATCTACAAAACACAAAACCAGTTAAGTTTTCCTCTTTCCCAGTGCCACATTGCCATGGCTGAAATTAGATAGACCCTTTTCAGCTTAGCGCCAGAGACAGGTTCTTCTCCACGAAGAGCCCTCAACTCGGGAGCCCAATCCCTTGGCCCTACAGGTTCGTGGGCAGGTTGGGTGTGCTGCAAAGTCTCTTTGTCCCACTGATATATGGGATTTGGTGAAAACTGATGCGTATGTAAAGCCCTCCTGATATTATGYTTTTTTGCTAATACCCTGAACAAAGACTGCCCCCAACCGATATATTCATTAAGAAGAAATGACATGTAGGTGRTTTGTCAATCTAATTATATTATGTCCCTCCACAAGCTCTGCCTAGAGGGCATATATGCAATTATATATAAATTATACCTCTTCAGAAGCTCTGGCTTTTACTCCCTAACTATCCGTAACAGCTATCAGCATAAAGCAGAATGAATGACTACTCTTTGTACGACCTTAGTTGTGCCAGTCAAATAGGAGAACAGTGACTTTTTCTTCTGTTAGACTGTGTTTGGACCATAGGCCCATCACAAAAAATTAACTACAACTACACAAGAAATTTAAAAAGAAGTCTCAGCAAGTCATGACATTTTTCTGTGCTTGGAAGAGACGCTGCAATTATTGTGGAGCAGGAAAGTGCTGAGATGGTTTTAATGACATCTGCCGTCTCTTGATTGACAGAGCATAAACGTTTCAGAAATATAAGCAACAGCAGTGCAGCTATAGAGCGTCAGACAGCAATATTTACCAACTGCGACCAAGTTACTGCTATCAGACACAAATTGCACATCTAGCACAGAGTTATTTTGATCTTGTTTTAGAAATATCCTCTTTTCGATGAAGAGGTATTAACAGCTTCACAAACACTGTCAGTTAATCAGAAGATATTAGAGAAGCTCTCCACAGCTTAGCAGTTTTCTGTCACTTGCTCTAGTTGTTATGGAACGTGTGGAAATGAATAAATGTATTAATACACCACATCCTGTCAGGAGTTCTTGGCACACTGCAAGCTTGTCTACTGCATTTACCAGTCAAATCTGCCTGATACTTTCAGCATTCCCTGACAGCAACCCGTTCACATGGAAATCAGCATGGAGCCTGCTTTTAAATGGTAATGTTTCACATTATGGTGCCTGACACTAATTTCTACCTAGCCAATAAGTGATATTTCGTTTACAAGCCTGCCACAGATGTGCCATTTRTTAAGTTCATGTTTACGCTCAGTCATTGATTTTTGCCACATTGTGACTTTTCTTAAAAGCACAGCCCATAAGAGTGTTAATCACTGCTTATGTACGCAGCAAGATTCCTCACTAATTTCCTCCCAGCTAAGTTTTGCCTGCTGCCAGCTAGGTGAAGGAAACGTGTCCTTCTGGATTCAGGAAGGGTCTTTCTGGGACAGAAGCAGAACTGCTGCATCCCAGACTGTGCCAGAAAGGGAGGCCGCAGTGGTGGTATGAGGAGATGAGAGGCAGGAAGGAAGAAAATGCAGTGGTGTAAAAAGCAAGAAATAAAGTGAAGACAAGTGAGGACTCTTTTTAGCAACTTCTAGCTCTTTTCCTTTCTTATAAGGCCCTCTYAGGCCTTTCTGCCATTCCTTTTCTATTGACAGCCTCCTATTTTCACCCATTTCCTTTCTCTTGGTCTTCTATATTTGCATCTTCTTTCTCCTAACACACACGCACAAATGGTAGCAGCGACACAGCATGGCTCCCAGCATGGCATGGGCTGTGGGAAGCATGGTGATACAGCCTTGCAATTGGAAGTTCTTCAAAACAGGGAAGTGCAACACAGTGCAATGGTGTCTTCCTATGCTATCCTGGGGTAAAACGCTGCAAAGATGAATGCTACTGTGTAAATACTGGGTATTGAAAGGAAAGTGCTTGCCATCAAGACAAAGAAGCTAATAATGTGCCAGGAAACTGTTTTGTATAAAGACAAATAAATCTCTCCCATTCAAAATGGAATGCATATCCTAACAATAACCACTTCTGTGCTTTGATATCTGAAGTAGAGCAGCTGGGTGGATAGAATTCAGGCAATATTTCTAAAGAGAAGAACATATGGTACGGAATACAGAAACAGTGAAGACAATCTAACCTTCATTGATACTGATAGTATATGTTGATAATATGTAGCTCTAGACCAAGGAAGAAGCAAAGACAAATTAAATAGGAAACAATTCCCTCTTACACTCACCTCTTGCTAGTCAATTATTTTACTAAAAAAATTTTAGTAGTAGAAACAACAAGCAGAGTCTCAGTATTGGCTCTCATACACTTTGTTCTGTCACTCAAGACCTGTGACACTTTTTAGTACCACTGCAGGTTACTGGACTGATGCTCTGCTTTGAGGGGAGTATCTTTGGGGATGAAACAGGCTCATATCCTGTTCCCAGTTACACCTCTGTGAAATCAAGGTACTGGATTTACTCCAGCAAAGGAAACTGATTTGAACAGAGTAGAGATCTCATCCCAGAAACCAAATAACATACACTGCATGACACATGGATGCTCTAACTCCTGATATGTTCCAAAAGAAATGTCTCACTTTGCTACTTGATCTGTCTCTTCATAAGAAGGGTCAGAAGAACTTAAACAAGATATTCTCACAGCCTTAAGAATGGCTCATGTGACTGATCAAGAACTTATCAATTTTATGATAAATTTCCACTGTCTCAGTATGATTTAATACAAAAAGTTGCATAAACTATGATCCTTGGGTAATGCTTTAAATGTAAAATGAGATTTTTTAATAGTAGCTTGTTTTCAACTATTTACTACAAATTTCTTACAGTTTTTGTTGCCCTACAATATTTTTCATTGCTTTTGAACTTCAGCAGCAATGTAATCTACTTTTACATGGAGGCTACCAGAGAGTTTCTTCGGMCATAGTGTAATTCTTATGCTGTTATTTGCTGGTTCCTATTGTATTCATATGCCTATACATATTTAGTATTTTATGATTGCATCTTCGCAATGCTAATTGTTCACTAAGAACAAAAAACATTTAGGCTAACTTTCCCTTCTAGTTTTCCTGCCGTAACTATGAGAAGAATTAACCTTAATCAGCTGTGAAGCATTATGTATATTTATGACAGTCAACAAGTAACAAGCCAAATTCTAAAGTTTCTCCAAAGTTTAAAGTATTCTCCTCAAGTCCCACATCACTATTTTGGTTCGCAGCAGTTCTGAGGGACACCTCTTTTCTAGATATAGGTTGATCCATTCCACTCTTTTCTGCTTCACTTTTCTGGAGAGGGGTGAGCTCTCTGTGCCTTGGTAAATATCCGTCCACCTCAGCTACTGGGTGTATTTTGCAATAGAAATCCTGGCACACACACCTGAAAAATCATCCCTCTGGGATACTTTTGCAGAGGCTAAAATAGATTCTCATCGTCTGCTTCTTTCCAGTCTTGAAGTCAACTGCTACTGAGTTTGATCTGCCTGAGTAGAAACTGAGTAAGAACTTCAGGATTTGGCCTGATAATAAGGAAAAAAAAAAAAAAAAGTGAAACCTTCCTTTGAGCAAAAAATCAAAACCACAATAGCTTGGATTCTCCATTGCCCAGCATCTAATTAAGTCACTAGACACATGAAAAAAAATGAGTGTTCAAAAACACAACTGACTTCAGTAAGGTCCTCAAGTTTCTCCAGCACTCCTTTACRGTAAGCCACAGGACTGGCTTTCCTTTTAAACAGGTTTCAACCAGAGCAGGATTAGCTGGCTGCATAAGAAATCTCTGCAGAGGAACGTACAAAGCTGCAGCACTCTGCTGGGCAACGAGCATTGCTCCAGCCCATAGTAGAATCCAGGAAAGCTGCCATGACCAACAGAGGAGCTTTAGCAAAAGTAGCTGCAATAGTTTGATATGCAGCTGCCCACTCTACCTCCTCGCGCCTACAGGCGATACGTGGCAGAAGAGAGTATGCGYGCACATCTCCATTGCCTTGCACCACAACACTGGACTGAGCACTGAAGTAGCCGAGATGCTGACTCACGTTTCTTCTACCACAGAGGTAACCTCCAGCAAAGGAGTAGAGCAGGCAGCAGGGAGCAACAGCTTCTAGAGACCACCACAGAAGTTTGCTTCAGCACCCACAAAAAAAAAGCACCTGTGGGTAGGCCACCAGGCTGGTCTTAATTACAGCAGCATCCTCTCCAGGCAACAGAACTGCTCAGGTTCACAATGCAGAAAAAGTGGCTAAAAGGTACAATAAGCTCCTGTCCTGCTCTAGGCTTTGTGCTGGGACTAGTGTTTTAGACCCTTTTTGAACTGATAGAACTGAYCATGCTAGACGTGGGACACTGGAAAAAAATATAGGCACAATGGGATTAATTTATTTTAACAAACTAAAAATGCATTGTGCTTTTGGAATGAAATTCATAAATATTATGCTTCCATGGAGTAAAAACAATACGTACCAATACATTTTCTGCCTAGACTCAGAAAACTGGATCCCAACTCCAAGATTATTTATAGGTGTTAGTGAGCACAGTTTTATGGGTACATAATTCCTTCTTTTTTCAGATATATTTGCAGGTAAAAACTTCAGTGACTTGTGCCATAGTTCTTACATATTTGTAATATATCTCTACCTGAACAGCAGTAAATTAATAACAGCACATTCTGTATAAGACATCAGATTGCTGCAGGGAAAAAAAAAAAAAACATTTAATACCATTTTCATGACTTTTTTCCCCCCAAAATGCATAACATTAGTTGTGTAAAAACTCTACTACCATATGAGGCATATTTTGAAGCCTCATATAAACAATGAAGCTTGTATGGCATCCTCAGAGCAAAGAATGTCCAAATATGGCTGAGAATTAAGTACCCTGAGAATTAACTGCTCTTAATAAATTCACTGAAGTTTATAAGTCCACATTAACCAAGAATCAGAAAACAGAAATAAAGGGAAGAGAAAGTGATTCAACTCATTTTCCTGTACCATTCTCTAAAGATGTTGTGTTATAAACTTCCTCCATATCTTGGATGCTGGAGGCATCTGTTGAATCTTGGTCGCTGACTACAATTCCTACCGAAGAAAGGCTAGAAATGAAGGAGTGCATCTTTTTTGCATAAATATCCCTAATGTTAAAATATGGTAGGTCATTACATTTCTCTTTATGATCATTGTTGCACTGGTCTGGATCAATATCTTTTTGTTTTTGATAGTACTTAGAAAACTTATTGAAAATAATGGTGATTGGAAGTGCCACCACTAATATCCCACAGATAATGCAAAGGGTGCCAAGCAGCTTTCCAGCAAGAGTGACAGGGTAAGTGTCCCCATAACCAACAGTAGTCATGCTGATGGTTGCCCACCACCAGCAAACTGGGATGCTGTGTAGTTCTGATGAGTCATCATCTTTCTCCACTGAGTAGACAAGAACAGAAAAAATAGAAATCCCAACAGACAGAAACAAAAGCAGAAGTCCAACTTCCTGATAGCTATGTCTCAAAGTGGCGCCTAAAGACCGCAGTCCTACAGAGTGCCTGGCCAGTTTCAGGATGCGAAATATCCTCATTAACCGGAGGATCTGAACCACTTTCCCCATGTTTTCAATATCTTCACTTTCTTCTTCCTTTGTGTCCACTGCCAAAGTGGCATAAAATGGGATAATAGAGACAAAATCGATGATGTTCAGAGGTTTCTTCCAGAACTTCTTTTGACTTGGTGCTGTGATGAGCCTGATCACTAACTCAGCAGTGAACCAGATGATGCAGGCAATCTCCACGGCTTCCAGCACAGGGTCTTCAATCTCCCTGTCATTGGCATCCAGCCTCTGAAACTCAGGCATGCTGTGGATGCACATGGCAACAATYGATGCCAAGACAACACTCAAGGAGGACACGGCAATTAACTTGGCAGACAAACAGTATGCAGGATTTTCCATTCTGACCCATATCTTCTTTCTTATTTCACCAAAACATAGATTATCAAACTTTTCCAGCTCTTTATCAAATATGGATGATTCTTCATTAGAAGAATCTAYACTTCCGTCATTGCTTTTCTGATCCCAGTCTTTCTCAGGACCTTCCTCTTTCCTTTCTTGGTACCGATTGCTGCAGCAGGAATCAATAAATAGCTCATTTATCCCCCAGTACTCTATTTCCTGGCAGAATGAAAAGACACAAAGTTCCTCCATGACATGAAGTTTGCCCGTATAGTAAAAATTCAGAACATATTGGAACAAGGAAGGATTCCTGTCAAAGTAATATTCCTTGTCTGCAACGCTATAATCATCACAGAGTTCTAGAATAGCCTCTTCTGAATGGCATTTGAGAAGTTTCCCAAGTCTGGTATGAGGAAATCGGAGCAAGGTGCTTTGATCCACTGATTGCTTAAAGCCACCCACATTCAAATTGATAAGTTCTGCATCTTTGCCAGGTCTACGGAAAAATTCACCATAAACCATTTTGAACAGAACAGTTCCACTGCTGGTGCCCAGTAAGATTACATTGAACCTACAAAGAACATAAGATATTATTAGAGCATTTAATTCAGTTTTGCTCATGTGACACGTTCTTTTTCCATCTCCAATTACTGTGAAATGCTGTAACAAAAGAGAAATGAAACGACAAATACATTATTCAGCATTTCACAGAAGCAAGTTTAAATTAGTTTAACGGTTTATTAAGTCAGTTTTAGCAAATTTGAAAGCAATACACTCTGGTTTAGCTCTCCTTAATTTTTTCTAGCATAGAGGAAGTATGCCTAATTTATGAATAAACTAGTCTCTGTAGACTACTATCACATTGCAATTAATACTCATTAGATAAGTTTACTGAAATAAACTCAGAAATCTTTGGTTAAAAGACATAAAGCTAGTCAATCTATCAAAACATTCAGGGCAAAACTTAAGAGCAGGTATTTCTCAATTATGGTGTCAGTAGAGGTGTATTGATTTATATCATGTGGCAATTTGTAATCCATTGCTTTCAATGTTATTTACATGACTGTGGAGTGCAATTATTTCTGTCATGACATCAATCCATTTCCTTCTCAAGTCATCCACAGAAGAGTATTTTGTATTCTTGAAAACATGTCAAATATGCATTTGAAGCTTTCCAATTCCTGACTTTGGAGATTTGTTTAGCCTATATTTGAGTATCTCCACCTCCTCAGGATATTTGCTTCCTGCCTTCTTACTCACCTGGAGTGTCACAACCCTCTTACGACCTTGGTCAGTTCCAGAAGCTCTTCCTATTCTCCCACTGCATGGCCACAGCCACTATGGTAATGCTGATAAGTTGGTGCTGAAATGTCATTTCTGGAAAGAGAAGCTTCCAGAGATGGAACTTCCACAAAAATTTTGCCTCAGCAAGTAACTGTGAATACCTGCAGATAGACAAAAGTAATGGACATTTTAACGTTTCCGTATTTTACTGTAAGTTAAATTACTCAGCTGAAACTGAATTCAGAAAGGCAGATATCATTATTAGCAAATGAGTTAACTCTTCCAGGAGAATTTAGCTCTTGCTTTCCTCCTAAGAAACCATTGTCTTCAAGCTAAAATTGGCAGATCATGAGGAGAGCAAAAATTTTTGATCTCTGATACTTAAACACTAATTGATGTATACTAAGCTAATTTATTTCAACTTAATATGGAAGGCAATTAATTTTAAATGTGACAAGAGAGCTGCTAACAGATGGACTTACATCATGCAATGAAAGTACTTTGATGTTCATTAATGGCTTGGGGGAAGCTGCTCCAGAAACAGCCAATAATTTCTATACCACTCTACATTTCAATTCCTCTTGCAATAGTACCAATTAAGATTCAGAGAGTTAAGACCTCTTATAGTTTGAACACTTTTTTGCTGCTCCTCAAGGTCTCCTGACTCCATCAAAGAAGGTCACTGAGGTTATTTCTATTTCCCTAGTCATCGTTTATACACCTTGGTTGTACCCCTGCTGAATGTCAGGATGAGACACAGGAGGATCAGCTCTTCCACARGTAAAAGAAACCTAGGCATTTCCCTCAAACAAGAGTCACTGTGTACTTTAATAGGTGCCAGAATGGATAGCTGGGACATCAGGCCTCAAGAGTGAGCCCCAGTTTACACCACCAAATCAGGCAGGAGGCAAAAGAAAAAAAAATAGCAATCATATTTATTATTACCTAGAACAATTCAGCTTTGGTTCAGCTTTCAGGTACTTATATAAATGGACTATTTTCCTTGAGCCATCTGGTTCCACTCTATGAATTTGTAAAGATATCAAGTGTTTGCATTCTGTGACTCCAGAAAAATGACAAGAGCCATGGACTGTTGTGAAGAAAGGAAGAAACAACTGATCTGAATTGATCTGTTGATCTGAAAAAGATGTGAATATCCCGAACAGAGAAAAGTCTGCATCTCCTCCACTGCCAGCTACAGCTGTACCAGTCACTCAAAGTAATTTGGTATTCAAGTTCTTAAGCATCTCTGTCTAACTCAGAACTGACTTTCTAGTCATTTTTAAAACTGACATAACTAGGGCTCTGAACTGGCTCTATTATGAAAATGGAGACATTTTCCAGCTATTGACCCCAAGTCTATCCTCTCAGATGAGCTGCTGCAGAGCTCCCACCCTCCTTTCACCATCAGGAGAGGGGAGGTTGTTCCCCTACCCCTGTGACAGGAGGTTGCTGCCCACGTTTCCTGCACGTGGACTACACCAGCGAGGTCTACAGGGCAACAATCCCACCCTGCTTCATGGTAGGGTCAATCCATATACCAATTAAGTTGTCCTTGTCGCTTGTTGATTATAGCAAGAGAGGGAAATGGAAAAACTCTACAAGACTGAGCTCAAAATTGTGATTAAATGCCAAGGAAAGGCAAGGGAAATACAAATTCACACTGGGAGGGAAAGCACAAAACTGCCCAGAAAGCTGAAGCATCTGTCAGCCAGAAGTCGAATTCCTCCAGCTGAGAGTATTTTCTCA
This sequence comes from Apteryx rowi, assembly GCF_003343035.1. NCBI lineage: Eukaryota > Metazoa > Chordata > Aves > Apterygiformes > Apterygidae > Apteryx > Apteryx rowi. The sequence continues at coordinate 32,045 of NW_020450952.1, read as the reverse complement.
TATATGTAAAATACAATTATTTATTTTCTCTGCGATAGAGAAAACCTGCTCTTCAGAGGAGCAGCATCCTCCTGCAACTGACCTGAAGGTAAGGATTTCCATCTGGATGTCTTTTCACCACTCTAGCGTCAGGAGAGGTGAGACCAGAGAAACAAGATCACCAGGAGCTCATGGTAGCAGAGGAACAATTCAGGGAACAATTTAAGACACTCTAGGTTCTAATACAGACCCATCTCTCTGTTCAGGGAGAAGTTACAAAGGATGTTCTGAGACACGATCTTCTTACTCACCTCACCTTTAACCTCTCCATGTGCAACTTTTTTTTAGGATTGTCACAAACATCACTAGAGATCTGTTCAGCACTGATCTCTCTTTTCACTAGTTTCTTTGCACTATTTTCCCATAGTCCATCACACAAGTAGGAATACAGGGTCTGAAGCTTCAAACCTTTTGTATTCTACTACTTCTTATTCCCAGCACTCATTGCAACCAAAGCTACTGAGAACCTAATGATCATCTTCCTGTGTGTAAAGACTCTTGACACCTATAAGAATTGAACAACCAGACCCAGAAGATGCTGAAACTACGTATTTGTTCTGGTAATTAGTTCTGCAGAAACAGATCTGTATTCAGAGTGAGCTTTATTTATACAGTGAAAGAAAAATGGGATTTTGAAAAATGTGGAAAATCACTTCTTTTTTCGGCTACATTACAAACCCCTTTAAACAACCTCTCTTAAATCCAAATTAGTTTGAAACATAAATTCTATTGTGTTCCTGTCCTGCTAAGATATGGGGGAGAAGAGAGAACACTATCTGAGACATACTGCTTTCTAATTATGTAAGACAGAAAATATGCTGTTTTTACAGAACAGTAAACTGGGTACATAGAAGTGATTTATCTACTGAATTTACACCTTAGTATGTAGTCTGAAGTATTCACTAGCTAAAAGAGTTATCGTAAGATTCAGTTGCTCCAAGTGTTTCCCAACACTCAGCTTTTAGGACTGACTGAGCCCCAAAAAAAAAAAGCCCTGGTCTCTACTCGCTGAGGAAGGGTGTTAGGTTATGTGGTAGAAAGCTCATCTCCACAAGCACAAAGAAGGCCAGAGAGACAACAGCAGGGGCAGGTGGGGGAACAAAGATAACATCCTGCCCCAACTAGTCCCAGGCCCGTCGCAGGAGAGCGCTCAGCCCATCCAAGGCTCATCTCCACAAGCACAGAGGAGCGCAGAGGCACAACCACAGGGGGAGAACCCCAACTACCTCCTCAGAGGAACAGACAACCTGTCCAGCTTCTCCAGGGCTGTCCCACTAATGGACCTTTCTCCTGGTCGGCCAGGGAGGGGAACAGGATGAGGCCATTGGTGCTGTTTGTGTTTGCCTGAGGGCTGAGTGTCTGTCTGTCTGTGTTGATCTGCATGGCCAGACGTTTATACACACACACACACACACACACACATATATATATATATATATATACACACACGCATGCAAACACACACACACGTGTATATACATATACACACATATATATGTTGTGTGTTTGTGTGTGTGCCTACCAGGAATATATTCTCAGCCCAGCTCCTGGTTGGAGCTGGGGACATGGAGCTGCAGCAGCTTCTCCCCAGGGGCAGCTGGRTTCAGCCTCCTCACCTAACGATGGGCAGCAGGATTCAGCTGAAAGACAGCACTGCACTGCACTCATGATCAACAGCCAAACTGCACTTTCACAGCAGCATGAATTCCCCCCAAATTTTTCAAGGACTGAAGTGACTCCGGATTAAGGTCAAGGAGTATTCAAAAACAAACCAACTCTATTTGTTGATGARTTTCTAGTGGGTAAAATCTCTACTTCACTTTCCATTAAGATGAGAGCACTAGCAATGTAAGTTAACAYTATAAAAAGCAGCCAAGACCTAAGAATTTCTGGAGGTGGGAAGGGGAAATTCTGACCATAACAAAAACAAAACAAAATGACAGAAATACTGGGTCAATCTCAGCTCCATTTACATCAGAACTGAGAAGTAAACAACCAAAAAAAATTACATCCTACAAGTTTTACTCAGAAATAGATAAAGGAAGAACTTAGTGCTCAGCAAATCCTTAGCATGCTAGACTGACTTACTGTTGAGACAGCAATATAAACCCATATTGATTATGCAGATGATATTCTTAATGGTGCCTCCATGTAATTACTCTGTATAATAAATCCAGTAAGCAACAATTTACTGCTTTGTTTTGAGGGCACTGTAACTGTAATTCGTCCATGATCAAGACAGAAAATGGATCTTGCTTCAGAAGGCCATGATCTGGAACCTGCTGCAATCCTACTATTAAGTGATTTTTGAATTAAGCCAGGAAGGCACAGAAAATTTTCAAGAAAATGAGGCAATGATGAGCTTCATGATCTGAAGAATTTCTTGTTAGACTTGCAGGGATCCTCAATCCATGAGCAGGGACCTTAGTCCAAACAATTTGTGGCATTTAAGCAAATGACTAGAGCCCCAGGGTAAGGGCCACAGACGACAAACTCTCCCAGCACAATACACTCTCTGCTCAGGGGAGCCCTTTACCCACTCAATGGACTTTTTACTCAAGGGAAAAACTGTGCCCAGCTGGAAATGAAGGTTTTCTGGAGCGCCAAACCTGTGTCATGAACATCCTAAGAATGCAGAGCTACCACAAACTTTGCAACTCTCAACTTGAAGTGCAGCATTAACCTCTTTGATCTTGCCTTCTGTAAACAAAAAGTATTCATATATAACATAATAAACTGCTCACCATTCCAAAGCACACACTTCTTGCTCGGAGAGGGGATAAGAAAGTAAGCAAACACATACCAGATGTTAGTTACTTGGTTGCTTTGATTGCTTCAGTCATTTCGATGAGCTACTGGATAAGAACTCACATAGAATAGAAAACAAAACGAAACAAAACCAAAAAAGATTCTGAGATGCTGCAAATAAACACAACAAATAAAAGTTCCAAATGTTAAGCTCGAGGGCCAAATAAAAGCTAATCATAAGGAAAGCTGTGTGAAGAGGATATAAACATCAGAATAAAAAACAAAGCAACAGGATCCAACTCTTCCTGCTCCAATTTGGAGATGGTCTCCAGCCAGCGCCTCTGCAGTCATACATTGTTCATGAGGTCACAGGCCCATTGTCTGGCTTGGAGAGGGGAGAGCAGATCACTGTGCTTTGAGCACGCTGTGAAATCCCTAAAGTTTACAAAAAGAGAGCCACAGAGGCAAAGTTTATATATATGGTCCTTTGAGAGAGCTACACCACAAAAGTCAAACATAGCTCAGAGTGCCGTGGTTTTCAGCATCTTCTGGAACAAACCCCTAAAAGATTTTTAGTGGGGATGTGGATCCCCATTACCACAAATTTAAACGTACAGTCAACAAAGTTTCACTTTCTTAGTCACCTTTTATAGATTCTTTACACAAAGTCCCCATATTCTGTGAGGTCCCACACCAAAAGCTTCAGCACATCTTTTTCAGTGTTGCATATTTAACTATGAGAGTACCTCAGCTACTGGTAATTCCAGACTGGGACAGTTTCAGCTTTTGTTAGCATTAATCTGATTATCCAGGCACAAAAGGACAGGAAGTTGAACTGATTTACAGTTGGATAGACTATGCTGTGCTTTGCTACTTACAATGTTCAAGCACAGCAAGACCTACAGATTTCCTACTAGTTTGTCTTGTAGATACATAGTCTATAGCCTCACATGCCACTCGCTCCACCATAGCGCTTCATACACCTCTCAAGATTAAGAAAGCTTCACATTTCAGGGTGCTTTCCTCTAAGCTGAATGAATATAAAATACAGAAGGACAAAGTCCTGGCCAAGTTGTGCTCACAGACTGGACAGTCTGTTTTCTTTTAAAAAATTTATCCTTCAGCTCACATGGAAGGACAGCAAATCTCTTTAATTCTAAAAACTATTTATAGAGCTGAAGGATTTTTTTTTTCCAAAGAATCTAGTGATCTTGGAGGATTTTGATTTTTGGGTTCCCAATTCAGAAAACTGAATTTTGAGCAAATTCTCTCTTGGGCACCCAAATATCATCAGGCACTAGATTTTACTACCTAATGATGCAGACAACCACTTAGGCTCCTAACTTCTGTTAATTTCCTGATAGTTAAGTTCTTAAGAGATGCTGAAAATCACCCTAACTACATAACACCCTAGCTTTAGACATCTAAGTACCTTTAAAAAGCTGAGATATGGCCCTAACAAACTTCAGCTCAGGATCAAAGTTCTCACTGGTTTTGGAAGCGTTTGAATATGGAACCACTCAACACAGAGCAAATATATGTCTATAAAAGTACTGTGTATGCTTTAACACGCACTGAATGAGTAATTACTGAGTGACCAATACCTCTAAATGCAGATCTAATTTACTTGATCAATCACAGTTACAGATTTGGACTGAAATCCAGTTAGTATGACTTAAGTTACTGCCTGTCAGCCAAGCTGCCATAACTGCTTGTCCACACATAATTAAGCCTGAAAAAATACAAGGCAATATTCCTTGGTGCAAACCTCTTTCATTGTGATATAAGCTGTAATCACCAACTCTTCTTTGTAATATTAGATACRGTAAGTTCACCATAAAATCACTTTACAAACGATCCGTGAAGACAGAGCTTAACTTAAAAAGAAAAAGTCATCTAGCTCAAATAGCAAGACCATCTGAAGAAATCATTCTGTGGTTATGGACATCCTGTGAGGCAAAGAGGATAAATTCATCAGCTAAATTATTTGCTCAGCTGTAATTTATTTTATATATTCCATTGGCAGTGACCTCTGTTATCCAGTATATTCCATTAACATACTATAAAAATAATAGAATTATGCCACTACACTTCTCTTGAAATGGATTCAGTACAATGTCCCAGAAGACCTTAGGTAAATAAAGTTTGGGTTGAAATCTCCCGGGCCAAATTCTGTTCTGATGGTATTTCCATGCAATCCTACTTGGCCAAGTTCATCCCTGCTACAATTCTGTTGATGTCAACACACTGTCTCAGAAACTGAACTTGAGCCAAATGTTTATGCATCTTTGCAATAAAATGGAGAGCAAAAAGGAGAGAGAATCATTTGGAAACAACAGTAGCTGCTAGAAGCAGTGCTGGCAATAAAATATGAAATCATTAAATATATGTACCTGTGGAAAAACAGCCTTCAAAGCAAAATATATTTCCTTTCAAAAAAATCACGTCCTCCTCAGGACTGCACTGGAGAAGGAAGAAATGGAACTACTGTAACTCACACTGAAAGGATACAAGCAGGAAAAGAGGAATAAGCACCTCCAGTCCATGGTTCATACCACTGAGGTAAACATTTTCAGGAGGCGTGAATCACCTGTTGGAGAAGTCCATCTCTGCATTGATGAGAGAAGCAGCCTAGATGACTAGTGTTTAGCTTGCATATGGCTAAAATTAGGCAAAAATTTCCCAGTAAGAATTCTGCTGATTTTCATTATGAAGATGTTGGCAAGAATAAGGTATATCCCATGGGGTGGATATAAGCAATGGGCAAGGCAAAGCAATGCCAGCTGTAGCACTGACAGGACAGAAGGTTCTTTGGGCACGTAGTCTGTGATCTGAATTACTTTCTCATACACCTAAATAGCAGGGAGCAAGATCTAATACCACCCAATTATCAGGATGTCATCTTGCAGAATGACAAATAAAAAAAGTATGATCTTCCTAATTTGAAAGATTAGGAGATAACACACTGGAGTATATCCTGGAGATAACACACTTTATAATAAGCCTTGCATCCTGCAATGTTCCCAATGGCACTGTAGTTTATATTCTGTTCAGATAAAATTAAAAGGTCATTATTCACCTTAACTAAGTGGAATTGACAGATTAAAATATGTGTTTGCTTTAAAATCTGTCTGTAAATCTCTGCTAATTGAGCAATAGTTACAATGCTGTAGTTATGACACCTGTCACCTTCCACAGACTGCAGAACACATTAAGCATTTTCTTGAGCTATATTGTCCCAATTACTGAACTTCATAGAAATATTTAAGATTAGCAAAACTCCAAGGCATTATTACAAACAGGACAGCATTGCTACAGTTTCATGGGAAAAGAAATTCTCTCTCTTCAGATTAACATTTTGACAAAAATCTTGTTTGACAGGTTATCTTAATGACACCCAGATTCTATCAAGAGCACAATTTCAAAACAAGAAGCGTTATTTGAAGTGAATATTGCAACTTGTAGGTCAAAGGATCTCTGCARTGAAGACAGTTTCCATATATTCCTTTCCATAAATTAATGTTCTGTACGCCTTTTTCCACTGAGTCCTGTTTTATTCACATTCAAGTCCTTCTTCAATGAGCACAATGAACAAAAAATACTATTGTTATGCTTATTGTGGTAATTTGTAGTAGCAGTAGTCGTCAAAATGTTCTGATACATGATTCCAGCATTGGACACTTTCCATAAAGGAAAAGTGGCATGAAATAAAGGTACGTCAGTATATTTCTTAAAAATAATCTTGAATTCTCATTTTGGTCATTGATTACGCTGGAGTCTATAGAGGTCCTTGGTGAAACTGGGGCTCAGTTCTAGCCATAAAGGTAGTTTGGCTTTGAAAGGTTAATTCTTAAGCAAATAAAACAAGCAGATACCCAGACAGCCTGAGGTCACCCAGCAGATCAGCTATACACATATGAATGCAACACACATTCCCTGACCCTCACACCAGCACTCCATTCACACACTGCTCCCAGTAGATACTAAACAGCGTATTTGTACCCTGAGACACAGGACCAGGCCCTTGGGCCTAGAGCCAGCTGCCAATTGCAGTCTGTCAGACTAACCCTACAGCAGACATCTCCAACGCAGTGATTTACAGTGGTTTCCTCACAAACAGAAAGCACAGTCTCTAACTGGACTGGATCAGCAGCCTTTAATATGCATGATAATGTTAATATCCAACAAAACTACCCAATCAGGCTGTTACTGGTCCTATGTGAGCTCATGTCTTCAAATATTTCCTCATAAAATAACCCATGATATTTGGCCAGAGTGGAAACTCCAGATATTATTCCTGCATTTGTAGCACAGTGCAGTTTCACGAGTTAGCAGTTGCATTGAGAGGATACATGTTGACAGATGTGAGAAACTGCACAGTTTATTCAACCATTACACCCCCTCCGGACCTAACAGAAAGGGATGAACAATTAGACATGATATTTTTCTCTAACTCACAGGCTTATGTACCATTTAAGACTCTCCTGAGTTTTCAAGCAGTGTTAATGGTTCGCAAGCCTTTGCACAAAGGCAAATTACACCTGCAATGAACCATGAAAACTCTTCCATGTTAAGGAAAGGTATATGGGCTTTGGTGAGACTTAGAAGAATCTTACTTCCTGTGGAAGGGGAGCAGAGAGTTAAAGTTAAGGTTTAACTCACTGCCAGAAAGATTTACCTGATATTCAAAAATTTCCATTCATTATTTCATCCCAGATATTCATCCTGAATGTAAGTGATAACTGGCTAATTATTCTGTGATTCTGTGATTCTTCTCCTAGATTGTCTTTTCTCTCTCCTAATCATTTGTTTTATTTTAGAAGCAAGCTGTATTTCTAAAGTATATGAAAGACCAAACACAACGGTCCATTTCACTGGGTGACACAGTACCCACCTTAACAATGTATGCACCCTAGAAGTAGGGCTTTTCCACCTTATGCTGGGAAGAGACGCCTCTGAACATAAAACCCACAACGATTTAATAGCACATCTTAGCAGAAAAACCTGTTACGACACAGCTAAAATCAGCTCTGCCTGTGCTAGCAATCACACCTTCACTAGCACTCAGCCACAGCACCAAAATTCCCAAAAGGGCAATTCAGCCGCAGATGGCATGGTACTAAACCACTGAATTGGCTACCCATAACTTTCCAATCCTTGTTAGTTTCATCCTGTAAAGCCTTAACTTGGGGATAAGCTGCTTCAGAACTATCTTTTCTCTCCACACAATATTGTCATGGCTGTGTCTCAGTCACTATATTTTATTAATAAATAAAATAATTACTGTTTTAAAATACTAGCGACTAAAAAGATTAGGTCAGGAATGGACCTTGAAGAGTCATATAATTCAATCCCTCCCTTTTCTCAAAGCAGGATCAGTTATTCCTAAACAAGTTTCGACAGATGTTTATTTAATCTCCCATGATAAAGACTGCCCAGAGAGGTTGTGGAATCCAGTGCAGTGCTTGAATACCCTTGTCCCCACAAAGTTGTTTTCCTAACATCTGCTTAAACATCCTGCACTGCAGTTCAGGCCCATGAGTGTACATACTGAACAAGCAGATTTGGAATGGAAGAGAGTCACTGACGATGGATAGTAGAAACAGGGTATCTCCAAATTCTCCTCAACAATTCAGTTTCTTCCTTTGCTATGTATCTAATTTTACTTGGCATTCTGAGTATGTAAAGTTACATGTTTTGTTTTTTTTTTTCAGATGTTTTGAAGAAAGTATATAAATCTCAGCAATAATCAAAGGTTTTCTTTACAATAAAAATCTTCAAGATATTTACAGGGCCTCTTAGGCAACAGGAACACAAGCAATTGCTATTGTGGATATTTTGGGTGAAACCTTCAACTGAAGAACTATAAAAACCTTTGTGTTTGAARCATTTTTGTTTCTGTAAAAGAGGCTGTCTTGTTCAAGGAAAAACATTCTCTTGACCTACAGACAACTCTGAAATAGAGTGCCAGATCTCACTGATGTAAGTCCTGCAGTCTCCTTAGACCCAATGATCATTTTCAAAGCATCCAAGCAACTTTCACAACATGTGAGAATGCATGACATGAGGCCACATGTTAAGGGATGCCATATGGAGGCAGCTGGAGAGGATATCTGCAAGAAGGGCACTTCTGAGTGTAAAAACCTCCGGATGCAAAGTGAGTTGGATATAGTCTTCCAATATTTGAAGCAGCTGATCCAGCACATTACAGATGAAGCCAGCTAGCTGTGACCATCAGGTGGGAGAGAGACTGTAGCACTGTGCTACAGAAGCACAAGATGCAGGCCAGGCTCTGGGGACATGAGACAAGCTCATCCATACTTCGACCTCTAGAAGCCTCACATTTCTTGGAGCACAGATTTTGAGGCATATGCTCACCATTCCTATATCAGATATCACTTTATTCCACCCCTCTCCTTGACTGTTCAGGCAGAATCACAAAATAATTTGTGTTGGAAGGGTCCTTTGGAGGTCATCTTGTCCAACACAAACCTCAAAGCAGAGTCCAGGCAGAGCAGGCTGCTCAGGGTCAATCAAGTTTTCAGCATGTCCAAGGATGGAGTTTGCCCAAACTCTCTGGGCAACCTGGGCCAGTGTYTGACTGCCCTCAAAGTGAAAAAGTTTTTCCTAATCAGAATTTCTTATGTTCCCACCTGGGTCCATTGGCTCTCATCTCACTGCTGTGTACCTCTGAGAAGAGTTAGGCTCTGTCTTCTCTACCCACCCCTAAGGTAGTTGTAGACAGAAGTAAGATATCCTCTGAGCCTTATCTTCTCTGGTCTGAATAAACGCATCTCTGTCTCCTCTCCTTGTATGCTGTGTGTTCCTGACCATTTTGATGGTCCTCCACTGCACTCATTCCAGTATGTCAATGTCTTTCTTTTAGTGGGGAGCCCAAAACTGGACACAGTCCCCCAGACGTGCTAAGGAAAGGGGAACAATCACTTCCCTGGACCTTCTGACTACCGTCTTGCTAACACAGCCTAGGTTGTGGTTGGCCTTCGTTGCAAGGGCACATTGCTGATTCATGTTCACCTTGTTGCCTACCAGGATGCCCGTGTCCTTCTCTGCAGAGCTGCYTTCTAGAGAGTCAGCTCCCCAGCCTGTGCTATTGCAGGGGTTATTGCAGTACATATGGAGGACACTGCATTTCTTTTTGTTGAAGTTCATGAGATTACTGTCAGTCCATTCTTGAAGCTGTTGGGGTCCTTTTGAACAGATCCCTCCAGGGTATTATTAGCTATCCCATTCCTCACAAACTAAAGGTGTTTTCCCTGAGTACTTTGGCTGCGCACTTCCCTGCACACTTGGTTGGCCCCACAAAGCACTTTTAGCAAAAAAAGACATTTGCCAGAAAATGTGTGAAGCAAGTACATGACGGGATAGGATTTAAAATTGCATCACTGCACCAGTGTTCAATTAAATATTCATAGAAATAGCTGAGACATTGTCCTTGTATGTAAGTGCAAAAAGGAACAGCCAGCAAATAAGTTTTTCACCAAATAAGCTTAAGTCCTATCAACGTGATTTATCTCAGCATCTGTCAGTATTATCACCCATTATCTTTTTAGGAAATGTTGAGTAGCTATGAACACCTGGATTTAGAATAATGCTGCACATCATTGGCACAACTTGTGAGGTGAATGGGCTGGATTGAGGTGATATTAATACATATATTTGCACAGTCTATAATAATACAGCCGCTTACTTGACTCAGGACTCAATGTCAAATCCTTCAAAGTTACTGAGGGGTAACTTTTACCATTGCCTTCAATGACAGAAAACTTGGGACAGAGTATAAAACCAAACCAAACTAAAAATTAGAAGGAATTTCAGAAGCCAGAAACAGCCCTTCCCCTCCTTCCTTTTCCCACCTCAGTTTCACATGTATGTTTTTCTAATCTAAAATAACCCACAGAAATGTGAAGAGAAGATTGAGAGGGGATCTTATCAATGCATTTAAATATCTGAAGGGAGGGTGTAAATAGGATGGGGCCAGACTCTTCTCAGTGGTGACCAGTGACAGGACGAGAGGCAACGGGCACAAACTGAAACACAGGAAGATCCATCTGAACATAAGGGAAAACTTCTTCACTGTGAAGGTGACTGAGCACTGGAGCAGGTTGCCCAGAGAAGTTGCGGAGTCTCCATCCTTGGAGATATTCAAAAGTCATCTGGACATGGTCCTGGGCAACTGGTTCTAGGTGACCCTGCTTGAACAGGGTGGGGTTGGACCAGAAGACCTCTAAAGGTCCCTTCCAACCTCAACCATTCTGTGATTCTGTGAAATGTTCAGAGCAGAAAAATGAGGGCAAGCCTTTATTCTACAGGTGACTGGGTAAAATCCTAATCCCACAAAATTGGCAGATGTTTTGCTGAAGACCTTAATAGGACTAGGGTTTTCCTAGGTTTTTGCCTGGGCTGAACTTCAGCTATACAGATTTATAAACTTCCACAAAAAGCCCCAAGAATTTCAGAGGGACTCCACGGTGTGGAATCGGTTCATAGAGACAGAACCAGACAGAGATCTGAGAATGTGACCACCAAAAGGAGAAAACCCACCCACCAAAAGGAGAAAAATGTTCCATCTTTTTTTTTAAGTTACTGCAGTATTTGGTGTTAAATTGAGCACAGTTATGTTCCTACTTCACCACCCTTATTCATGAGGACGAGAGCACACAATCCTTCATGGGATCAATACTTTCCAAGCCTCAGTTTGAGCTGAGAGTATAGATTTCAGAGACTTTCCCTAGCATTAAAGTAAGGAATAACTTCAGAGACAGAGTTAGCTTTAGTTAAGCACATCCAGTGCATCTGAAGAAACTAATTTAAGAACAATACATATTTGTTTTAAGTTTTTGGTTTCCTTTTATAAGCAGCTGCTTAAAGCAAAGTATCACTGAATGCCACTTTAAATAAAATCCAGTTTGGCTTTAACCTGCAGAGTTCATCCAGAATTCACTGGGAGGAAGCAGACAACACCTGAAACGACATTTCTTTCTTTTGGTCTACATTTGAATGAAGTGTTTCAGTGTGTCCGCAATAAAACCTTAGACAGACAAATGATGACAGAATGAAATCACTGCTACAAGTTTCAAAGGGAGCAGCCAGACTCCAACGGTGCATCACAGCAGGACGCCGCAGAATGACTTGGCCTGCAGGAAAGGAAGAGGTGCAAAGTCTTCCTCTTCTTGCTTTATTTGTGCAGCAGTTTTCCACAGGCCCCAGAGGCCCCTAAGTTATTTAAAGTTCAGTCTTTATATCTGAATATTTAAACAGTTGATACCAGCTGAAATCACTAGGATTTATCACTAAGAGACAAATGCCTGAATGCCTCTGAAGATCCAAGTCTTAGCTCAACGGCCAGCAACTGCCAGAGATGCCAACTGGGATTCAATCCAAAAGTTTCAGATAAAGTTGGATGTACAAGCAAAACCAGTCACTCTAAAGTTACACCAAACTTCTCATAAGCTTCTGAATAAACTCGTGTCTAAATATTTCCTTGAATTAGAGCTTTTGCTCAGCTGCAAGCACACCTGATAGCTTAAGAAGGCAGAAACACATCCTCTGCCTCCAGCACTTGCAAAAGGCCCTGGAAAAGCTGACTTCAAGGACAGGAGTTGGATGGAGCACCCCAAACAGAGAGGCAGGAATGAGCACTTTGCAGCAAGGGTTTGGAGATTCGGCTCTCCTCATTTTTAAGCTTCACAGGTTTTAATGTGACCTACAACACTTCTCATTTGAATGTTAAATAAATTGAGTGACCCAAAGGACTGCGTTGTCCTTAGTTTCATGCTTATAGTCTATCATCCTAACAAATTAATCAAAATCTGAAGGGGGAAATACTCTTTGCCTGACATAACACACAGCACACAGCAAACGATAAGACCAAATCACAGCTCCCTGAGAAGAACAGTTTACAAAAAATGCCGAGGCCATAAATACCATTGGTGTTTCCATACTACTGAGCACTAAGCTAAAATACCAGCAAGGACCCACGCTATACCCCTAGCTCAAGTTTTTACCAGTTTCTTGGGTGAGTTACAAACAGCAGCACTGATCCATGCTGGCTGTCCTTTCCAGTGCAAACATTGCTTATCTTAGGGACAGGGAGGCATACAGAGCTTCTAAGCTTAAGAAGAATATACCGGGCAGAATCCTTCTGTGTCCAGCTTATTCAGCGAAAGACGTCTGACACTAAAATGTCATGCCAAAATCATCATTCAGCGCTTGTCACTAGCTGGGGCTAAGACATGGARGACTGACTTAAAAATGTGCTGCAGCAATGAGTTGTTTATTTTCAAAATCAAAACCTAACTTATGGCCCTGTTTGTTCTTCTTTCAACTGGCAATAAACAAAATTCATAAAATTACAAAGCAGCTTTGAAATTGTAATCCAGTTAAATCAGCATAAAGTGATTCAGAYAACTGAAGAATTTTAATTAAAAAAAAAGAAAAAAAAATAATAAAACCTGCAATAAAAAGAAGTCTTCTTTGGGACAGATCCAGTTTCTCCCCCTTAAACATACTGATGACAATAATCATACACTAAAGTAATATTGCACTTTTATCATTGTATCTTACAAACTTTGAAGTCAACTCTTCTCCCAGTAGTCAAGAGCAAGAATCTCAYTGCTGTGTGCAATATGCTTTCCACCAGTATCATGGAGGTTTCTGAGCTGATGTCTCCACAGCAGTTAACACCATGAGAAGCAGCATTAGCTCTTGTCAGCTAGAGGAGAGGAGGTGGCAGAGAAGCATCAAGCCATCAGAAAAACTGTGCCTCCAGTTTTTATCAAACTATCCAGGCCCTGTCTTACCTCCTCCACGCAAATCAAAGCTGTTCAAAGAATTTTCCCAAGCTGGTTTTCTGTCTCCCAAAGGTAACCYGCTTGTTGTTACATCAACAGCAACAATCAGTTTGCTAGGCTCAGAGAAAAAGAACAAAGCACCAAGCACCATATAAAATGCCACCTACGTGGGGGCAGCAAAATGCCAATACAAAGTTTTACAAGCCTATTACACACAAGACACTCTTTGGCCATAAACCTCCTAGCACTTTATTAACTTTAACTTAAAACTAAGCCATTACTGTGAGGCGAATGCCTTTGAGCTCTGTACTTTGGAAACAGAACTTGAGACATGAGAAGTGATTTGTTCAAGGTCACATAGCAGGTCGACATGTTCTACTCCCACATTTCCAAACCCATAAAGCCTCTGCCTTTGCTTTTCATTTATTGAGAAGTGGAAGAGGAGAGGGGCCAGCAACCCTCTGCAAAGGCTGAGCTCTGAGCCTGCCATTAGAATTACATTGAACTAGAACGATAAGACATGTACAAGAATTAAACATTTTTTAAGATGTCAATTGGCATCTAAATTGTTTGAGTTGATGAAAAAAGAAGAAAAAAGTACAAAAGAGGAAAGAAAAAAGAAGAAAAATTCTGTTTGGGTCAGATAATAGACAACCTGTCCTCCCTAAACCAGCCATGCTCTGCTTTGTCCATGTGCCCTTTATGGGTTTTTACTGAAAGCTTGGTAAGACAAAAACATTCCCAAAAAAAGGGAAAAAAGAAAAGTTCATTTATTAGCTTTTACCCCCATGACACTCCAGCTGTCCTAGGACAGAGTGCACACAGCTCCAGCAGAGCGCATGCATCCATGCCTTGCCAGCACACCCCCTCGCAGGGCAAGAGAGGGGACATGCCAGAGGTAAAAGCCATGTAACGCTGTCTGACTGCCATCATCACGTATATCAATTCTGCTGGATCCAGAGGTCAGGCAGCTCTCCCTGCCCAAGTTCAATCTTTAAGATACAAATCTACCTGGAAGAGTAGCAACAGACCTACAGTAAACTTCCAGGGATGGGAAGATAAAATTGTAAACAGGATAAGGCACTGCAGGGTGAAGGGGAAGAAGACGAGTGGGAAAGCTTGTGGATAAAGGGATGGAGAACAGAAAATTACAGCAAAGGACATTGAGAATACCTAGCAGGACAGACATCAGTTAGGGAAACAGAAAAGCTATGGAAGGCAAAAGAGAAGCATAATGTTGGAAGGAAGGATCCACAGTAGAGTACACAGCAGAACATAGGAGAGCAAAGCAAAGGGAAAAAACAAGTCCTTCTTTACTAAATCTTGACTTAGAGGCACCAAAAAGAGAGAAACTTTCCACCATCCTTTACACCAATGTTACCAACAATTCAGCCACACCATGCTTACTCCAGACTTATCCTAACTCCTTGCAGAACATTGCATCAAGTCCAGTGTCTCAGGCTTTATCTGTAACACTGCAAATGGTCTGGATCCAGAGTAAACAAAAAGCTCCAGAACAAGAATTATGATCACAATGGGAACATAAGGAATAAAGCTCTTCCTTGCAGAAAACAAATTCCACTTGAAAACAAGATCATAAACGTGGAATGAACTCCTTCAGAAACTATGGATCAACATCATCTTCCTTTCCAAGCAAGACACATAAAGTCCTCTCTTCCACAACAGAACAGAAAACAAAACAAAATAAAACCATTACAAACAACTGTCACATACAGAATCTCCCTTCTAAGAAAAGGTGAGAAAGACAAGACATAGAACAGAACAGATGCAAATATAATGGAAAGTAGAGCACAAAAGGAAGGAATATCAGTAGAACATGTAAAAATAAAAGGGACCAGAAGGAAATGGGACACAGCAAAGAATAAATGGTAAAGAACAGAAGCAAACTGGGGTTAAGTCTTGGAGCAGATATTCACCTGACATTAACTGGTGCAGAACCACTGAATTTAACAGGTCAGGGACAGTTTCTATCAGCTGAGGATTTGGTCCTCTACACAGAACTAGACAAGGACAATCAGAAAGCAGCTTGCCTGGTTTCCAAGGGTGTTTTTTCTCCCCTTGGAAAGAAGCAGCACAGGAAAAAAGTAARATGACCCCATAAATTAAAAAGGAAAAAACAAATTCTAGAAAAGGAGGAGAAGCTAAACAGAAGAAATGGATGGAGAGCAAGAAAGATAAACAAAGAGATGGGGTAAAGGCAATATAAGAAGAAAATATCCACAGGTTAGTAGAATACATTTTATTTATTCATGAGCTCTGTTTTATTATGTGTCCTTGGCAGGCATCCCATAACTGAAAATTTGCAAAGAAGGGAATGATGCAAGTTTAGAGACTTGAACCTTGTTTCTAGTCATTAGCCTTGGGCAGGTCTTTTTAATATACACACCTCAGTAGCAAGTAAACAAGTTCTTTAAACCAAGAGCCTTTGGACAGGAGGCGTACTCCAAACAAATGGGCTTAAACGGAGAGGAATTCCAGGAGGAGAAAACGCAATATGCAAGTGTGGCCAAGATCTGTTTTAAATAACCAAGAGGAAGGCCAGGCTGTTAGGAAAGGTATCAGCCAACAGGCTGCAGTTTGCTTCTTACTACGACCCTGGTTGAGCCAGATGCCACAAAGCACCTGCATTTCACATGTGCTCCTTGCTAACCCACACTTATTTTACCTGAGACTGCCCAGGTATGTGATGCTCAGCTTGCTCAACTGGCACGGAGGAGGGATGCAAACAACATCCAGCCACTGGAATGGTGACAGCAGTCAAGGGCAGCCATCCCAGGAAAGAAGCAGAAGACACGTCCAAGGCCAGCTTTGCTGGGGAGCTCAGTCCAGCGCCTCCAGCAGAGGCACCTGGCTGAACCTCCCCTCCTGCTAGGTAGCCTAAGGGGCCTCCTGCTGCCCAGCTCCGTCACCACTGAACCGTGCTTTACGCGGAGGCTGAAACTAGCCCATCGTCTTGGCACTGAGTATTAATGGTTGATCCTACCTTGCCTCTAGCTGTAATTCCACAATAAAGGTGATAGTGGTGACTTAATCCTGATTTACCATCTGTTAAGGTTTGAGGTGGTTTTAGTCTTCTTTCCTTGGGAAATCTGCTAAGTGCTAGAAAGACTGAGCAAATAAATGATTCTCTTTTAAGACCTCTCTGTGTGTACAAAGAACATTTTAGGAAAATGTCTGACTGCATTTGTCTCTGAAATAACTCTAGGGATCACGCTGGAGTTTGCATCAATATAACTAGAAACCTCTACTCTTCCTTTTTCCACTGCCCACACTCACAAATAGGAATTTGAAGGGCTGCTACCATTTCTGYGGGTTGGTTTAGCATTAACTGAGACTGATAACACCACATATACTTTTAGATACAGGCATTCAAGGAARAAGGAACACTTGCTTCTCTTTGAAAATAATTTTAATGTCCTCTACTATAAACACATATTAGTTTTGCTTATTTTAAGATCAACTTAAACAAGTCTTTTCAGCCTGTATAAAGAAGGTCTAACAGACAAAGCACTATTGGGACTTAGCAGATTTGGATACTCTCCGGACCTTTGCCATTCTACATTGCCCATTTCTACAAGATAAAAATTGAAATAATGATACTACACCTCTTTATAAAAAAAGAAATGCTTTGAAATCTACAGATAACAAGCACCATATATAAGCCAGGTATGATTACTGTCAAAGTTCTTTCATCATCATTTAGCTACCYACGTACATACAAATCATGTACACAATTTCAAAACATAAAATTCACCTACCCACAGTGCTGTCTCAGCAGAAGTTTAGATACAGAATCAGAGAAGCTTTTTCCTTATTAGCCAGTTGTTTTCCTTTTCCCCAAGTACTACTTTTTGAGCAGTGAAATCTAGAAAAGTAGAAGGAAATGAGGAGTGCACACAATTCACAAAAAAAAAAAAAAAAGCCCCATCTCATCACCAATAATTACTAGTTTCAACATTGCTGCAATGGGCAGTTCCCCCCCCTCCCCAGCAGCAGACACTAAATGCACCCAGGAAAGCTGAAAAGCCACCTCAGCTTCCTGCTGAGTTTAGGATATGAGCACTGATCATTTCCTATCAAAACTGGGGAAGATTTAACCCTAACCRCCTCCAGAAGCAATGGGTTTTTAGAAAATGTTGCACTTGTGACTGAGGAAAATAAGAATGCATGGCCCAGGACATGCCTCTGAAAACGGGACCTTCTCAAGGTATCACAAATCAGACACCCAGAATGTGACACGCACACTGCCCCCCAAAATCCTGGCTCCCGTACAGTGTATTCTCACCTCCTCTGCACTCTTAGGAGGTTAGTCTGAATAACTTATGCCATCTATTGGCCTAGACTAGCGACAGATGCTCTGACAAGAACTTTAATTCTGGGAAAGAGATTGTATTAAAAGGGATCTGTCGGTAGATCTGTAAATTCTGCTAATGGAATCAATACACGGCTTCTGCTCAGATYCTGAGGTGCATCTTCCCCAGCAGAYACTCTGCTTCAGAGTTCAGCTCCCAGAATAACCAGCAGTTGTGCTTTGCATTAGGCAAAAGAGAGAGAGTATTGACACAGGACTGTCTCAGACTACAAGAAAATCCAGAAAATGAGCAGTGAGGATTTTCACGGTCTTACAGAGCACGTAGGAGAAGTCTTTATTATAAAAAGAGAAAAACTCTTTAAAATCCACCTTGATCTAAAATCAGGGAAACTATCTCCAACTTAGCAAGTCTGCTTTAAACCTGCCACGCAGAGAAGAGACTTCTCTCACATTTCCTGAGCTACACCGGCTACTGTGGCGATTGGCGGCTGCTTAAATCTAGTTTACTTTTGATCTAAGTGTGTTTTTAGGAGGCACGGCAGAGCCCCGCAGCGCGCAGGGATGCACGCCTACGGCTCCGCTCCGCACAGGCCACTGCGAAGAGCGGCCCCAGCCGCGGCCGCCCCGCCGGCACCGCAGAGGGGCCGGGAGCGGCAGCGATCCCCGCCGGGAGCTCGGGGCGCCCCCCGGCCCCACGCGAGCCCCGCCGGG
>NW_020450952.1:0-13036 GCF_003343035.1 Apteryx rowi | reverse complement strand
GATCCCGCTCCGCGCTCCCGCTCCCCGCTCCCGTCCCGGCGCCGCCGCCTCCGGGCAGCCGCGCAGCCTCCGCCCCTGGCCGCGCTGCAGCCGCGACTGGGGGTTCCCGCACAGCGCTCCGGCGATCCCGCTCCGCGCCCGGGGGTCCCGCTGCTTCCCGGGGGGACCCGCACCGCCCCCGGGGGTCCCGCTCCGCGCCCGGGCCCCGTCCCCGTCCCCGTCCCCTCCAGGCTGGGGAGCCGACGGGCGCTCTCGCAGCCCCTAGCTGCCTACCAGGAGTTTCCCGTCGCGGTGCGGCCGGGGGGCCGAGGACGGGGCTCAGGCAGCCCCGAGGCGAGCGGCCGGGGGAGGAAAGGCTGCGATGCCCCGGCCGGCGGCAGCGGCTCCCCCTGCGCGGTGCGGAGCGGTGCGGAGCGAGCGCTGCCGCTGCGCCTCCGCACGGGGCCGGGGCAGCGGGCTTTTACCTTCTTGCCTGTGTGTAGCGACGGTGCCAAGTACCACGCGGGTCGTGACAATACCAATGTGATTGATCTGCTCTTGGTTCACTACTGCGGTTTGCTGAAGTGGCAAATACACGGCTTGGTGTGCAGCCCGCACGGGGTGAAATGCGGAGTGTCCCCCCCACGGCGGGACGTACCTTCTGCTCAGTGTTACGCCCCGGAGTAGTTGTCTGTATCCCCATACATCAACCAAAGGCGGAGGGAAGTGGAAAGTTAGGCTCCCTCCGTTTACAAAATTGCAGCCACCCGGACCTTTGGGAATGGAATATTTTGGCACTTCTAATTGTATCGTCTTGAAAATTGCCAAGAAGGAATGTGGAGGTTTATTCTTTCACTGAAGAGTTTGATGTAAAGAAAACTATTTTTATTTCTTTTGGCAAACTTTTCCAAATTGTAATTGAAAAACATCTAAACTATTAACAGCATAATTATTTCACAGAATTTAGAAAAAAAGATCGATTTCCTAGTAGCTATTTCTCCCAATTATTTTTTCTAATCAATCTTCCCTTGAAAAGAAAATAACACAAAAGTGTTGCAGAAAATTCTCCTCTGAGGTTTTTTTTTTTTTTAGAATTCATTACATGTTTTAAGCAAAAGAATTCAATAAACTATTCTTGTCGAGCCAACTTAACGACTTATCATGCTGTTGTGTTCCTGGTAGTAATTTTGAAGTCTTACAAGTCCTCTCAGTTGTGAAGACTGAGGGAATCCTAAGAAAATATATTTCTCTCTGATTATGTTTTCTATATTCCCTTAAGTTACTTTGCTGTGCAGAAAAGGTTCTTTTTCTTCCATGTTACAGTATATGGTTGTATTAATAAAAAGTTGTTTATCATCTTCCTGTTTCATTAATCACAGAAKTTTTAATCACTGCAGAATATGGTTGTCCAGATATTACATGAACCCTTCCATTTTGTGCACAGCAATCCTCATTTCTGTTGCATGTATTTTTTGAAAAACATAATTAAATGGAAGGATGCTAAGATCAGAAGTAATGACCTGCACAGAATGACATTTAGTTATAGAAAGTTTGCAGTAATGTAGTGCTCCCTACTACTAAGTGCACAGTGAAAATCTCAGAACTATTTGAATACAGATATGTGAACAAAATACTTCTGGAACACAAATGAGGTCATCCTAGTGGGTCGTTTGGAGATCTCAGCATAGAATCTCAAAGATCCTGCAGAAATACCGTTGCTGACTTTGGAAATGATACTGCAGCACAGCAGCCCGTCGGACGGTTACACAACCTAAGCTGTCACAGGCAGGAATGTGAGCACACTGGAAAACACGCAGGAAAGTGAGCAGCATCTCACYGATCAGCCAGGGCACGTGCAGTTCTGTAACATGTACTGAGATCCACAGGGGCAAAGGATGYGGTGGGCTCATTGCTCAGGTCTACAAGCCTGGTGATCCTGTGCTTGTCCACCACTGTGCCCACTGGATATCTCCCATGTGCCTAGTCTGCAAGCCATGGAGGACAGAAATGTGCTGTCTTGCCATCTCACTGTGCCTTTCAAAATGCAACCTGCATTACCATAACTTCCAGCTCCTTCCATCAGCATGCTCTTGCATTGCTCTTTTCTGTAGAAGACACCCAGTTCCTTGGGGGCAGCAACATTTAGAAATGTCAGTTGTCTCCTCCCAGTGCTCTACAGACTTTTCTTTTTATTTATTTTTTTTCATCAAGAAATATCACAAGATGTAAGAATTGCATTTATTTTTGTATTTGATGTGTCATGGCTTCTTGCCACATAAGCAGTGTTTGAGCACTGAGCTGACTGCAGAAGCAGCTTCCCTTACAAAGCAGTTTTTCTTGTGCTTCCCCTAAAACAAAGCAACTCCCCTGAGCTGTGATCGTACCGTTATATGGAGGGCTGACTGGCAGGTTTTTGCATCTTCATTTGAAAACATGCCCTGAAGTTTGCTTGATTTCTTCATCTGGAAAAGGAAAGAGGTCATTTCTAGTTTCCTGGTGCAGGAAAACTTATGGGCAGCTGTTTGGAGTGGGCATGAGCTTTGCTGCTAACAATGGAGAAAATATATGGAGGGAAATTTAGGCTACAAGATGATCATCTTTGTTGCACTGCAGAAGTTTGTAATATTGCAAAATTATGTTAAATGTTGCCCACTGACATAAAAGGATTGTGTGATGAAGACTGTTAAGGATCAGTGGCATATATGAAGTCAGCCCACAGTATCTTGTGCCCTTGCCAAAGGTCAACCAGAAATATTTGTATTCTGAAACAAATCATTATTAGAGCATCCAGACTAGATTTTACAAATATATTAACTCCCTCAAAGTTGCTGGTAATAAACTAACTCAAGGCAAAACTGTGGTCTTAAATACCTCTTGAGAAGATTTTTCACTAGAGATTCTATATTCTAAATTCTGAAAGTTTGCACTAGTGAACATGTGGCTACATTGGAAGGGATCATGACTCCCATAAAATGGCTTACATCTTTTTTATGGCTCTCTAAAGTATTCACAGAGCATATCCAAAGTAAAGTTGCCACTGGCTAATCTAAACTGGAAACAACAATGCCCTGGGCACTGTTATGCATGAGTTTGTTAAGTTTGTGTAATGTTGCCATCCCTGGGGGCTTGACGGTTTTCCCCTATTTGTTTTCTTCCCTGAATTGCCTTCATTCAACCAAATTCTGTCAGCAGTTACACCAGGGGGACCCTATTAGAGGCAAATGGACTCAATGTTCTTCCTTCACAAACACTCATAATTTAAACTGCACAGCTGTGGGACAAAGTGGGAGTAACTCTGCCTTAGGTGCTTTTTCTCGGAAGCAAAAAGGAACTGAAATAGCAATTCCTCTGTCGGCGACAGCCGATCTGGTCTGCTCTGCCCACTGCAATCCCACCCACTCGGCTCTAGCCTGCAACGGGGTGCACAGGGTAGAGCCCACAACACCGCTTCCAGTCTCTGCATCACTTGCTGGCACGTGCGTCCACAGCCACCACACCAGCAAACACGGCGAATTGGCACTCGCTGCACAGGCACCTGGAAAATCACAGCTTTTCACTCTCCCGTTGACATATGTTCCTGACAGCAGAACCTCRGGTTTCATTTGCACCCTGGCTGGACACAGACTGCTTCATTCAGTTGAGCTTTGCATGTGGTTTGCACTACACCCCCAGAGGGTCTGTCCACCCCCTTGCCTGTGGAGCAGAGGAACCAAAGTTATAACAATTGTTTTTTACATTGTCACAAGTGAGATGCAGAACAGAACCATGGTATTTCTGTACTTGCATTTGAGTGCCCAACCTTGGGACTGTCTATCCTCCTTCRGTTTAAGTAAATCAGAGTAAATGTACAACTTCTGTCATTAAGTTCAAGACAAACTGTGTTTGTCAATAATAGGATTCTATTCCTATTTAGCTTAAGAAAATAACTTCATGTAATGCAACATAGCACCTTCAGTTCACTAAATAGCATATCTTTAATGATAAAGAAGTGTTTGTTACCAAGAAAAAGTTTCAGTGGGTTTGTGAAGCACCATGGTTCAGTAACTTGAGGAAACAGTACATCTGCCGCAGAACCAGGAACAGAACTTAGGGCTCCAGAGTTTTTTACTTATTTTCTAACCCTGAGTTTGGTAGCAAAGTGCAAGTAGTCAGAGGATAACACTGCTAGTATTTGAATTTGAATTTGAATTTATAATTTAGTAATATGTGAACCATACCAGATCAAGCAGCAGGAAAGAAATTTTTCAGTGCCAGCTACTCACCGGTTACTGAGCTATTGACACTTTTTTTAGGAAGAGAAGACAAATGTACATGTGCATTAGGCATATGCCATTTTTGGAAGGTATATTTTATGTTTATTCTGAAATATTTATTGCAGAAGCTTGTATAATAGAARATGATGGACTGCAAGTTTTTGAATAGTGACTGAGACTGGAAATTCCTGGTACTTTCACCACCTCAGACTAATCTGAAATGATGATGTGGCTTATAACAGAATAGGCCTAAAGTAGGGCCTTAGAAGAACAATATATAAGTGGCAACTCACACGGAAATGCTGAGTGCAGCAGCTATTGTTACACAGTCTACTAATATAGTAATTACACATTGGATATAAAATCTGCCTTGCTTGCCTTTCACAGAGGAATTCTTGCTTATGGCAAATACATTGGGCTTTACAGTGCTATGTCTTCTTAAAAACTAGCAGGAAAGTATAGCCATTGAGGTAAAGGAATATAGGTTCTTTCAGTGGGAAAAGTGTGCCTGAAAAGAATGGCAAGGAAGGATCATATGTAATCTTTTCTTTTCCCCCTACAGATTTATAGGTTTTTTGTTTTGTTTTGTTTTTTGCTTGGCAAGGTGAAGTAGGAGAAGATTAGGGCCCTCTCTCTTCAACCTTCTTTTCCCTTTCTTCCTTTTACTTCTTCATTTCTTTTTTGTTGTCTTTCTGTTTATTTTTTAATTTTTTTACTATTCAGTGTTATTAAGGTAGTCCCTTAGGAATCTCAGTCCAGGAACGTATCTTCATTTGGGTAGATGAGATAGAACCAAGTRAAAAGGAAGAAATCCTGAAGAGTAGAGAAGTCAGACAGTGCTATCAGACAGTGCTACAGGGAGAAGAGATTGAAAATCATGGTTTGGAAGACAAGGCAGTACTAAAATGAATAGGGCAATCTTAAAAGCATAGCACTGGTTCATTTTTCTTATTTGACACTTTTAAACTTTTTCTTCTATTTTTCTTCATATATACAATATTTTTTATTTTAGTTCTACTTTTCTTATCTTTGTTTTTTTTTTTTTTCTTCATTCTTTGCATTTCTGTCCAGCTCTCAAGTCCTTGACATGTCCCTTTCTCTGACTTGCAGTCAGTCACCAGCTGTGTGGGTGAAAGAGAGAATTTTAAAGATTTCCTTCAACRCTTAAGAGAAAAACAGGCCAGGAATCAATATTCCTATATAGGTACACAGCACTGATTATTGAGATGTAAGAGTATTTACATCTGAAAGCATTCCACCCTGTTCTCTTCTCATGAATAATGAAAGGAGCTATATCATTCTTGTGGGTCTGGGTTAGCCAAATAAAATCTTTGGAGCATATGAAGGGACTACTACATCTTCATTACTCTGCTGTATTTACTTAATGTGCTTGGGGAAAAAAATAAAGCACTGAAAGCTAAGAACTTTGTTCACATTATGGAAAGATTTTAATGTAAAGAGTCTGTTTATGCAGACCATCTACGCGATTATTATATAAGTCCTGAAGAAGGTCAACACAAAAGTCKTTCCGTTCTGGATATGTTGCTTTTTTAGTACAGTGAGATGAAGCTCACTCAATTGCATCCCCCCACAGGTTAGATCTTCAGTCTAAGAGAGTCATCTAGGGCCTTCTCTTGTCAGTGAGGAAATGATTTATTCCATTTATCTTAGACAAACATTTGGATGAGAGGAATTGCTTTTTGGGGGTGCTTGATTTACTACAGCAAATCTTCAACTTAGTGGCTTAGACTAAAAGCCTAAAATCAAAGGACTAAAGTTACCTAAAGTGAATCCCATTCTACCTGGCTAAGGAACAGGGAAATAGATCTCTTCTGAAGACACAGGATATTTACATATGTTTTTTTGGTTGTGATATAGCAGCTATTGAACAAGTACTAACCAAAATGACTGCACCCACCAAAATGACCACACATCCCATCGTCGATTCTCAGGGACACAGCCAAGAAGAGACACTGATGTTCGAGAACAAATGCATGTTCTGCCCTCAAAAGAATTTATAATCATCCTTATTAATACATCTATAAAGTAACTGAAAATGCAGACCTTGAGTGGAAAATATGGATGAAATAAGTGTTTTATCCTGCTTTACCCATCTGCTCAAATGCACTGCTTTGCCGAAGTCTCCTTCACCAAAGCCTTCCATCTAGTTTTCTGTCAAACAACAATGTGCTCTGTTGCATTATGCCCAGTATGCTCTACATTGTTTCCCTAAAAATCCCTCTGAACCCAGAACATTAACATCTTCAAAACCCCATCTTGGAACTAATCTCTGGTCCACTGCCCAGAATGATTAAGCAGGACATAGGCAGTACCAGGGATTAATACTGCAGATGACTGGCTTACTTTTCAGACTTCATATACACTGTTGAGGGGCTTTTCTGCCCTTCCTACAAGTTCTTTGCATGAAGTAAGCACCATTTCATATAGCTGTATTAATGGGCAGAGCATACTGTGTAATAAATCTTTGTGCAGCTTAAAGGTGAGAGCCATTTCACATCCAGCAGTTCTGATGTACCAAAGAGAGATACCTTTAGTTAAATTCATCTGCTGGGAGTTATTACAAGACAGAACAGAGAAAGCTGTCTTTATGTTAACTGATTGCAGCATAACTACGAGCCACCAATAGAACCAATAGAAAAAATAAATAAAAAAGCAAGATATTTTCACTAGAGATAAAGAAGCACGACTATCATTATATGTAGCACCGGTAAAACCTCATCTGTATTCAATACTGATCACCCATATTGCAGAAAAAATGTCAAACTAGAATAGATGCTTGTAGGATGTTCAGAGGAATGGAGAGTGAAGCCTAAGAGATGGGACTAGAAAGAATTGGATGTTTCAGAGTACAAAATGAAGAGTGACAATGAGCATGATTACTTCCTTTAAAAATGTTTAAGAAGTCAAAAACAGAAATGAAAAAGAGTAATTTAGGCTCAAGAGTTGCACTGGTACAAGAACAAATAGATATAAACTGCTCAAGAGGACATTCTCGATAAAAATCAGCTTTCCAAACATCTAAGCAATGAACATCAGGAGCATGCTTTCAGTAGTGAGTCGGGGCAGGGGAACAAAACTGATTGGTCTTGGAGTGGTTCTTAATCAGCTCATGAAAATGATTGTATAGAGGATTGCCTGTAATACTGGGTGTAAAATACCATGGACACATGGACTCGTGGACTCATAAACCTCTTCCCAGTCTTAAATTCTTGCAGATACCGCTACGAGTAAATGTGGAAAACCACCAAATCAAAGTAGCAACATTTAACATTTGCACCAAGGAGGCTGTGAGTGGTTACACTGGTCAAAAGCTTTTTTAATGCAGTATACATTTTCTTACAGTGATTAGAATCAGGTGCTTTACGAACKGCCACCTTTAGAAACATACATCTATTTATATGTCCATTTTGAACATGGAAATACTAGATGAATATGGATGCAAGCAGTATATTTGATGAGACTGGGATTACCATAGTAAAAACAAATGGGCCAACTATAAATCAGCTATGGAACAACCTGATTGCTTAATGGAAAGATATGTGAATCCCACAGCAAACTTAGGTTTAATGGCACTGTGGCATCTCCTTATATAAATGCAATAAATAATACAAGACTTAGTACAATTTTTATCTGGGTGAATCATGAGGGTTCAAACACAGACAGTGTCAAAACCAGAGTTCTTTGTCCCCTACAGGCGTGTGAAAAGTTGGTGGATGATCCCTATAATATTTGGATTTTCCCAGATATCTGTGTTCAAGTAGTTATAACAGAGTCTGTTATTTTATTAATACTTTCTTGAACACAAGCCACTGCTCATTGCCTTGCAAGAGGCAAAACAACACTCACTGCCTTAAGGAGCTGAAGACATTCAAAGCACATAGTGCTTTCTCAAAAGAAAATCAACTTAACATCAGTGTTGCTTCTTTTCCCAGTCCTGTGCTGTAAAGAGACTGCAAAGTAGTTTAAAACAAACTGCTTTGCAGAAGTGCAGGATTCACCAGCTACACACAGGAGCTCTAAAGGCAGTCCTGGGATATCCATTGGACTAATCTGCTGTATTACTAGGCTGACAGAGAGTTAAAGTGCTGCATCACTGCTCTTATACTGATGACAGAATGCTGCTCTTTAATTTAAAAATAACATTGAAAGGCAATTCTTTCAACTTAAGCAAAATTAAATCATATTGCTAAGTCTAATGTTTTTATTTTTAAGCAATAGTAGTCTTGCCTCTAATATATATAAAATCTAAAATAGCATATTTATAAACTGATTAGAGTATAGCAACTGTACTTTAAAGAGAGCTGAGCAGCTCCTCCTTGACTCTTCACCTTGGTTTTCAGCTGCCCTTAGAGTCAGGAATCTCCTGACAGTCTTGCTCATGCTGAGTAAAATCACAAGCTCAGGCTTGCAAACGGACCTGCAGGTTTAGCACAGTAACATAGTTCTATAGACAGACACAGATATGAAGAATCTAAACTATAACTTTCGGTGGCCTCTCTAGTAGTTACACGTCATACTCAAGTGACATATTACACATGCTTAACCTAGGCGTTCTGATTACAGCCCTGTCATCTGAAGTTCAAGAGAGGAGTAAGTCGCACTCCCTGCTCTTCAGGGTTGCCAGATCCTGTCTGTCTCTGCAATAACTGGCAGAAGTAGTCAAAACATCTACTGCGCTGAAAATACATTGTTTGACAATCTGTTATCAGCAGCAGTACATCATCTCCATACATGGTCCCTCCCCCACACCAAAACAACCCAGCTYCTCTCCTCATTTCCAGTTTTGCTGGCACTGACTAGGAAGAACTGCAAAACTATGTTTTCTAATGCTGTTTCATTCTGCCATTTCTGTTCACAGCATAGCCCCACAAATAGCTGAACTGGTGCTCTTACGGGGGCAGCACCTTGCAGCACAAAGACAGAAAGGTTTACGGGGCGTGAGGGCCAGGGAGGGAGGATTTTAAGGCGATGTTGCCACTGTGGGGAATGTATAGTCAAACCATAGACTAATCTGAGAGCCCAAGATGCTAAAAACAAGTGCTTTCACAAAGCTGCACTAAAAGCACTTCTGAACTCTTCAAGAACCTCTAATTTTACATTCCTTCTACAACCTAATTAATGTAATTGCAGCCAGAACCTGTTCAGAGCTAGATTATGAGCCATTCTACACCAGTCTTGTCCTAACTGATCTTCACTGATTTGAAAAGGACAATTCCTAGTTTTCTGTGATAATAGTAAGACTAGAATCAAACAGTCAATTGTTTTTATATAGTTTGTTTTTTAAAGAACCAGTTTCTGCAGCTCCTTTTGATATAGAGACAGGAAGAACTGGCATTTTCAGTAGAAAATATTGAGCTTTCACTTGAAACCAGTAAAGAATTTTTTTTTCTTAGACCCAAATCCTGAAATCTTAGTGAATAAGAGTTTTCTGTCAGAAAAGTGAAATTAAGAACCAAAACCTGGCATATAAGTTAAGGTAAACAGGTCAAATCAGATGAACAAGTCAAATCAAAATGGGGATCAGAGAGGATATGCTGTTACACCTGAATGGCTCATAGATGTTCTGATTACGTTGGGTAAACGTAACTTCTGCAACCCTAATTCATCCTGGGATTTCAGCATTACCCTGAATCTTTCAACTGTAATTGTAACTATTGGAAAGCAATTCCTTTCAGTTAGATGACAGTAGTATTTATATTAATACTTGCCACAGCTTACTGCCAAACCACTAGGTGTCTGTGCAACTCTAAGTGATGACAGAATCAGCATAGTGTCACCAGATGTTATGGTATCTCATGGAAGCTGTGGTTTGGTTGCCGAATAGCTCCTATTCTTCTCCATGGCCTGCAGCCTCTTGCCATGCAACATCTTCCAGAATGTGGGCAGACTGCTGTCCATTGAGACACCAGAGTGTGTCATGGATGGTGAAGTCTGGCAGGAGAATTTGGGGGCTATGCAGAGGGAATCTGGGGGAAATGGTAGAGAGCAGTGGCATGAGATATCCAGTCTACAATCTTCAAGTGATACCTCAAGAGGTTTCATCCCAATGTCAAAGCAGCTGACACAAGACCTTTAGATACTTCCATAATGAATTTCTTCAGAACTTTCTCCTCTGCCAAAGTATTTCATTATTTAGACTCTTCATACCTATTTGTGAGTAAAGCAAATGTCAAATTTATTACCACGATGTAATTCTACTTTTTTGACTGAAACTGATGAATGTTCAATGACATTTATCATATAATCAACAGGAGTACATGAAACACTGGAAAGATGTGAGCGGTATTTCCTCATGCCATAGACTTATTTCTTCCCTGTAAAAAATTTAATCTTGGGCCAAATTTCCTTGTAGGTAACCAAGGTCAATGTAACTTTAGATTGATTGTATTTAGGATAATACAGTTACAGTAAAACACAAGTGATCTTCCATACTTATATGACCTCTTTGGTACACATATTCTGTTGTGAATGAGCAGTTCACTCTTTTTTTTATCTTACCTAACAATACTGTGAAACATTATTATTCCTGTCTTACAGAAGGGGAACCTATATACAGAAGTTAAATGAGATTTCCAAGGTCACATAGAAACTCTGAAGCAGACTGTCCCAGTCTGTATAATGCTGTAATTCAGTGGAACAATCCCAGTTTTGTCTCATTGCACAAGATGAAGAGAGAAAAAAATTGAAAAAGGCGTTTGGAAGAGCCAGCGTGGATTTTCTTCAGCATGGTCTTTTCCACAGACTGTTGTGGAGTCGAGTTGGAGGCTAAGCCCATTTTGCTTCATCCCTCTGACCTTATTTATGGAACAGTCTCTGCATGCAGGAGACTGACTGGTACTTCCTTACACAGGCCTTTGTACAAAATGGGGGCATTCCCTGTGACCTTCTCCATACCTTTCATGGTCATAAGGGTCAGTCAGAATTTGGCTCTTTATGAATAGAGTCTGTTTCCATGGAGGATGGATATTTGGCAAAAAGCCACATTTATCCCCTAACCATTACAAAAAGTGCTGTGAGACCTTTAACTTAACACTGGGTGGCTGCCAGTTTTGGGGAGAGGAGACGTGTCATCTGAACTTGAACTTATCTTCTTCCCCAGAGGCAAAGTGGAGCTCTATCAGCAGAGTAATGCAGACAAATACTGATGCAATTGAATACAGTTCCAAATTTCTAAATAAATCAATCAATAAAAAACATTTTTCAATGTTTACAATGTGCTATAGGCGGGGAACACAGAGGAGCTCTTCCTCCAAGTTTTGAGAGCCTAATCCAAAGCTCACTGAAATCAGAGAGGATCAGATAATTGTCAGTTCAAGACTGCTGCATTAGACCTTAGAGACTTCAATTAACAAGCACAAACTGTATTTAAATATATTACAATTAGACTTACAAGTTAAATTTTATTAAGATGCTCTGGGAAGATTACACTTCCCTTGGTTCTATATTGCTCCATGTTGACTGCTAATAAGACACTGTATAGAGTTACTTGAAAGGAGAGAATGAATCTGTTTATTTGCTGGAGATTACATGTTATTTTCACTTGCTGTCTCCGCTGCTACAAAGACAAATTAGTACTGGTGCATGGTCTTGCACCAGAGAAAATTTCCTTTCTTCTTATAACGCCAAAGGATTACTTTCTAGGTGGGTAAATGATACTATAAAAACTCAAAGACTATACATAAATAAGGAAAAGACAGGATAACAGATCAGTAAAATAGTGAGTACAAATCCACAGCTGCACTGAAAGTGACCAAAGAAAACAAATTTGTATGTCTGAAGAGCAGAAGCCTGGCTTTGGAACATAGGTCAGAGTAGTTTAGGCTCTTCAGCATCACAGAAGGA
Source organism: Apteryx rowi (assembly GCF_003343035.1). NCBI lineage: Eukaryota > Metazoa > Chordata > Aves > Apterygiformes > Apterygidae > Apteryx > Apteryx rowi. The sequence continues at coordinate 941 of NW_020450952.1, read as the reverse complement.
TTGAAACTGAAGATCAGCTAAAAATACAAGAGGATTATATCTGCGTGATCCTGCATGTCTGCATGACAGGAATGAGTTTATTTATCTGTTATTTGGGGGGATATAAAAGTGCAGTAGCATATTCTAAATGCAGAGGAAAAAGAGAGAATGGGAGGGAAGAGTAAAATCTGTGTTATCAGTATTTGAAATAGAACCAGATCACAGATTACATTTTCATTTCAAGCACAAGCAGTTCTTTCCTTGTTTATTATAGTTGTAAAGTAACCATATATWACAGTATATAGACAAAGACAGGGTAGTACAAGGGCAGCAATTATTAATGGACATCACTGAATGATAAATAAAGAGCTAGCTCAAAAATGGCATTCATTGTGCGCAGATGTCTGGACCATGGGCAGATGTCTTAAATTGTCTACACAAAACCCTTTTGTGCTATCGCAGTAGTCTAAATTGCTTTGCATTTGATTCCAGACATTTCCACAGACTGTTCTCCACCACACACAAATTCCTATTCTCAATTCCTAACTGGACTTCAAGGGCCAAATTATTTCCCAGTGTAACTCTTTGTCTTAATTTGGCTCAGTTTGATTGAGACAAATTGGTGTAGGCAAACTTTCAAAATGGTTGTCCCAGTTATAGGAGGTACCATATGTAACTTCATAGGTTATATGCCTCCGTCCTGGTTAAGGGGAGAGCATCCGCTGCTCTTCCACCAGCACTTAGAAGGAGATGGCACTCCAAAGCACAAGCAGGGAGAAGATGGGGTGGCGCCACAGCTTCATGCATGCTCTGTGTGCAAAAGCACGATGCACCTCACAAAGCGATATGATCACAGAATCACACAGAATCACTGAGGTTGGAAGGGACCTCTGGAGATCATCTAGTCCAACCCCCCTGCTCAAGCAGGGTCACCTAGAGCACATTGCACAGGATTGCATCCA
>NW_020450951.1:410969-472068 GCF_003343035.1 Apteryx rowi | reverse complement strand
ACAGGAAGTTCCATCTGAACATGAGGAAAAACTTCTTCACTGTGAGGGTGACAGAGCACTGGAACAGGTTGCCCAGAGAGATTGTGGAGTCTCCTTCTCTGGAGATATTCAAAAGCCGCCTGGATGTGATCCTGTGCAATGTGCTGTAGGTGACCCTGCTTGAGCAGGGGGGTTGGACTAGATGATCTCCAGAGGTCCCTTCCAACCTCAACCATTCTGTGATTCTCTGTGATTCTGTGAAATGTTCAGGCCTAAAGATCAATGAGGTGGTCCAGTGGGGACAAAAGCATAAAAAACAGATTGGATCCCTGTGCTATGAGATGGGAAGAAATCCCTTCCTGGTAAGAAGTCACAGCTTGAGCATGTTACTTTGTGAACATCTAGTGTAAGCAGAAGTGTGGGAGTGCTTTTGTGTAACCCAGTTTCCCCACAGTGCTGGCTGTGCTTGGTGGAAAAAGAAGCTGACCTAATTCTGCACAGATAACTATATCCAAGCAGGGTGGCACAGTATCTGAAAAGGGGTGATCATACTTTCCTCTGCCCAAGAGACCAAATTTCTGTTTTGCTCAGGTACAGATTGATTTTGCTATGATGCTTCTGGATGAAGTAGGAGGACAATTCTGAGATGCATAAGTTTTGTTCTGAGAATCATCTTTTGAGAAACGTTATCCTCTTGTACTTGCATAGCTGAGCCTCCTTGCTTCCTTCCTCAGAATCTTCGGCCACGTGTTAGTTAATAACATGCTACTGATGATTTTGTCCCAACAAAACAGAAAGTCTTCCTGGTCTGCAAGGACATAAAACCCACCTCCCAGTCCATGCTTACAGGTCTGAAATGACAGCGGAAGTGCATCAGAACCTCTGAAAGGCAGGAGCAGCTGTAAACTCACTTGCATCTGCCCTGTCTCTCCCACCCACTGGGAACTGCTTGCAGGTCATTCAGGCTTTTTCTTAGCTGTCTTCCACAGCTGTCACTTCTGCTTTCTACATGCTCACATGGATTAGCTTGCATGATACAGGAGATGCTCTGTTTTCTTTCTATTCTATTTGTATGAGTAAGAATTTGCTAATGATGCCAGGCAGAAAAGCTCTGAACCTTTATACCTCCTCGGAAGATTCCCACTCCTTTCTTATTGTTACATTTCCTAACATGTATAATGAATTTTGATAGAGACAAAATTGCATTGACCTAAAGTCATTCATTTTCTATAGAAATGTTCATCATTTACATGCTTTAATTTCAGAAGTAACTCGAGTAATACTGCTCAGAGCCTCTTTGAAATGCAACAAGTTCTTTAAATAATATCTTTGGAGAACTGATTTATTTTAATAATAAGGGATACTGATATGCACTGAGAGTCAGGTATGACTGGTACAAATGATTTTTAGAACACAGACAAATAATTTAAGTAATACCTTGTGATAGCAGTGGCTTTGTATAAAATTATCTCACATTTGCAACCTGTCACTAATATTAACTACTCACTGTCACAGCTCTCCTCTGGTTTCTGCAAGGTGATTGCTACCAATATTTTAAAGAGCAGAATATATTTTGATATTATTATCTATCATTGTTTTCTTCATAAAACATTTTTTACAAGGCTGATATTGCAAGGATTTTAATACAAAGTAAACATACAATTTAAACTGTATTCAGAGATGCTACTCTTAGAACTCTTAAATTTGTTTTCCTACTGAGGTATCTTCGTTTCAGAGCTGCAGTAGGATCTCACTCCATTTCCTGGAGGAAAAACATCCACATGGTCAAAGCTATCATCACAGTCGGCACTAATTGGGAGGCCTTGTGAAAATTTGAGCAGAGACCAGAGTTTTAATAAGTAAGGAGTCTGAAACACCCACTCAACACCTTGTGTTGGGCTTCTCCAGAGCAGTGTTAGACACATTGTCATGGCAATTGGGAAAGTTTGCACTGCAGTGCTTTAGATAAGTAGAAGACTTGAGTCCCTGTAGTTGCTATTCTGGAATCTTTCACCAAACTCTTATTTTACGTAGCTCTGTTTCTGAGTGAAAGACAAGCAACGTTCTTTCACTGGAGATAACTACAATATACAATTCAGTAGCTGAAGTGCATTGGAGACTGCTAATTAAATAATTGATATCACCACTCAGGATTAATTAGTGAGTTTCCACATCTATAGACTAATGAGCCTAATCAAACCTTCAGTCAACTCCTGCTGTGTCCCTCTTGTGTCCTGCAAATGGTTCAGTGTTTTCCTGCCTAGGAATTCTTTTCTTTTCAATTGCTTCCCAGTAAAAGATTTTAAATGTCAGAGTGCAGTGGACTCTTCAGGAGTGTAGTGCACTACACAAGGTTGTTCTTCTGCACAAAATGCTCTGGAGGACCAACCACAGTGAGGTCTGCTGGGTTGGCTGTGTGCGTAAACCCTTCTTTTCCCAGTTTCCTACCACTGAGTGTTGTTTCTTGTTACATGAAAGGGGAATGATGCTGCCCCTGTGGAGGGATCAATCCAGGGACAAGAAGGAGCATGGCATTTCTAATACTGCCTGAATAGTGTCAAAAGTGGAGTACAAGGACAAGGAGCTGTAACCAGCAGTCCTTCACTAGCTGACCTCCACTGTGGTGTGGGAGGTCTGGCTGGGGAGACAAGGGGAGTATTTAGAGCATATTTTAACTGAAACAGTGAGTATAACTGACTGGATGAGTGATGTTGTTGGCTGTATAAATATGTTTTTTAAAGCAGTAATTAAAATGCAAGCTTTGTAAAAGCATCTCTATTCTTGGTTTGTTTGTGCACGTGTGTGGCTAATACCTCTTGGCAGGCAGAAAAGGAAGCAGAAGAGCCTTTTAGGAAGAGCCCCAGAGTTCCCAGCCCCAGACAACGTGCAACCTGCTCTTCTTCTCTAAGGGATGTGGCATCCTCACCCTCTGGATAGGACACAGGCTTGGCTCCCCTCAACAACGGCCTCTCCAGCTCCCCTGGTTTTTCCCACCCTATTGCACCGCCATTCGTGCACACACAGACACAGCCTGGCTCTGTTATTTGTGCACTTGCATAACTCAGACACGGCCCCTGTCTCTGAGAGACTCTGATCCCCCAAAATGTTCCTGTGCACGAGTAAACAAAAGAGTCTGGGAACAGCAGGGGGAAGACAGCAGTTAATAAACTGGTAACAAAAACTGGTAATATAAGTAGAGTTTTTGTTAGGAGATATTTAAAAAAATTTTTTTGGGTTATGTGATAAAAAGTCGGTCTCCGCACACTCACAGAGGAGCCCTGAGGAGCAACGGCAGGTGCCTGTGGGGGGGTCCTGTGTGTATATATATATTGTATATGTATGTTTGTGTATGCATTTGTGCTACTGGTTGGACCTGGGGGCATGGAGCTGYGGCAGCCCTGCCTCTGTTGGGCTACTGGATTCAGCATCCCCTAACAGAATTAACAAATTAGGCATTGTTGATTACAGTGCTCCTGTCATTTTTACCTTCTCTAAACACTGTTTCCATTCTTTGGGGGGTGTGACTGTGTATTTTAATGCATATGTTTTAACAAGATACGTAATAGAAGTGTTTTTTCCCTCACCATATGAAGAACAATGTATGCAATAATATCTGATCATTTTTCTCCCTGCACCTACGCTCATACCTCCCACATGTGTTGGCTAAAGTGGGTGCAGAAGATTTAACTATCATCAGGTACATTAAATCCAATTAGAAGTCCTACATTTAGTGTGGTGTGAGCCAGGCTGATTCATGTGTACTACACGTCAGCTGACATTTGCCTTACCAGGGCTGGTCCATAGGGAGATTCAAGGAGGAAAGAAGCACAGACACAGCCTTTGCTCAGAATTACTTTTTGTTCTTGCCAGTTCCATTTATCCCAGTTCTTTTCAGTGTTTTGTTTTTTTTCCTTTGATCTCATGGCACTGGTGCTGGATATTAATACAGAGAAGAGAAAACACCAGCATTTTGCATCAAATCCAGCCGGTTATGTTTGGCTTCATAGTAAGGGTCATGAAGATCAGCAGGAAAGTTGGAGTGGGTACAGAGGAAGTGTTATGCATTTTTCCCTGATATTTCCAGTTTCTCTTAGTTACCTATAGTAACCAAGTGTTTCACTTCTACTTTGTCTTTAATAATAGTAATCATATATAAAGTGCTGCAGTCCTTTAGAGCAACACAGCAAAAAATGATAACACTCTCTGGTCAATCCAGTGGAGTGTAAAATCAGCATTATAGAAGTTAGATCCTGTTTCATATAAAATTAATTACAAAAGTGCTTTCTGCTGATTAAATATAATGTTGTTAACTTTCAGGCCCTATGCATGCACAGATAAGGGCAGTCTTGGCACAGTATCAAAAACAGAGCTTAAGAAGTTTACTTCCAAATTAATTTTCCTCTTCCCAAACAGATCCTTGACTATACTGTGCAAATCAGATGGGGCAAAACTGGAACTTTTTTTAGCACATCTCTTCTTTTTGTGACAGAGAGCCATTAAGAGGCAAAAAGCTGATTTCTGCATCAGGTACTTTCTCAGGTGGAATGGACCTGTCTGGGTTGAGGGAATATGACTCTGCTGAGTCCAGCCTAATGTCCATGGCATGTTGCAATGTGCAATTCATAGGCAGCTGGTGTAAGTGAGAGTGACTCTGAGGCTGCTGTAAACATGTGCCAAAAATCTAAATCATATTAGATCATTCTCAAGATCTGCAGGACTGTACATGTGCCCTAAAACCATTTTTGTCCTGCCCATATCCTCCAGCCTTAACCTATTTATTGTCAGGTCCTGTTGCGAATCTGTTTAGGAGTTTTCTCCGTGATGTTTCTCATGATTGATTAACTTCAGTGAAGTCAGTATTTTCAGAAAGAAAATGCCAGTTCCCTCAAGGTGCTGCTCTTTCATCAGAAAAGTATTTTCCAGTTTCATAATTCTCCATCTCCACAGTAGCCTGCATTGCGAAAATCCAGGCCTCCAGACTCATGCTACCTGGGCAGCCCAGTCCTGCTAGACCTCTCCAGGCTGCTTGCTCTGCTGCCAGTAAATATACCGCTGCTCTCATGCAGCTTGGGAGAACTGGATTTGTTTGACTAAAATTACTATTTTGACTTTTTTCCTAAACAGTTCTTTTCTCTGGTCTCCACTTCTAACAAAATCTGTCCCACTGAAATCCAAAAAGCTGGGCTAAATAGCAGAGGCTTAATTCACTTGCCACTGGAAAAACTATAAAGAGACACAGAAAACCAGYATTTATAGAGGTGCAGCTTCAAAGAACTTAGCCCAAGTACTGCCAGTAATCATAAATCAAAATTGTGGAAACCAAAGGAACAGCAGGAATACAATACAATACAGTGCAATATAGGAATTGGTTTTTATGATATGATAGGCAGGAAACCCCAACTGCTATCTAGCCCTAGGAAAAGTCCATGTGGAAAATCCTGAAGAACATGGCAAGACTGCAAAGTCATTTCACACACTGCTCAACCATGAAGTCAACTTATCTTAATGACATATTGCTTTGCCATGTCTTTTAGGTGTGCCTGAGTGCAGCCTCAAGTTCCTCACACTATGTGACTCAGGTCATCTCTGGGAGGATGGTTTACTTGGTGCATGACTTTTCCATCTGACAAACTAGAGTGGAAGCCAAGATGTATGAAGGGTGAAGAAGGAAAGCTGATGCTGAACTTTAGCCTGTCAGGAGGGCATGTACTGGTATGTTCCAGAATTTCAGCTTTGCTGGTCATTTGCACAACTGCATTTTAAAAACTTGCAGGTATTTTCTTTTTTTTCTGTATAAGTAGAACATTTTAATAACATACAGTCAAAATAAAAGTATGACAGCTCATGCCTGGACCCCTAATTCCTTTCTGACTGAATAATAATTATGAGATCTAATATTACGAGCAATCCAGAAAAGAAATTTCTGGTTATTACACTTACCATATTAACAGAACAGCAGCTTCCTTGAAGTCCTCTAAGATATCCCTGGTGTTTTGAGATCAAAGAATAATTAACATTTATATCCCAGAGAACTCATTTTTTTTAAGTCATCTGGACTTGCTTGCTTAAGGATACCTAACTTCAGCTGATATCTAACATCCTACTAAGACATAGTGGAAAAACTACTTTTCTGCCATTTCCCCAAATATATGATGTTGATGTTTAAATAAGTAATCTAAAAGGAGTAAAAGGAGTTAGCTATTAAATAGGCATTGGGTCCTTTGAATGAATATAAGCACTATACAGCAAACACTATTACACTCAAGCAGCTGCTATCTGTGTCACTTCAAATGTTCCAGTCTGTAGCTTTCAACACCATCATAGCAAAATGAACTGGATACTATCATTTCCTAAACAATATTTCATAAAATAGAATAAAGTCACTGTCACTAACAGTTAACAACAACAAAAAAAGTAAATAGCTATAAGGAAGCATTTACTACTGATAATAGCAGGAATGCTTGCTCTGCTGGGCACCTCTCACTTTGCCCCCCTGGTGGGTGCAAACTCCATCCTCCTTCCATGTTCTGTCTGGACTACGGTAGCAGTTCCCCAACTAGTATTTACAATCCCAAGGGCAATTGCAAGCCCAGAACTGGCATCATGAACATAGCAGTAGGACAACATGTAAAACTTTGGAAAGTACAGGGTTGTTTCTTGTTGCTTTGTGCGTRTGCTGTTGCTTACCCACCTACTGGGTACAACACGAGAACTTTGAGCAACAGCTAAGAACTGGGTGGTTGTGGTCTTCCAGACCWTAACAAATGAAGTGGATTCAGGAAAAAATTGCAGTTGTTGTCAAGATAACACTTCAAGTGGTTGTTCCTGCCAGGGAGAGTTAAATTTCCCTGCAGTGCTGACAAAAGAGAGCTTTAGTTTGTATTCCTGACCCAGCAAAAATAGTAGAGTGCACTTGTGACAATTTAAATGGCTGAACTTCAGTAAAACTGATCACAAACCATGTATCATGAGGTCAGCAGCCCCTACAAAATTGCAGTTCCTGCATTCAGGCCTCCTAGACTTGCTAGGTCTGAGATGTTTGGGAATTTTTTGGATTGAGCCATTCTAAACAAGTAAAACCTGATCTGGCTGTAGCTCCCCTTGCTGCCAGGGGTGGTTGTTGTTAGGAGACCTCTTGTATCATTAAATGCTTAAGATCAAGGTCACCTGGTAACTTGGTCTTCTCCCAATTCTGTTTTCTGGTGGCCTTCTGGTTGTGGTGCTACAACACAAATGTTAACAACAAGTATGAAGAAACTATCCTGTAAAAACAAAACTAAACTAATTTAGTGAGACTCTATCCATGAAATTGCTTTCAAAAGCAGGTTAGCAGCCTTGACAATTCCCAGAGATGCAATGACTGACTTAAATCAGAACTGAAAGGCACATCCTGTGAGACACACTCAGCACTAGGATTGATTTCCCTTCAGTTCTTCCCTCAAGAATATGTTAAATTTTCCAAAACAGTGCTAAACATGTTTTGTTTCTTGTCTTTTGAAGGTGGAAAGTGAGGAAAGGGTTTGAGGACTTACAATTGTTCCTGTACTAGATTTAGGGTTATGATTTGTTCTTCTGTTAGATAATTATTTGTTCTTTGAAGGGAAAGGAGAAATGTCCCAAGTGAAACCACACATTGTTTTATACTGGAGAATATTATACTATTGATGCCTAAAGATAGCTAAAAAATATGCAGCTAATGAGAGTGTTAGAAGCACAGAAATAAAATGCCAGTATGCTTGGTGACAAAGCTTATGCTCAGTTTCAGAGCCATATTGAAGTCTGGGAGTTCCAGGGTAGCTGGGATGGAAGTTGATGTTGAGGGCTTTTGGTATTTCTCTACTGAGTACCAAATACGAGAAATATAAACACTAAACAGTAAATTAAGCGTTGAAAGAATAAACAAATATGGAACAGATGGCCAAAAGATGTGTCCAGCTGGCTCATGACATTGTCGATTTTTCTCATTTGAGCAATAGCCACATGCAAAGTGTGTTGTGTATTGTGCTGAAAATGTATTTTCCAATGTCACGCTGCATTCACCTTTTCCCACAATACTAAACAGGCTTTTCAGGAAAATCAAAGGAAAAGTATCTCTAATAAGATTTTATGCAAACAATCAAATAGGTATTGCAAATTTCTACCCTTCCCCGCATCACACTTTCTTACCAGGAAGCCACCGAGTTTCAAGATGCATTGCGCCATTGGTGGACTTGCACATGTCCTTAATACCATTTATGGGCTATACAATTCTGTGTTCTGTATCCTAAGCCTATGGACAATGCACGCTTTCTGCAAAGCCCACGATCACTTGCACATTCTTTGCTGTCAGTAGACACCACACAGACCTCTGGATACATTAACAGAATAGGTGGATACACTAACCAGCTGATTGCCAGGGCAGAATTTTGAGGACAAATCTCTTTCTTTTCTATAACTGTTGGTGCCTGCATTTCAAGGGCCAGAGTGTTCTGAAGGCAATGCTGAGATATGGCCGGGATGTATCCTTGAAATAAAACACAGGTCCCAGGGAATTATGAAATTCCTTACGAGTCTCAGTATTTGTACTATTTCTGTGGTGGATTTCACAGCATTATCCAGGAGATCAAGGAACTTCTTTATGAAGACTAGCTATTTCTAGGTTGTGGTACGGTGCAGACTACTRCTGGTTATAATTTACTGAAAGGTAGATTCTCATTCCAGATACAGCTGAGTAAATATGGTGTAACTGAGATTAACATTTGACCTGGTTGTTTTAGGAATGAATGGGATGGTCCTGGTAAGCACGTGATCTGATTTACTGACCCCAAGTATAATCACTAAGAAACAGTTTTCTCTGCTGAAACCTGTTGCTTGTGTGTAGAAGAAGGGAAAACAAACACTAATTGTTCCCATGACACTTGCAAATGTCACCGTATATTTCTTCTCAAGGAAGATGCAACAGAATATAGTTACAGAGATCCCTTCCAACCTAAATTATTCTATGATATCACAACCTGTACATTAACAAAGTTTCTGAGGAACGACATCAAAAAAATGTAAAGTCAACAGTAAGAAAATACAGCTACAGTGTAAGTATTGGCCACTGTAGTGCCCTTCTGTGGAATGTTCAGTTCTTTTGTCTGTCACCTTAACTTAAAATGTGATTTGGGTTTGGCCTGATCAACAAATGAAAAGAAAAGCACAGTCTTCCTCAAAAGAGTTAATTGTTTGCTTTCCTATTAAGTTAACATCTGAGGCACTAGTATGTTGAGTGACTAATTTTGTTTATGATAAACAATTTCATAGAAAGACTTGGAGACAGACACAGTACACATGATCTCAGAACAGATATAGCAAAGGCACTGGAAATACAGACATAAACAGATCCCAGGGGATGTATCCAGTTTGACTTCAGACCATTGTCTGTAGTGCTGAAGACTGCTCCTAAAACACTCCTAAAACCGTTTCCTCCTTACCATCTCCACTGAGAATGAATATATGGCAGCTGACTGATGCAAAAAAAATCAGCGTTTTTATAAATCAGTGTTACTTTATAAATATCCATTCTCATCTCTTTTCTATGAGCTGATAGACAGATCCAACCTTTAGTGGTATATTTAAACCAGTACTCTAGATGAGGAGCCCTCAGCCACTCAAACCCAGCCCCTCAGAAAATTCATCTGGTCCACTGGTCCTCTTTCTCAGTGGCTCCGGGCAGTATGAATTACTCTGGCAAACATAACACCTTGCTCCTGGCTGTCATTTTTCCTCAGCAGCCCTACCCCTATCACCCTGCGGGGGGGAGCGGGGGGCGGTGCTGGGAAGGGTGGAGGGTATTACAGAGCACTTGTGTACCAGTAAATCCTTGCCCTATGCCTGGACTTGGGGAAAAGAAGTGCGTGAGTTGCTCTGGAGGTGCGAGCAGTGTCTTCTCCAAGGACAGAGACCTTGGCACTTGCTGTGGAGTATCAGTCCCTGTTGCACATGCAAAAGGTATTGGCCTGAGCACACGTAGAGAATATGGCACTCCCTAGAAATGTTGGACCCGCCCATGCTCACACACAATTGTGTACTATAATGCCTCTATACTACCCTTTTCTTGTACCAGAAAAAGTAATACATCCAGAAAGGTTGTACTGATGATAGAAAGAGAAATGCGTGTGAAGAGCAGGACAGCCTCCCTGTGTAGGTGGCTGTTGATATCCATAGGCTGCAGTAAGTCCACGGTGAGATCAATACCAAACAGGCTTCTAATCTGAGCATGAGTTATCACAAATCATGGATAGTCTTTTCGGTGGGTTGCCTCATCCTTTGAATTATGAGATGCCATCAGTACTGCGAGTATATCCTTGATATCTCCACTGGAGCAGTCTTCTGGTTGTGAGGATGTCCAGGTTTCACAAGAATCAGGCAGTGCTGAGGTGGCAGAAACTTTCAGGTGCAGATTATATCTCTCTGGGTTCAGTCCCATCGCTGTTCCCAGCACTTGGGGGCACTGAGAGATGGAAGCGGTCAGTACCTGCAAGGCCACTTGCACTGCACACCCTGATGTTGTGGAATGGCTACAACACAGCGCTACCCTTTTGAAAGTACCTTGAGACACACACTGCTTACTGACAAGGCTAACTTACCTCATGATAAATCACTGAGATGAACTTCTCACTGATCATTTGCTGGGGTCTCTGTTTCTCACACATGAGTTCACCTAGCAGGACATTCATGCAGTAAGATGTCATAGCACCAGGCTTCACAACAGAATGATGAGTAACATGGCAGTCATCACCTGAAATGCCCAAAACACTTTGGTGTCATGTAATTACTGAATGGAACGGTCAAATATCTTAATGCTGTAATTCCAGTCATTTTGTGAAATGGCTGGCATTTGTAATCATTGGGCAATACATATCGCACAGCCTTATCACATACACAATCATTTCATGAAAATGCTATTTCACTCCATTGATTCAGGCAAGCTTGATCACTCCCATGGGCTGCTAGGACACAACTCCCTACTATTAATCCTGCAGGTACCATCCATACCGCCACTGTGCAAATGTGGATCCCCCATGTGAGCCCAGGTGGTGCTACTGGTTTGTTCCAGTTCTAATGACCACAGTGGCCACAGAGATCTGTGTATTATATCATAACAGAACTGTCTAGGTACAGTGATGATTTCAGTAGAGGAGTACCTCAGAGGCAGTGACTCTTAGCTTGAAGACTCCAAGGTCCTTCTCCAGATCACCTACAGTGAAAAATGCACAAATGATCAAGCACTCAAAGAAGAAAAGGAGTTTTGGTATCCGCCATTGACATACTTCAAGACGCATCTTCACTACTGAACCTCCTCCTCCTCTCTGTTGGTGTGCCTGCCCCTTGATGGGGTCCCGAGAGACTCGTTCAAGGTAATGAAGCATCACCACAGGTATAGATGAGAATGGTCAATGTATCTAGTGTTGTGAAAAATAGAGTACTGCCATGGCTACACTCTCAGAGTCAGTTTAGGTTCCCTGCAGTCACACACATAAAGTCTTTTGGGTTTACTGTGAAGCGCAGAATCCTTAAGTACACAGGAACCCACTCTATTCATAAATTCTCTGAGTCAGGAACTGAATGAAATCCTCTTAGATCAATGTGCCTCAGCACAGAGCCAGCTATGTATGGAGGGATGGGAGCAGGATGTCTCAGATGAATTATTTTTTTGCTTACCTAATTGATTTGCTTATCAGTGGTGATTTTACTGTGGTCAACAGCAAAAGAAGTCATATGCAACATCACGTGATAAAGCACATACAGTGTTACTACTTTGTTTTTTGTTTTGTGAAACTGATGACAAAAATTTAAAAACAGTTTGTCCCAATTTGAACTGCTAGAGCTGTGTTTGTATAGAATGCTAAATATTGGCAGAATTCCTCAGCCCTGGCTCTGTATTTGCAGTCCTCAACAGAAGAGCCATTTAGAAAGAATTTGGGGGTCTAACTAAAGATTTGAGAAGTTTGACTGATAGACTAAGATAGTACAGGTGCTACGATGCTGGTGAAGCACATTTTATTCTTATAGTGCTGCTTCTATAGTGTTCAGGGAAGGAAGAGAATGCTGGAAGAATAAAACATTCACTGGTATGACAAACTTGAAAGCAAATGCTTCACAGATTTAAGCAGATCTCATGCAGTGCACAAAGGAGATTTTCTATGTGCAAAGTAGTTCATATACTCATATATTGGAAAAGTCATAACTTGGAATGCTGCGAAGAGATTTCATGTTATTTTACTATTGTAATATGAAGGAGATACAAAAAGTCACATTGCTATTATACTTATGATGAAGCATTAAAGCTCATCAAAATGAAAAGTACTGAGGGAAATTTATGTCATTTATATTAGCAGTGATAYAAAGCATCACAAAAACTGTAACATGAAAAGACAGTGATTTGTTCACTATATTTAATACTAAATGGCATAGCTGCATGTTTTAAATCTCAAGGTAATTTTGAGTATTTACATAAATGGGATCTGATTAAACCTACAAAACCAAGAAATCAAAAGTAATGGCTGAAAAGTAATCAGTAACTCATTTCCCCATGTTTAAATATTAGAGCAATACAGTCTAAGAATCTGAATCATGCAGTAAAGTGTATTTCATCTCACAGTACTGGGCCTGAGACATACAATTACCATAAACACCAAATATAATTGCACATTTAAAGAATATAGAGAGACTTTGTGAAGGATCATCTATTGCAAGTATGCCTTCAGCTAGATGGTATGTATTGGATGTATATAATTTCATTCAACCCCAAAGATTGCTATACTATTAAGTGTGTAAAAAGGCAAAGCCTCCCCACTAGTCATTCCTCTACTATACAGTTCAGTCTTTTCACAGTTTAGTTGGAAGGAAGAAACATTTTCAATCATTTCCTAATTGCAGAATTGCCTCATGTAGCTCCCAGTTTATGCTAAACATATTAGCTGCTGTTGTGGTTAATCGAGACTGCAAATGGAGGTGGTGAATAACTAACTCTATGTGCTGGGCTTCCACACTCCCAGACTGCATGGACACTGCTGGACTTGTAGTGTGAGCATTTTCAAAGTTGTGGTAGACTGAAATTTGATGCATTTTGAATTTACTCAAGGTGGAAACAAGATTTTGATTTTAAGACAGGAATTCCATATAGTTTACAGTCTATTGGGTCAGGAAGGCATATACCCAGTTGCATATATTTTAATTAAGGTTATTAGGTTTGGAATTTGGGAGGATTTTAGCACAAGAACCATTCTGAAAGAGTTTTCTAACACACAAAATATCTAAGTACATCTAGTTTTAAGATGGCTCTGAAGCAGTTATTAAAAGAACGTATGATGTGACTGCCTGAGACTGCAGACAGAGCAGGGGACTGGCCTTGATGAACCAGTAGATCTGTTCCAGCTTTGTATGCCCAGAGGAAATACACTCCAAAATAAATCTAACATCTTGAAATTAGGCATTTAGGGTTCCTAAGAAGGATAAAAGATTGAAATCCTCCCTGTAAAAGTATTGTTTCCTGTTCTTTCAGAATGGCAAAAGCAAYAGCAGAGCAATATTGTCTGTAACTTTGGAGGTGCACAGCCAGCCTCCGGTTGTCTCCAGGCTTTATCAGTCATTGATAAATGTATATGAGTGGATTAATTGCCATCCTATGCTAGTAATTGGAGATCGTAGCAATTGTCTATCCTAGTAATAATGTAATATGTACAGAATCAATCCAATACTGCAAATTTGAATCTCCAGAAATCTGTGGTATGTAGATGACTATAAAAATTCCCTCTTATTTTCCCTTATTTTCTTTAGTGCAAGCCAACAAGGGAAGATTGATGCAATTATAACGCTGAAAAATATGAAGAATAGTAATTAGAGAAACAAGAGAGATCTGGTTGCTAACAATTGTGACACATTAAAAGAAAATAGGAATGGTTTGTCTTAGTTCTTTCTCATTAAGAAATAGTTCAACCAGAACTGGCACTCTAGTGAGATTGTACTTTTACAGGTGTTTTCAGAGCTTAGCAGAAAAACAGAATAGATTTTAAAATCATGTCAACACGAAAGCAAATATTTGAAAGAGATAAACTGGACAAGTTAAAGAACAACTCTGATAAGTTTCTATTTGAACAAATAGCAAACACATCTTCTACAATTTTTTTGCATGTGGATTTAGACCCAGCGTTTGATCCACGGTTAAAATGTGAGTGGTTGGATTAAAATATAAAAAATTTAAAATCTGCCTCCACTATTCTTGGTACCATTTGGTAGCATTCTTGGTTTTCATTCTGCCTGTCTTGGAAGTTAGAATGCAAACTGTGAAAGCTGAAGCTATTATAGTCTGTGACAAGGCGGTTTAGTGCATACACATGCAGACACACACATGCACATATACCCCAGTTGCATATGATTCACAGTGGTCAGCAAAGGTATACTGAATTTCTCCTCACCCCTTCAGTACTATTTCATGGACAAAAATGTAGAGATGCATGGAAAACACTCATTTTGAAGAAATAAAGAGATGAGTGAGTGTCATACAATATCATAGGACCTTTCTCTGGATTTTACAAAATGAAGAAAGGAGTTTGTAGGTTTTTAATAAACTACAAGCTTTGAATTAGAAATAGATGAAAGAAAATGTTCATAAGGTTAAAGCTGGCAAAGTCTGAATGATTATCCAGTTGGTTTAGGTTAGCTGGCGTGTCTCTGGGACTATAGTATATTACCTAAACTCTAGGGCCTATGGACTGGCTCTACAAACTTCAAGAAACAAGCATTTCAGCTGGCATTCCCACACTTCCCCCTTTCAACCCAGCTAAATCTATGGATGGGACTGTAAAAGAAGGGATGAAAACATGGATGTTTTTGATTTTTGGTGTGGGTTAAACTCTCCTCTCCCAATCAAGGGAAGAACAAAGGGACTCTTTAATGGTTTAGTTTGAAGAATGGAGGAGGATTCAGATCAGTTTTTATTTTATCTGACTTTTTTTCTGCTTCTCTACAAGCACTATTTCAATTCATTATTATATTTCTTGAAAGATTTCTATGTTACTTTCTCCCTTTTTAAATCCTAGTGTTTGCCTAGTCACTACCTGCCCCTAACTAGGCTAAATGTTAAACAGCACCACAAAAACTGTTTTGAAATGCTTTGATTTGTGAAAAAGGAAAAATCCAAAGACCAGAATGCAAGGTCTAATTGCCCAGGTGCATTTACTGGACACAGGAAGCAGCAGAGCGGCTGTTGTGACTTTTCTCTTGGGCTTCTCTTCATCAAATCCACACCAGGCTTATAGTACCTCCTTGATATCCAGCTTCAGGAATTGCTGCTGAGCTGCATCTCACAGTTCAGATGAGGTTCTAGGACCAACGCTTTTATCTAAAGTTGCCTGAGATAGCGGAGGTCTACTTGGGTCTTTTAAAGAGATTTATGTAGGCCAGTCTACAAAAATAACAGGGACAAAATGGATGTTTTATATTGCAGGAGCTATGTTGAAGGATCTTCAAGACTGTAAACAACATCATGATCTGAAAGATTCTAGGAATGGTAGAAATGCCTGTGGCTGAAATCACCAGAATGTGTTTGAACCAGTTAATTTTAACTGGATCATACTGTAGTGCTTTAATGTTGTTTATCTGAGGGTCACTGAATAGAAGTAAGAAGGGAAGGTTGGAAGGAGCAAATCTTCCCACCACACCTCCCCACTGCCCCTCAGCCTGTGATACCAGGGTTTCTAGCAATTGTTCAGCTCAGTATTGTGATGCTGTGGCCAGAAAGGCAACATAAAAGCTAAACATTAGCAAGTCAGAACTGCTTAAGGGCTTTCCTCTTTCAGATAATTTGTATGAAAGTGCAGTAGCTGGTGATGCCCTTGCAAATCAGTCCACAGGATATTTAAAATAGTTCTTATGAAAGGGGAAAGGAAAACAATTAAAATGGGAGAAATCTTTATTAAAGTGCTTCAGCTGTGCTTTCTTTCTTTCTCCTTCCATTCTTATCTTCAATTAAAGTTGTGATAGTGGTTGTAACAACGGAAGTTGCCTTTTACATGTTGGCACAAAATGTTGAACACATTTTAATGCTGCAACAGTTCATTATCTTTTTCTTTGTGGATGTGGGTGCAGAAAAGTCCTCTTTTCATTGCTAACCTATGTATTGGAATCATATTTGATCAAGTGGTCCAGTCTGTAAACTCTTATTACAGCTTCTCAACTGTGCCATAGTCTATGGACAGAGCAAACAGCTAAGTGCTATCTCTATAGTTACCGTTGCAACAGTAGCACAAAATAAAAAGGTCTCATTATAACCAAATACTGTGATTTCATGTCATACACATTATAGAGATTTAAGAAAATAAAGAGGATTTTAAAGATAAAGAGAAAACAAATCCTCACACTACTTTAATTCTGCTACTTGAGAGTGACCAAGCAATATTGACAATAATCATACAATAAAGATTGAAGAAGTCATATAGGCAGACTCAATGTAAGTGTTCAAGTGTGAATTAACAGTTGCATTTTCATGGTTTATCTTAAACAGGAGATCAGCATAATCATAGTACTCTCATGCCCTTAAAAATGATGACTTTGTGAAGCTTCAGATAATATTTTTGGATGCGTATCAGAACCTGTACACCAGCCTTCTGAAATTTGCTGAGGATCAAGAAACTAGAAGAAGTGATTTAACAATTACTGTCTAAAATAATTCTCCATTACATTTACAAAGCCTCATTTCCATTTCTGTTTTTTGAAAAAAAGTTAATTCAGAAGTTTACAATTTTCAAAAGCTGGAAAAACAGAGCCAAGTATTTTTCTCTGGATATTGCTGATGAGAGATAAATATTTTTAACCTATCTTTTCTCCTTCTGCATCCAGTCCTGACTTTTTGAACAGATGCTGAGAGGGAAGGAGACTGTTCTCTGAGAGTGAGGATACTGGAAGAAAAACCACCAGCTCGCTAAACACCAGTTTAGACACAACATTTAGACTGTTGTAGCTGTGCCGGAAAAGATTAAAAAATTTTTTTTATATATATGTATAGGAGTTACAGAGCAGACAGCTGTTGATGGGTTTGGATTTGAGTGATGCAGAACTTGAACATCCCACAGAATGTGGGTTTTCAGCTGTGGTGAAAGAGCTCGGTAGCTTACACTGATACACAAGCTGTGTGGTAGAGCACAACTTGTGAGGAGCGTTGGGCTGTTTAGCAAGTATACACCTCAATCTAGCAAAAAACTCCTCTTCCGAGGAGTCTCCTGGCACTCGATCTTGCCTAAGGAAGTCAACAGCTGATTCCCTGCAATGTTCAGACRAGCCTCCTCGTGGGATGCCCGCCAGGAGCCCCTGCAAATGGGCACCGGAGGAGCTGGGGCATGGCACGGGTGCGCTCCCTTGGGAGGAGAGAGCTCAGACTGTGCGCAGGTCCCCCCTCCTGCAGTGCCAGTAGTAAGCTATATGTTTTGCTGGCAATGTATACACTGCACATATATGTTGCTTTAATGTTTTAGGCTCTGCTCTTCAAACATAACAGTCTTGTCCGTGTGTGCTGTTGTTAATGGTTTAATAGATAGGAAGAGAGCAAGGGCAAATGAAAAGGCACATCAATGCTCCATGACCACTGTAGATAGTTGCATAAAAATGTCCAGATGATTCCAGAAGATGCTCTCATTCAAACAGAAATTAGAACTGGGGAGGCCTAAAGACTCTGTTTCTATAGACTAAAAAGTAGCTTCTAGAAATAGGATTATTAGAAATGGATTATGTGGAATCAAAGGTTAAACTAGCTATGAGGAATTTACTAAAAAGTTTATGCTATTTCTACCCATTTAATCAACAGTTTCAATTATAGTAGAGACAGATGTATCTTTTAAAACTCACATTTAAAATTTTCTTGGGAATGGAAAGACACAGAAAAATAGCATAGCACAAGGCAGAAGGAAAGACACCTCACCTCATGAGAAAATTACTGTGTATGTTGTATAAAACCTTTTCAGCTCCAGAGTAAATATTCTCCTTTAAATGACAGTACAGCATATTGATCAATAGAGAATTGAAAATGCTACAGTAATAAGAGACAAAGTACAATTTAGCACAACAGGAGCAGACAGGAAATTGCAGATCTTCATAAATTGACTATGGAGCAGTATTATTTAACTAACAGACATGGAAATCCATTGTAGTAATGAATTACAATGAATAACTTTGAGAAGTAGTAGAAAAACATAAGTATCTAGAGCTTCCTAATGCTGTAAAGCTTCTGTTTTCCAATATGAGAAAGATAGAGACACTTAGTTTTGTATCAGCCTTGTTTGTATCAGGAATCAAGAGAATTAACTTGATAGATTTCCTAAATCCTTCATTTAATCATGGAAATGCTTTGCTGCATCTGAGTTTTTTTTTCTTATCCCAGACTATATTCATTACAATGCTGTTTTTTAAATGCAGTGTACAAATTCTTCTTTTATACTTGGCTCATTGACATTGAAAAAAGCCCAATCAATGAGAGTAGCTTGCTGAATGTGAAATGTAGGATCAAATCTCTTTCATGCTTCAGAAAGTGATATTCAAATACCACATGAAACAGTAAGTGAAATATGCCCGATGTGTCTTTCTTTAAACCTTGAACAGCTATTTTTCGTTTATTTTTGAATTTTTAACTGGATTAGGCTGCTATGCTTTGCTTTCATCATGTCACCAACCTTCTCTCTTGATCAGTCCCTGTGAAGGTGTGGATGTGTTTTGCTATATATTTGAAAGTGCTGCTGTTGAAGTGAGGCTGCATTAATGCAGTTTTTTCAAGAAAATGTCTCTTTGTTATATAATCTGAAAGACAGATGCGAGCCAGAATTCCATTCTTCTCTCCCCAAACACAATCTGCTTTTAAGCTACAAATCAATCCAACATGCCTCAGATGTCTGCCTCCAGCTGACTTCTCCCTTTAAATGTAAACAGTGTGGATTCCCAAGGCCTGTTACTCTGACAACCCTATAATGCCATCCTTTAGACTGTCCAAGCTCTGTAAATCTTCATTTCATCACAGCTTGAACAAGACTAGTTTATTTTCACTGTTAGAGATATGGGAAGCTATAAAAACAGCTTCCATGGTAAACTAATCAGATTTTAAAATCATTTCAGTGTGATCTGAGCAACCACCAGTGGCATAGACAAGCTGTGGTTTTAAACATCTTATTTCRCTTGCAAGATAATTACCCAGGGCTGTTTCGTATCACCAATTTGGGAGGAAAAGCCCATTAGTTTCAGTGGTGACTCTGAGTGAAAAACTGATGGTTACCACAGGTAGGTACATGTATGCATATGCAACATATCGGGTTTTGGCAGATTGTCTTTCAGCATCTTTAAATATCTAGCATTATGGTGAGCAAGCACTTTCAAGTGCAGTGGTGAGAATCACCAAATTTGGACATATGGAAAAGCATGCAGGGGAGTACATGCTTCATGAAGCCAAGTGGTTATCATTTTTAACTTGATAGCATTTCTTTTTAGACACAGTTCCAAAATTTCTAATTCGTTGCTATAAAACAGCAAGATAACTATTGTTCTTAGAAATGGTAACCTACAAAAATGCTATTACTTCTCACAATATCTAGCAATTACAGACTCTATGTCCAATGCCAATTTGTGTTATTTAGAGGCAGAGGAGAGGGTTTAATAATTTGGTGTGTTTGAAAGTAGATGCTCTTTCAAGCTTCTTTCAGTTTTAAAGGCAATGTAAAGAGAACATAGTTTATTTTAAAAGGGGCTAAACACATGTCTTGCCAGCAACAAACATGATGTGCTGTTTCCATAGAAACAGAGGTTGGTATTATTAAAAGAAGTAAGCCATGCTGTAGCTGGTTCTCCTGAGGGACCCTCATTTACAGCTGGTATCAGATAAACTGTGTATGTGAGTTTTACCACTTGTTGTGAAAGATCATTAGATATGCCTGTTTAAGGCTTTATTAACCCTCTGATAATTCCTCAAGAAACTGTGAGGATTACCAGATACCTATAGGTTCACCTGGAGTATTTTTTACACTAAAAATTAAAATCAAAGCCTCCTTTGATAGAGCGCATCCTGAAGGGTGCTGCTTGCCACTGTCCTGAAAGAAGAGCAGAGAAACAATCATGGGCCAGTCTCACAACCAGAAATATTCACCTTCTGTTGAAGCTTTGAAGGGCTATATGCCTGAATAAGGGGAGTGAGAGAAACTTTTGAAATTAGAAGAAACATGCGGTACCAAAAATGAGAAGCATTATATCAGAAAGCTACTGAGTTTTTAAAATTATGCATATAGCTGTCTACCTACACATATCTTCCGTGGTTAATCCAGCTTTTTAAGGCTGTTAAGATACTTTTAAATACAATAATGTTCAAGTCCCTCTTTTCTGCAACATTCATTGATTTAGACACACCAATATTGTTAAATTCACTGCTGATCTTAGCCTTCCCAGCTCTCAGTGCTGATGGACTAAATGGCACATTGGATAAGCTATGAAAAAGAGTAACCACACCTCTACGTTTGACCACAACATGTTAGGTGCTGAAAAGCCAGCTAAACATATCATGGCAGATGCATTGTAATGGGCTACATAAAAAGAGGTATAAGGCTGGTTTAATAAGAGGGAACTTGAGCTGTACACATTTCTCCATCACTTTTCTTACAGTTGTGAAGTGTATTTTCTCTTCATCTTCTGCAAGTTGACTGAGTTGCCCAGGCTTTCAAGTTCCATGGGAGGCCGTAGGAGTCAGCAAGCTGTGTAAACTGGACATTTTACAAACTGTGGACTTTATCATAGGAGGAAGCTGAGCTACTTTTGCAGACACAAGAACTGCAGGGCCGTCGTCCTGTGGCTACTGTTTCAGGATCTTGCTATAAAAAAAGAGTGGCAGTAAAACCTTAAAAACAGTGTGGTACACTACATGAACTATAATGCTCCTTTGATTCCCTACTTTTTGGCCAGCCTAAGCCACAGTTTTATATTAATGCATCTAGGGCAGGAGGGGTTGGCAGTACTCTGTCTGCATGCTGATCATGGTGCACAGGCTTCATATTTTGATGTTGCTTCTGGAAGCTTTTGTTCCAGTGTGTTTCAAGCAAAGAAAGAGTTGCTTTGAAGTATCTGCCACAGATATCAAATTATTTCTCAATGAAGTCACCCATCACTGTTTCTCATCTGCCTGGTGCAGCAGGAGTCATCTTTTATGTCCTTGGACATCAGCACGACAACCTGAAAAGGAAACCACATCGACCTCTTCAAAGTGCTAATTAAAACTGACAAAGAAGAATACAGGCTGAAGACTAGGTTTGCTAATGTGAAAGGGTAAAGCTTTCACGGCAAAAGAAATTGAGCAGATAATGTAACTATTGAAAGAACCTGGGACCTGCGCTTGCTCTGTGTTATAATGTCTGTCCGAACTGAAGGAAGGCGGTGAGGAGTTTCGCATGAATGTTCAATGTACCTGCTGCTTCCTGCTCTGAGACCACCAGGTGTGGGTCAAAGGGAGAGAACAGAAAGTGAAGAGAAATGAGGGTCCTTCAGAGAGCAAGAAGAGAGAGAGTTTTTAGCAAACATTTTACATTTTGTGAGGTATGCAATCCCGGGCCAAATCTTAAATCACACAAATACCAACTTGAAAAAACAATATAAAATATTGTCCAAAGAGAAAAAGAAGGTGAGCAAGCAGCAATGATTTGGAGACAAGTATGTAGAAAAACTAGGCACATAAACAGAGCTTTCAGCAGGACTGGAGAGCTAAGATGGGCTCAACTGCATGTGCCTGAGGCAGCTGGATATCTAATCTCTGAGAAATGTAGGCAGGATGCAGATGAACAGATTGGGCAAGTTTAACACTTTTCCTCTCCTTGCTCTGTGTCTGTGGGTAAATGAGTAACACTTCCACCTGGCAGAAGCTGGTGTGATCTGCTTTAACCAGCTGCCGGTTGCAGATGCGCAGAGAGGAGAGAGTCACGCGAACACCAGGCACAGCTGGGACGAGGCACAGCTGGGCTCTCCACACTCCTGCGGGGTCAATGGAGAAGGTGCCCCGCAGGGACTCGTGGGTGCCCCGGCTGCAGGCTGCATGCCTGGCAAATTATGGGCTTCTGTTGGGAATACAGCACGGTGGAGCCTGGGGACCCCGGCTAGCCCAGCGGGAATCACCGAACTCCTGCAGGGGAAGTGTCCGTGCAGGTCTGCCTTTGAGAAAGGAGGCCTACAAAAAGAAAGTATGAGAGAAATCAGCCCATGCTTTCAACAGAAAGTCCTTCATGTTTACCATTTTTTTACGTCCTTCCTGTTCAGCACAAGGTTCTAATGCCGCTGGCAGCTTTTCAGTAGTTTGTTTCCATCTTGTTTTTCAGCATGCAGCTCACCAAATGCTATTTACCACATACTATCTATACCCTCCTTGAAAGTTAGAATTAGTAATGTCTCTGCAGACTTTTCTGCACTTCCCCCCACTATAGTAGCTGAATACTTCATAGACCTGAATGCATTTCTGCAACATCCAGGTGAGATAAGAGGGAATTGTTATTTCATTTTTAAAATTGAGAACCAGAACTCAGTAATTAGCTTCCAAGGAAGATTTAGGATGTAATTTGTAGCATCTACTTTTTAAATACCCTGCTATTTTGTTCCTGAGCAAAGAGCCTGGCTAGCTAGCCGAGGAAGAATGCTGACATGAGGGGTGTAGATTCAGCGCTGTTTTTCCAGAAGTGGGAGGCCGCCATTCCCCTCAAGATTCATAGCCATGGATCTTGGGGATTAAATGATAGAGCACAGGGACACTGGAGTTGATGCCATTCTCCTTGTGCTCTGTCCAGAGGTAATATCTTTGGTCTGGATTACACAAAACAGATTCAAATCCTTCTTCTGCCTCACTAGATTTAATCTTGTCAATCCTAATTGGATCTGACAGGAGTGAAATGGAAAAAAAAAAAATGTCATGAAACCACCAGGTATTGCAGTGCTTGTAAAATTTTTGGAGAAGGGGTTTCAGAGAATGTCTCATCTCTCCTCACTTCCCTGCTGCTCTCCCACTGCTCTGTTCTTGCTGTGGAGCTGTGACCTGCTCTATGGATTTTACAGAACCAGGTTTGCTATGAACCTCTGCTCTCCTTCATCTCCTCCAAGGCATGGTATTTTCAAACTGAGCAGAGACCCCTCCTGGGACCCTGACTGGCTCCCTGCACTGTGGATTCAGGGGAAGAGAGCCAGGTGCTGTGGCTGTGCAGGGAATACCCCCTTCCTTTCCAGAGTGGGATATGTCTGGAGAAACAACAGGTTGGGGTTGGGAGCCCTGCGGGTTTGGGCAGTGCAGCGCAGTGCTGGTCTGAGACACCAAGCAGGGCATCAGCCTAGCGCTGCTGACATTTCAATGCCCCAGCAGTACTGACATGCAATAAAGCCTATTATCAACAACCACTTATACTATGGGTATTGGTATATTGTCCATCATTAATCTGAACACCACATCTTCTACCTCAAAGTATCTCCTACTTTAAACCATGGGATTTAAGGCATTCTTGGATGGAGAGCTCTTATGAAGCTCACTTTGCATAAATACCCCTTCACCAGAGCAGGGATTAATACCTACCTTTCCTGTCTCCCTGATGCTCAGCCTTCCTAGCCAACACCTCTCCCCATTTTAAGAAGTTTGGAATCAGAGTTGAGCCTATCTTGTGAATCCAACTGAGGCTATGCAGAAGGAATCAAGCAACTTGGAGCTGTCAAAATGTAAGTGATTCTCTGAATATATGTAATAAAAAGTAGGGGGTCTAGGTATCCATACTGGGTAGATGCTATACCTCTGGATGGCTTTTTGTACATTCCCCTTATGAGTATGGGCCAGAGATTTTGAAGTCAAGAGAATGCAGTAATCCTGGATTGCCAGTCTATAATACCTAGGATCTGATTTTTTCAGGGTGCTTGGCATTACACGTTGAAAACCAGCTCCTGTTGACATCTCTTGAGCCTGATGTGCAAACCTGGAGTAACCACAATGAAATAAGCAGAGTTACAGGTGAAGATGAAAAGAAAAACAAGCAATTGGGAGTCTCATGCAAATTCTCACAAATAATTCCATCTGATGATTTTGGAGACAAAAATAGATGTGTGAAAAATTACTTTCAATGTAAGCTAAAGCTCCCAGGTATGCAAATGGAGAGTCCCATACTCCCCCGCATGATTTGTTGCATAGCAAAAATCTTGTCTGTATAGTGTATTTGAGTTTTAGAACCTGTAGTGATAAAGATTCTTGAAAAAGATACTTAAAAAAGAATAAATTAAAATTAAAAGGATACAGTACAGCATGACTACGAGTCTGAGACCATGGACATGGTATGATGTGTGTTGAGGAACTGAGAAAACGGCCCTAATTTTTAAAAGATAGTTGTAAAAATAGAATTTGAAAATTTTCTGCAGAATATTATGTGACGTGGAGTTAGGCTCAGTCTCTGCACAAACTATCCTTGGSACCTTCCTGAAGGAAGACACAAACAAACATTTTAAAAAAGCCCTCAGTGAGGGAAATGCCACTTGCTCTGCAGTTTTCCAGTTGCCCCTTTGCATCAGCGCTTTTGAACTGGAATAAAAATAGTTTCACTAGTAGAAGTGTGCTACAATAGGTGGAGGCAGCCTCCTGGAAAAAACAAGTGGTTAAACAATGTGTTTGGAGAACGATGGTATTTCCATGACAGGCTTATACAGCAAAAAGTGAGGTGTAACTAAAGCAGGACAGGCTTGAGTGTTTTATTTCCTAGCACAACATGGTAAGACAAACAGAGCAGATAAACCTGTGGCAAAGTAATAGAGTCTTGTTAGGATGCAAAAATAGCAAAAGCGATTATCTGAAAATAGTGTCTTCTTCCCCAAGTTGTTCTGTGTGTGATTTCTGCTGATTTCTGTGACATCTTGTAAAATTTTTATTTTGTTTTGTTTTGTTATTCAGCAATGCAGAGCATGGACAGCAACATGAGCACAAAACCATCTCTCACCCATCAATAATACTTCAATCATGGGTGTAGACAGATGTATTTTCTACCAGGGAAGAGGTAGATAAATAGAGATAGACAGAAAAATAACACCCTCTGGGCCTGCACTTGGCTGCTCCTGACCACCGTTGGGTCAGGAGTTGTGGTCTCCTCAGACGTGAGGTTCACACATGATAATTGCATCAAGAGAAGCCAGGTTAGTAAAACCTACTCCTTAAAATGCTTGAACTAGCTTATTTTGATTGAAGCAAATTAAGGTGTGCTTACACAAGCAGTTCAGACAGCAAGTCTGATGGGCAGTAATATCTAGTAGAGGAGAAATGAGGGCTAAGTAGCTCTTCCACTTTTCCCACTGTCACAGCTGGATTCGGAGCAGAACATCTGCTCACAGCCAAATCACCCAGTGCAGAGTTTCATGATTAGTTACGTCACTTTCAGAAAGACCTGTGCCTTAAGAGCCTGAGCTAGGGTTTTAAGGCTACCAATTAATCAATTTGGGGGGATATTTTTACACAATGATTATATTTGAGCCACTGAATAACAGAAAATCCATCTCTTCATATGTCCTCATCTCCTCATATGTTATTTTTACAGCACGAATCTGCATTTTGCTACCATGAGAAATGTTCAGAGAGTTAATGTGGTGTGACAGCAGTCCAAATGAAATTAATCTGCAAACTGAGCTCGTAGCTTGAGGTTGACAAGAATTTCTTCCCAGCTGGAAATCTCTTAGGGAGAGCTTCACAGCTCACTGGGTCAGCTGCATGCCCCATTAAGCATCACTGACTGGTATCAGTGAAGGCTTATCAATCACCAGCATCTCAGAGACCGCAAAGAAATTAGGTATGGTGCAATACAGACAAAATCCTTGGGGGGGTTTCTATCCCTTCCAGTCTGCTTTGCTTTGTAGTGAAACTTTAACAGGAGTTGAAAGAAAAAGTGTGGGGAAAAAAAAGGTCAGAGTCCAAAGGGATGAGGGTGCATTATTGTCTTGTCTCTCTCCTGATTCCTTCCATAACTCTGGAGGAAAGTGCTAACGCACCCAGATTTATCAGAGCAACTGCTCTGTAATTGC
This sequence comes from Apteryx rowi, assembly GCF_003343035.1. Taxonomy (NCBI): domain Eukaryota; kingdom Metazoa; phylum Chordata; class Aves; order Apterygiformes; family Apterygidae; genus Apteryx; species Apteryx rowi. Next base: position 446,034 of record NW_020450951.1, on the reverse strand, counting down.
AGCTGCTCCTATAGCAAAGACATCCTCCTTTGGTCTGAAACACACACTTTCCTTTCATACTATGGGCAGATGTGGCTAGAAACGTGTCCTGTTTTCATATGTTGAGCTGAAAGCAGGATGTGCTGCTCTGATGCCCTAGCCATTTCACTTGACCATAATGATTAAAGCTAACATAAACCCCTGCTATCTATTGATTTAAAACAATGAAGATGCTCTTTCTCAGGCTCTCACAGATAAACTGTCAACAATGACTTTGGCTGCTGTGTCAGCAACAAATTAGGACCATTTAATTTCCTCAATAAGTTGTTTTCATGCTTAAGCACACTTGCTCATATTGATCACTTTACTTTTCATGAAGTATAATTTAGATAGAAAACTAAAATGAAAAGAAACCAAAAATGGAAAGTTTCACAAGTGCAAAACAAAATCTATCCTTCCACCTTTTTACTGTTTTAAAGTCTTATTTCTTACTTTTCAGACATTTAACTGGAAGTCAAAAGCCAGAACACTTCAAATAATGAAAGATTCTAAATGTATAGCAATGAAACATTAATTCCATGTTTAGAAAAGGTCAAAAGTCTTAACCCCCCCCCCCCCAAAAAAAATCTAACAGTTTCTTTCTTGTAAAGGAATTTTATGGACCTTATTATACATGAGTTTGAACCTGGGACTCTCCATTTGCATACTTGCAGTATGGACCTTTAATTTCAGAACATGAATAGAAATGTGAACGTCTAAGGTCCAAAAGTCAGGGCAATGCCATTCTATGTCAGTGAAAATGGCTTTTTAGGGAAAATTAAGCTCTGTTCTGTGTCAGCAAGCAGAATGACCACTGACCCGTTACCAAGTTAGTTTACATGTGAACTAATGGCTAGCCAGGCCATCTATTAAGAATCACATTTAATAACTGAGAAAACATGCTGAGTGAAAGAGAGTAAATTCTGATGTCAGTAACTGATTTGGCATATTATAAATAGGTTCTCAATCACTGCTTAGGCAAGACTTTGTTATCTACAAAGTGTATGTTCTGCACACTGACACAGCTGCATATCTTTGAAGCTCAATAACATATCRCTTTATCATTCTAAAACCAAAAAACAAGTAGAAGTCTTTAAAAACAACTGAAAAAAAAATAGGTCTAATAGAAATGGATGGACCTGAACTGGTTTAATCTTTGTATAGAGAGTAAATTTTTAATGTCATTCCTAGTTTCAGTTTGAATTTTATGCTTCAGAATATTTTTGATAATATCAATATACTCAAAATTGAAATGATTTGTAATTTAATTCAGCTGGGAGGGAAGAAATCTTTTAAAAAGTCAGTCTTTTCATGGCAAAGATGGAGCATGTTTTAAAGATCAGTCTAGAAAAACTGAATAAATGAGCAACTTGAAGTACTCCCCTATTCCTTTTAACTTTAGTGTTATTTCTAAATGTATCTTCTTTCCATGAAGGAGGTAGGCTGTGTGAGTATTAGTACAGGTAGCATACACAGATGCAGGTACCTGATATCATTCTTCTGTTTCCATACCAAATGTGAAAGTCCATCCGTTTCAAGAACAGACACACAGTCTCACCATTTGAAGCATGTTACTTCTRTGCTTGATATCGTGCAATGACAGCATCTGTCCCAGTGGTTTTGACTATAAGGCAAAGGGATGTCTCTCCTTCACAGCACACAGAGAACTGAAGAGGATCTGAACCAACTCTCTTCAAGTTTTCACAGCAATAATCACTTCAGAAAGTTTTGACCAGATTTTTCGAAGCAACCTGGCATGATTGTGCTTCTAACTTCAACTTCAAATGAACTCACTTCAAGAAGCTATGAGCAAGGGAATAATAGAAGTTCAAATTCACATGACTGCCTGATAAAATAGTGCATGATTGCCATGAATAAAGCAGCCATTCTGAGCATTCTTTTTATGTAATTTAGATATACTGTAAATGTCTTTTAAAAAGTCTCCGTTTTTTTTCCTACAAATATATAATTGAGAAATACTTAAACGTGTAACTTCAAGTGTGACATTACATTTTGCTCCAGTTATACTAACTGCTTTACAGAAGTTCTTTCTAAAATGTGCACCTGCTTTCTGGTAAGCATTGCAGAARCACTTGACATTTGAAAAGTTCTTCCAAATAGATTCATGTTTGATAAAATACATTTTTTAAAGGATAATTAAATTTAAAATATTCTTAGGAACTATTTTCCCATTTTTCATTGTTCTTCTCTTTAGAGAGTAGAATCTCATTTACCTCTTCACAATAAAGGCGAAAAAGCATTTTTACATATAACAGTACATTTCAGTTTATCAAGACTAGATCTCCTGGTGTACTGAAGGCATAATTTATCATAATTGAAACACAGCTATAATCTCACCTATTTCTGTCAGTTATAATTGATTTAGAAAAAGCAATTGGAAATTAATGGTTGGGTATCTGAAAAAAGGACTGGAATCATAAGACATTGGTGTCTTGTCAGCTTAGATACACATAGGAAGCAGTAGTAGTGATGCTGCATAATTACACCTGGAAAAAAAGGCCAAGCATATGTATTTACATATGAGAGTCAGCAGAGAGAATTGATGACATACTTCTGTGCCCAGTGGGAATATTCCCAGCCTGACTAGCATGTCTGCAGTGCTCTGCTCAGGTCCCGCTTGCAGAGCAAGCAGATAGATGTAGCATACTTTTTGCCTGTTTGCTGTCAAAAATTGCAGAAAAACAGTATTTCCACTGCATTTAGGGTCACGCATTTTTGTACAGGAATCCACAAATTTTGCCTTTATATGTTAAAAGTCACAGTAGAGATGTATTATTCATCTTTGCCTATTGTTCCCTCAATCCTTTAAATACTGTCTGAGAAGAAAGAGAAGAATCAAGAGCCTTTGAATTTTGCTTCAAGATGACAATAGAAATTACGAGAAGCATTTGAATTTCAGTCACTTTGGCATAAATCTGGAAAAACTTCATTGACTAATGAAATTACAGTGGATTTATATCAGCATAATTGAGTGGAATCTGGTCTGCTGCATCACAATGTGGGCTGATTTTTTTTTTCTAAGTAATACATTACAGTTCACCCAATTACACTATAACAGTGTACTGAGTATTTTCCTCTTTCTAAAAGGAATTAATGGCAGGTAAACTTGCATACACTGCAAAAAGTCTGGTACAAGAAGGTCATTCAATGTCTCTTTGGCAAATATTTGTAACTGGTTGCTAACACTAATACCAGGTGAAACATTCCAGGGTACAATCTGGGTGAAAATGTTAAGCTGTACTGAACAGAATTATTAGACTGTCCATCATTATGTCTTCAGATGGGTTTATTATGTTTTGTGTATGCTTGTTATGTAGCATTTAGCTGGAGACTTACCTTGGGCAGTATTGAGAATGGGATCCACACTGCAATGGTCTCTTAACCCTCACAGTGAAATATAGAAGTAAGAAGCYGACAGAGCAAGAGGAAGAGAAGAAAAAAGACTGGAAGTATTTCTTGATAAAGGGGTGCCCAATGTTAAAACTATAATTGTTTGAACTTCACTTGTTCTGTTCCAGGGACATATTAAATATTCTGACTGAATTCTTTGCTATCCTGCACATATAAATTATTGAATGAACTTTTAATTATTAAATATTGGCCAATATTAACTACTTAACACAAAATAATATATACATGCATGGCATATATACAAGGAAATTTAAGAAACATCAGTATTTTCACTGAAATTTATATTGCACAAAAATATTGGTGAATTATTGTATATGTGTATATAATTTCATTAAAAGCTGCTGTGCATCTTTCAGGATAAGACCTGTTTCTGCTCTGGCTTGGAGTTTTCTCTGAAGATCTTTTATTAAACTGTTAATTATTTCTAACTGAAAGCATCAACATGTCATAAAACATTTATCCTCTGCTGGGGTTCAGCCTATACAATCTGTCATTCATGCAGGTGAATGAAACCTTAAAACTACTTAAGTAAGTGCAAATGCAGAGGAACAGCTCCTAAAACTTACTCTTTTACTCACTTTAAAATCAGCATTCAAAGACAGGATGTGGCTTGGTATAAGAATCATTTCATGACTACTGATCTCAAATGCACAGACATAAGTGCACGTTGTTGAAAGTATATCTGTTGAAGCTTATTTTTCATTGACTGAGTCGAGGCATTAGCCAGTGTGTGTCACCCTAGGAAATTTTAGAGTTTAGTTGGAAGAAAAAATCTCCAAATGAAAACTCTGACTGAGAAGTGTAGCTTTTGGATAATTTCCAGCTTCCTTTCTTTTCAGCAGAAAGTTAAAATAAAATGTGGAAATTCCTCTTGGCTTCCCATTAGTTAGCAGCATGATTAACAGAATTAGTCTCAATCCAACCTGTGTCACATCAACAGATGTATTCCCAACACCACAGGGGAGCAGAAGAGACAGAATTATCTATCTCAAATAGGAAAATATTTTGATTTATGTACTTAACTATAAATTTATGTACAAATATTTTAGTATATACTTTACTACACCTAGAATGATACTTATATCTGTGGCAAGTGGGATCTAGCCCCTGAACCAGCACTTATAGAAGTGTGGTACAGGACAAACTGTAGGCTGAATTTCATTGCCCTGAATATCTGAATGCACATCTAGTCATCTGGCAAGCTCCAGTCTCAGAACTGGATGGCATTTCTAAGGCATGAAAAAACAATTCAAACAGCCCCCAGAGAAAACCCCAAACCAAGGCACTTTCCATAGGCACTGATATCAAAGGCATGGGAATCCTGTGTGTCCAAGTAATCCAGAGATTGTAAAGAACAAACATATGCAAGGAACAGATTTGAAAATAGACTGCAGTTCCTGGGAGCCCACACAAAACATTAAAATTGTAAAACTTGTACAATGTGGCAACAGAAGACAGTCTTTATTTATTCATAGGAGGAACTTCTCTTTTTCCATACCTGTATGACAAATCAAATGCAAGGGAAAAATAAGATTATTATACATTAAAAAGTATCCTGAAAGTCTTGTCAAATTACACAGTTCACAACTGGCTTCCACAGCAGTTGAACCATGAACTCAGCCTTCAGCTTCCTCTGAGAGATATGTAGAGAAAGTCTCAGAAACCATAAGGGTGTGATCAGTGTGCCTTTGCACATGCCTGCACACACACACACAGACATGCACACGCACACTCACACAGGGTGATCATTTCTTAAACATTGTACAGGTGGCAGGGATGAAGATAATTCATTCTACCAAAGTTGGCTCTGCGTTGTAGTTTCCAGTCTGAAAAATACACAGGAGTAACTGCATGTCCTCAAATATCCTTGACATGCATGTTTATTAAACAACTTGTTTCCTAACAGATGTTTCTGACACACCAATGCAGTGACTGTAGCCTCTTATGTAAGAATAGTAAAAGAAAATAAATATATTTTAGATGCATTTCATCTTTTTGACACTTACTAGAGTAAATTAAAAAATTATTTGAGCACTGGTTGATGATATAGTATTTCAGATGTAGCTGCTGGAGCCCATGTGTCTGTTTTAGGCTTTTCACTAATGCTCATTTCTGTAGCTCACATGGCAAGTTCATCTGCTGTGAATCAGAGTGATTTAGTTTTTGAAAATACTGCTCTGTGTAACTGGATACTCATGATCCTGTTTGATGATCCTGTTTAATCAGTGTCCAAATGTAACAGACACAGGATAAATTCTAGGAGCTTTTCTAAATGTTGTGATTTGAGGACGGATTCCACTCCTGAGCAGGAGCTATACCAGCAGGCTGGCTAGTAGCTTTGTTAATCTTCTGTATCCTGACACAGCGCAGGAATCATCCTGGATTAGGAAAAAGCATACCATCTGCTTTTGCACGTTCAGCATGCTCACCTGCTTTTCTGTAGTCATTTGATGCCTTTTTCAGGTCCTTCCCTTGGGTACACCACCTAGCCAACACATGGTCTATGGAAGTTGTTCCCAATGGCTCACAAAAGCCTGTACACCTTTCTCCTCGATTTGTCAGATCCACAGTAATTCCAATAGCAGGTCAGAGACGCTGTTGAAAATTTGAGCTATAAGTGGTATCAATTCAGGTCATAGAGATAGCACCTTGGTAAATTAACAGGACTGGTCTTATTATATATCACATTGAATTGAAAATGCCTGCTTTCCTAATTTTGGGGTCTCCCTCTTTCTCATCATTCCACTCCTTTCTTCTCTTCTTTTTCATTCCCCACCCCTGCTTTTCACTATAACCTCTCATAAGTCCTCTTCATCTTCCTTTCCCCTAATTCCTCAAAATGTAGTCCTTCTACCTACCCTTCCCTTTCTTCTGTAACAGACTTACACTTTAAATGTAGTGCCTAGTCCCCTCTCATGAACCCTTGCCATCCCGCGGTCACACCACAACTAAACACAAAGCTTCACCTGCACTGACAAAGTCTGGCTCTGTCGAAAGCTCCATGGAGGCATTGCTGGCCCTGTCTTCACCTTGCCAAGTTTCTGGGATCCGCCATCCCTTCTTCCTTTGATAAAGCAAGACAGACAAAAAGATAGATGACTACTGGTTTAAAGGGATTTAGTTTATGTATTTGCTTTCAGAGTTTCTGGTACTTACTTCATTCATACAGCCAGAATTGGTATCTTGTTTAGTTTACAAGAATCTCATGATGCTCAAATCAGCAGTGGCTAGTGGAGCTAATGACCCATCAGAAATTTCAGGTATCTTGCTTGCTCTTATTCTTTATTTATATGTGACATTTCATTCTGTGTCAAGTCTACAAAAGATTGGTAGAGTTAAAAAGAAAGGCTAAATAAAATATTTAAATATTTGGAAAAAAAAACTTTCTAAAGCCTCTTTCGTGATCCTGTTAAATAGTTCTGATAACAAACCAATTTAGAAAGTGAGGCATTTGCAGTAAGATGAACTTCACCTGATCAGGTAATATGAATGTTTGAACTACTGCAGCTATGAATCACTAAGCAGTATAGCTGTGTTCATTCAAAAAAACAATCTGTAAAGGCATATGCTGCTGACTCACTTTCTGGGCAGTATTTCATAGCTACACTATACCTGCAAGACAATTTTAATAACACTTCTGGGAACCATAGGAAATGTTTAACATGTAAATCTCACTATACAATRTCTATGATGCAGTTACAAAGCCCAGTGTTGATGCTTTGAGAGATCCCCAAGGCACACTGACTCTGACCTCAGGTAGATAAACCAACCAGGACATTGCTGCTGCCTATAATAAAGCAAAATAAATACCTGAGCTCTTCTTGTATAGGGTCACCTGTCTAATCTAGATACCTGCCTGATCAACTCACCCATGCAGAGATTCCTGGACTGCTTGGCTCTGGCCAGTCCCTAACCAAGTTCTTGTAAGAATAATTTTGGTATGAGCAAGCTATGTAAAACTGTAGTTAACATATGCCCACAGCATAATAATTGAAACTCCAGCCAGTGCTATTACAATGCACAGCTATTTTAAACAGTTAAGAGCAATTGCTGTATTTTCTGAACTCTGTTTCTCTCCAAAGGAAATACAAATGAAGCACTAGTAGTAATTAACAAGACTTCTATTAATTAAATTCTGTTTTGGCTGTAACTCATTGYGTCCCTCCTGCAAACAGAATTTTGTTTCACAGCCAGATCTGCAGCAAACAATACTATAGTAAACACTGAATTAAAGTGTCAGTTGTCTTTATTGTAAAAGCACCTGTGTAACTCCTGAGTATTCCAACAGCCTATTGAACAGCAGCTTTTCTAATACAAAGCCATTTCTTTTGCAGTCATGTGAAGTCTTAGTAAGAGTAATCCATACAGACTGAAATTCGAATCCTGCAACAATTTATGTGGAGAAAGACTTGGTTCCATCTGATTATCAGCAAATATACATTTCCATAACTTTATCCATTAGCCTAATTATGTTACATGAATTGATCTTGTGTACAAGTGTAAAATATCCTGAATATTTTCTTCTTCAGGATTCCACTTCTGGTTCCACAGAATGAATCAAGGCCACTGAATTGGCTTCATTCATTATAGCTGCTCATAAAAGTGTGAGCATAATATGAAATCTTTGTGGGTTTACAGGTTATTCTTCCTTACATGTGTGTAGCCTATCAGCTATTCCAGAGACTAAAATAATTTCAAAAAGACTAAACAAAGTTGTTGTTTGGGGAGAATTTTTGGCTTTGAATTTCTTCCAAATTGCAGCCAGGCTGTTTGCAAACTTTCTGCATACCACAGAGGGCACATTCAAGTGAAATCAGGCTTAAGAAACTATATTTCCACCTAAATAAATTGTAGATAGGTCAAAGAGAATATTTGCCTTGAAGTACTTGAGTCAAGCTTCCTATCACTCATAGCAACATAATAATGCACTTCTATAAATATCAGGAAGTGAAACTTCAGCACAAGGTCCAGCAAGCACAGAAGTTCTTATCTTTTTGTTTCCATTACTTATTGTAATTGTTTACTTTCACTTTTTTTTTTTAATTTTGCACACTTGGGTTCTACTGTGTGTCTTAGCAAGATAATTTCTAGAAAAGGGCTTTTCATGAACCCTGCCTTCATCTGGGGGCTGCATAACTCCAGGTCATAGAGGTGGTTTTAACAAAGATGTCTAATGTCGCAAAATAACTGGTGGCTTAAGTATAATAGTCATTACTAACAGTGGACAACAACCTTGTTCAGGGAAACAAGGGAGGAGGCACTTCCTGTACTGTACAGTGTTGCAGATAGACAAACTAGAATAAGCTGGTGGTGACCAGTGAACTAGAAGAGACCCCCATGTCTTGTCCGTTTCATTTCCCCAGCAGTTGCCTTGGACTTGTACAAGATAGATAGATTAGCCAAAAAAATTGCCCCACAACAGAAGTGTCATCCTGGGAGCATCTGACTTCAAGACCAACGCAACCACTGTGACCACCATGAGCAACAAAAGGCTTGAACTTGATATGCTGAACAGCTCCTTACATTCTTCAGAGAAGATCTCTGGAAAATGTGAATGATTTCTGACACTCTGATATTCTTCATGGATTATAAAATTTAATTTTCGTAATTCTGAGCAAGCGGCAGGAACACACTCGTTGTCTTCTATTGTCCCTCACAGGCAGCTATTTTCAGTCTTTGTCAGCCCTTGCCAGAAATTAATTGTGCCAGTGCTGTGGCCGTGGACTCGATGGCCAAAGCTGCCCAAGAGGCTCACTGTTGCAGTTCTTCTGCCTCTCAGAGCTCCATCCTCAGCTTCCTACCTGAGGTGCTGAAGTTTTTAATCTCTTTGCAGTCCCTGACACTGCTGTTGTTAAAGGACAAGGCCTGAAATGATCATGGGAGGACTGCACTATTGCTCAGGAATATCCTGCAAGGTAGCTCTGGTGCAGTAAAAGCTACAGCATTGATGTGATGCTCCACCTAGATATCATCTCAGCGAGGCTAATTAACCTAGGCAGATTGCTGCGTTAATGTTGCTATACTAATTTTGGTACCCAAGGCAGCTTAGATGTGCTTCCAAGGCACTGAATTATGTTGTGCAGACATACCCCATGAAGAAGAAAAGAGAAAATAAATGGGAAAAAAAGAATTATGAGGGATGAAGGAGCACTTTGCTTCCAAATGCCATGATCAATATCACTCAACGGAACAAAGAACAAGAAATACAGTCTTCCATTGTCAAACTCACCACACTTTTCAGGCAGATAAACGACTGTGTCAGTCAATAGAAGTGCAAACAGAGGCACTTCCTAAAGGTGGGGGAAGAATGAGTTTGGAAGGGATAAAACATTTCAACTCGCTGAATCAGACTGAGGGCAAGATATGACCTTCAGGAATAGATTTTTATAAATAGGTTCTAGTCTCTGTAAGAAAACAAATTAAACTTTTCCATTATTATGACTGAGCAGCAGACTTCTACAAAAAATAAAAATATACCTTTACACCTCTAGAATTACAATTAAAGTTGATCTGTCTTCCTAAAACTAATAACAGAATGTGACAATTGGGATTTTTCAAACAAAGAACTAAACTGCTAGTTTTTATCTGATCTCTTTTTTTCTATTTGAGTAGGAAAAAAATTGCTCTTCAGACAGAACAATTATACCACAAGAAATAAGCAATCGATAAAAAATGCACTTCACTTTCCAGAACTATGTGTTACAGTGAAAGGGCATTCAAACTGTTTTGAATGGTATAATCTGTCAAAGAATTCCGGGCCTGATGATGCAACTGCTGACTCATTTTAGCAATTCCATCTGCTTTCTCAAGTGAGTTACAGACTAGCAGGACAGGGGATTTTACCTGCAGCTTGAGAAGTGGGCTTTTAATTTCTGAAAATGAAATCTGAAATAAAGAAGTTCAGAGTTTTTACTAGCATTATGCAGGCATCCTTTCCTTTCTTAACATTGTCAGGTGTGTGATTTGATAAAGATCTAGGGGAAAGCTTTTTTCTTCCTGAAGATTTTGCCAGTAAAGACTACTTAATACTTAGCATTTTGAAGGTATTCATTTTTATACAATAATGAATCAGATTGTGGCAGAGTAATGTCTGGGTTAGAGCAGCTATTATGCATTAAATTACAGATTACCCGTATTCTTGGATAATATAGACTTTTTTTCTTTTTTAACGTTGTTTCAATCCATGTGAAATCGATTTGAAAACTGCTTTGGAATCCATTATTTCTATCTACTCATCAGCTAGAGAACTTTATCAAATATTTCATAAAAAGTTTAACATTCCTAAGAGTCCATTTCCTTTCCATCTTAATACTGTATAAATCTTAATTATAGGACTTAAACCTTAATTTCTTTTTGCTTAGACTGTCAAGGTAATGCTAGTAATGAATGATAATTATTTATTAATACAAATATCTTGCATTTCAATAACCCCTCCACTGAAAGATATCATTCTCACATTTTAAGCTCAATATTACACTTGTCATAGGGAGTAGATGCAAAAAGGGGCTTTCAGGATCTAACCTCCATAAAAAAGAAAAAAAATCCACAAAACCAGAAATCAGACCATTTTATTTACAATTCTTTGCTTTAACTGAATTGAAATGTTTTCACATTATTTTAAATGCATGCATACTCATTCATTATTATCTTTCTTGTTCCACCTGCTCTGAAATCTTAAAAAATAAGAAAAGAAAGATTTCTATACTAGTTCTGAACATGATCTTTAGTCTAAAAATGAATATATGAACCTTTCACGCTATACAGAATGTTATTCTCTCTGTGTTCTGGGAATGAGCTAATTCTTTTTTGTTTTTAATTTCATTTCATGTGCTATGATTCAAGTTTCCAACTACACCACATCTTTAACCTGCTTGCTTTATTAAGGCTATAGAAAGTCTTGAAAATAAGACTGGTCATCAAAAGTGTATAGAAGTTCACTAAGCTTTCCAGTACCTTATGTAGTTTTAAGTAATGCAGCAAAAAGATTTTTTCTGTTTTTATAAAATTAAGGCACACTTAAGATTCATTTAAAGTACATTTTGATTCTGGAACTTATTCCTTGGAGGTAGACCGTCCCCTGTTCCAACAAGAAAATGCACTGAGTTTACTTGAAATGCCTAAGGGTGTGACTACACAATTCTTTGGCAGGATTAGTGCCTTAAAAGTGCTGGATAACTGAAAGCAGCCTGGAAAAATCCCAGCAGGATTAACTGGAATTAATATTGACATTAAAAAATGGAACAACCTAAAAGAGGGAAATGCCAGGCAAGAAGAAATCTCAGGACAGCAGCAAAAATCCCCAGATGAGGCTACAAAAATTTCCACCTGAAATTTCAAACCACAGAGTGGTTTTTTTCTCATTCTCATATTCTTAGAATGCAGTAATATTTATTCATCCCAAATTGCTTTGGAATGGGACATTAAATGAATATATAAAAATACCAGGATGACATATTTAGTAAGTTTGCAACAACAAAAATTACAGCCTATGTGATGGACTAAATAAAAACCAAGCCATGTCACTCATACTATCGTAAGCAACCTACTGTGGGCAAAAGCAACACCCACTCACATTGTCTAGTGCCCATATACAATTAAGGAACTCATTCCAGTTTTCAAACATTGTTTGATTTGTTGGTGATTTAATCCTGAAATAAGATTTTTCTCATTTTTTCCAGGCGATAGAGAACTTTGTTTGCAATTATTTCCCTCTTACAAGATGGCGACAGTTATTTATTTTGGTCTGTCGTGTCTATCTGGGATTTTTCATAACAGTTCAATTCTATTAGAGGAAATTCTGCCTCTGGCAAGAATGTTAAGGAACTTACAAATGACTGTTCTTTGATCCATAATCCCCGCAAGCAAAGGATGCTGGTCAAATGCACCATTCATAGAATACATGACAATATAAAAACTGAACAGAAGATTAGAGTAGAATTTATAGTTATAAAGGAAAATGTAGACAAAATTTCAACATAAATGACCAACCTATAAGTAACAAAGCTAACAATCTGAAGAAAACCTTCAGTGTAGGCTCAAGTTTATGCAGTATAAATAGTTCCTAACATTAATTCCAGGTATGAGTCTTAACAGGACCAAGACCTGAAAAAATTCCTACTTTCCTGAAGCACTAAGGCTGCTTGCATTTTACATATTTATTTGTTCTACCTATTAGTGCATTCTTATGTTCCTCATTAATTGCTAATTTACTGCACAAGCATATCTAACTAACTGCAAACTGTCTGCCTAAAAATCACACCCCGCATTTCATTCTTCCTTTGATGATTCCAGGATGTGAATATATCTCCCCTATGAGTCCATAAAACATTTTAAAACAGTTTCTCTGCAAATCTTGTTGCCTTATTTATCATTCTGACCACAGAAGTTGTATCTAGATCAGGAGTCGGATACATCCCACCACAGTGGCAAAGTGATCACGCATATTCAGTCATCACAAAAATTCTGAGCACGAATGTTACCTCAGACCGCGCTGCTTTTAGCATGAATTAAGCTCAGTCCATAATGTGTTCATGATCTCTAGAAAAAAAATTTAGGACTGATGTAGGCATACTTTAGATTTCAAAACAATTGCCTAATCAATTGTACTTTCATAAAGTAATGCACAACTCATATCAAATATTTATATAGCAGTACTACAAAGACATATACACATATCATGCAGTGAGTGGTTGGTCAATAACAAACAGCCTACTGGTCTTCTGAGAAACATAAAGCCATAGGAGAAGACAAAGCCAACAAAGCAGAATGAGTGATGAGCATACAGAGAGATGTAAGCATAAGAGCTTTAAAGTGTATTGCACAATTGGATACTCAGAAATGTCTTGACAATGAAGAGGAAAGGAAATAATTTACTAAAGGCGGCTGTTCAGGCCAAATAGGCATCATGAAAGGAGCCATAACGAAGCCAAGGCAAAATGAGAATTGGGAAGATTTTGAGAGGCTCAAAGAGGAATTTGGCACTCATGTCCCACTGGTTTTCTGTAGAAGATATATATTTTAATCTGTTTTTGTTACACTGAAAATATCCGCACCTTGTCCAGGGCTACCATACATCTGGGTTTCCCTGAATAAGTTCTCCTTTTCAAACCAGAAATTTTGTTCACAAAAAAAGTGGGCCTTGGCCACTTGTCTGCAGTTTCCTACTGTCCAGCAGCCCTGATGAAAAAGTAGCTTTGGCCAGGCTCCAGACATCTGGAAATCCCAAAGAGACAGWCACTACACGTGCATAAATGAATAGCAAGAATGCTTCAGAGTTTAATGTGTTCTGGATGCACTGAACTCACTGCACAATGCTGTCTGGCGCATGTATATTCATTTATGTTTAAGTAATATGAATAGAGACATGAAATCACTATTTCTGTATTAATGAAGTACAGTAGAGGTTTTGTTGAGGTAAACATGGGAGTATATATGTAATTTAGGGACTAAACCTCTAATTAGCAAGGAAAAGCTTAAAGAAATCTGTTTGTCAACCCTGAAATTCACTGTAATACTCATAGTAAAAATGCACTGGATTTCCAAAACGCAGATGAGGAAAGAGGGACATTACCCTGCTTTGATTAAAGTCAGCAGTAAGACTCCCATTGACTTCAGCTGACTAGCTGCAGTCCAAGGAACTCAGTGCTACTCTTACTAAAATCAAAGGAAAAGATCATTAATATCTATTTCAGTGATGAAGAAGGAAGATGGGTAAGTGTCGCGAAAGGAGTGATGCACTTCACTCATAAGAGGGAAGCAGCACTACGTTTATTGCAGTAAGACAGTGACTTAACAAAGTTCAATCGTAAATAAGAACAACTTAACGAGGTTTGATTGGCAAGGTTCACTCAGTTATTTACTGCATGAAGGACAGGGYTGGATGCACGCTCAACAAAGACCCTCCCGTTGAATCACGAGGTTCAGAAAAGGCCCCCTTGCTTTCTAAACTCCTTCGGAGAGGAGCCTAGGTGTGACTGGATCCAATTCTAGTCCCAGACTTGGTCAACGGTTCATGTCAAAAGGAGTATGTGCGAAGGAGACCCTCTCATTGAATCACGAGGTTTGGAAAGGACTCCCTTGCTTTCTAAACTCCTTCTGAGAGGAGCCTAGGCATGGCTGCATCCGATCCCAGTTTCAGACTTGGTCAACGGTTTATGTCTAAGGGATTATGTGCACAATTAATCAGAGATATAACTCAGCAAACTTTTGCAAAGTTCGCAAAAGTTCAGCATGCTATTAATCACTTACCGAGGATCTGTCGTGGAATCTTTCTCAACCTCGAGGAGTAATCTTGAGAGGCGTCCGTGCTCAAGAGGAGGTTCTGCAGTGCAGCCTGCTGCCACACAGGAGAGCTCAATCGGCTCTGGGCTGCCCCCTATTTATGGGTGGGGGGAGATGACTGACTCATAGTCATATCTGCATACTAGACAGGCTTTAGTAGGCACATGCTCAATTAGCCCCTACATAGGTGCTGTTTACAGGGAGGTCAAGTTGAGGGAGAGAGAGCACATCGGGGGGGGGAAAGGAGCACACTGTCACAGTAAGCTGAGGAAGACCATATCTTTGCTCATGATTGCCCTGAGCATCTGTATTCATCAATCCTGTCAATCTGTCAAGCAGAACCTGTAGCATTTTCAACCACAAAGCAAAACACTTGAAAATTGTTGACTTTTGGTTGGTTGGGGTGAAGAATGGGGAGGATGGGGAAGATGAGTGCAGAAGGAGGGTAATCATCCATTAGCAGCTGGCATTTGCAAACCAGGAAGATTTGACACAAGAAAAAGAAAGGTTGGAGATGGTCAATCAAATGATAAGAACTACCCAAGGGAAGAAAGAGAATGAGCAGAGAGCAAGGTTATATGCAGGAGGCAGAAGAAAGCTGTGGGAAAGAGGATTCAGGGGATGAGACAGAAACAACACTCAGCCAAGCAGGGGAGTGCATGTTCTCAAGTCTCCAAAATGTTCTTGACAGGCCTGGAACAAGCCACYTGTTTCCTGTTTTTTCTCTCTCCCTCTCCTTTTTAAAAAACTTTCTTTCTATCTAGCTTTGCTGTTTTTTGTCAACATAGAGACTCATTCACACTGTTTATTTTCAATATACGTTTGCAGAACACATCATTCTTGGATGTCACCTTGCAGAAACAGCTACACACACACACACACACACACACAGACATACACATATATTTATTGCAGCCCAGTTTGTTTTTAAAATACCTTACTTTCTAACCTGGGAGCACTAGAATGAAAAGAATAGCCAGAGGGGAAACCTGGGCCTTGTGTTTCAAAGGGCTGCTTATTTATCAAGAAGGATAATCGGACATTTCTCTTAAGATCTTTTCAGGTCAGGGACAGTTAGGTCATTGTGAAGAGGTAAATACAGTTAAAAGATCTCTCATATGCCATTAGATTGGTTAGAAAGGCAATTGTAGTTTGATTTCTTGGCTCTTGGTAGAAATGTTCAGTGAAGCGTGATGTAGAAATTCAAGGGATGTTTTTAGAAGATTCAATCTCAGATGTGAGAATTGCAAAAGGAGACTAATCTCAAACTCTAATGACAAGAAAACCCAAACTAAGAGAAAATATTCGTTGGTCTTGACCGCAGCCTCCTTTGAGCTTCCTCTGTAGACTTATTTCATATAGATATATTTCCATATCAGTTCACAAGGGGATAATGGCTTACCACTTCTAATGCTTTTCATTTAATAAATATGTTTGGGGTCCCAGATGTGCTTTCCAAGTGGAAAAAAGAATTTATAGAAGAACAATGTGTTTGAGATTGTGCCTTTGGTCAGGAAAAGGCAGAATTACAATATAACAATGCAGTGACCTTAACCACCAGGAGGTGCTGAATTCAAAACCAGTCTKACCTCCTCTGAGGCTTTAGGACAGTTCCCTGAATCCTCTAATTTGCTCTGGCCTCAATTGTACAGTATGAACCACAGTGAGAATATGGGAGCTCCAGCCCATACAGGGTCCATTTTGCCTTCTGTTATGTCCTTTTAAATCTGGCCATATTAGTAAAATTCCTTTGGCGCAGGATTTAGGCAAGAAAATGTTCATTGTCTAGTCAAGGAAGCAGGGCAGAGAAAGTGGGAATAACATGGAGGTGGTTGGTCCCACAGAGCCATGGTGCACAGGAGGCGGAAACCCGCCGTCTTAACCAAGACAGCCCTCTGGTGCTGCCCAAATTACCCCCGGGAGTCCCAGCAGCCCCTGGGGCAGCATAGAAATGGGAGATGGCTGTGGTTCACTCAGTGGCACTGCTAGGGATAGAGCAGGGCAGCATCAAAGCTGGGCAAGGGATCCAGCCCTGCCGTCATGGGGGTGACCTCCCCACTGTCCCTTCCTGCGTGGGGCTCACACATGGTCCCTGACTGCTTCTGTGCACAGATGAAGCCAAATTGCCCCAAAGTGACCTCGTCCTCTGGACGTTGGAAAGGCCCGTCTGCTGCTTGCTGTGGATATTTTCATTCCAAGTGGAGAAACATACTCGTTTGTACCCACCAGTACCTCCAGTCCCTGAGCCTGTTCAAGCTTTGCTTTAAACAGTGCAATAAATTAGCACAGCTGTTTGATTCAAAACAGTCTGTTGACCTGCCCAAATGTGACTATGTAAAGATTGCAGGAAATTAAAACATCTAAAAATAGAAAGAGTGTCAGGGTAGAAAACAATTAAAAAGTGCCGCATGACCCTGTGCTGCCCATTTCTATTACCCCCGAAACGTACCATGCTGGTCCTGCTTCCACCTTGCCACCCTAATTGCTGAACTGCTCTCGAAGGGAAGGCTTGACATCAAAATCAACATATCCCCTCTTTTGTTCGTTTGATGAGAGTAGTGAAAATGGCCCTGGAGCCTGCCAATCTGTCCCTACTATGCTGGGCCTACCTGCTCGCCACGGTGGTGCTGTGTGAAGATGAAGGGCTGATTCCCCACTCTGCAGACACCTGCTGTATTTCAGGCACAGGCAGGAAGGTTAGCCTGAAGGGTTCTTCAATCAAAAGATAGAGTCAAGTTTTTCATATTTATCACTGCAGCTCTTCAAGAAATCTGGTTGATATTAATTCTCAGCAAACCTATAACCTTTCATCGTTGCATTATGGGCAAAATGGTTAAGTTAAAAAGAGATTAATGAAATGAATGGGATTAATTCAGGTCTGACATGAGATGCACTGTTAGGTAGAATCTGGAACGTGTCCAATGACTCTGAGCATTGTTCCAATCTCACACTGGATTTGATCTCTTTAATCTAGAAAGAAGCACCCTGACTCCAGGCCCCTGACAGGGGCTATGATGGGGCTCTGCCTCAGTAGCAATCTTCCAGCACAAAGCAAAAAACTGTGAGAGGCTCTTAACATAGGCTGCAAGACRGGACCCTGATGAGGATGGGACAAGAGCAGCAGGTTAAGGAAGGATATGGCACCTCAGCTGAAGAGACTTCAAACAGTGCTGCTGGCCTTAGAGACCTGATGAATTTCTAAGTTAAATTCTCAGGGCTTTCAAGATTTCTCGGGCCTAGCTTAATTTCTCAGGCTTTATCTAGATGATACTATTTATTCATGTGAAAGAACACCACCAGACTGGAAGGGTACAGAAGTAGTTTAAAGGCTACTCTAGCTCTGAGCTACATCTTCGACAGTCTCAGCATAGGTTTCCTCTTCCATGTTTTGTGTTTTACAAGCCAGGCAATGTGCAGTGTGAACTCCACTTTCTGTCTGACTGTACTGTTCTTCTGAATGAGTGAAGTCTGATGCAAAAAGCAATTAAATAAGGAGCTACCACAAATTTTGTATCTAAGACTGGAAACTAGCAAAAAAAAATTGTGGAAAATATTTTGTAAACARTATATCTGGATGTTAACTTTCCCATAAAAACACAGCACATCTACCACACTTCTGAAAAATAACACCTGTCACAGTCATACCTTTCTTTTTTTTCCCTTTAGTTTAATCACACCTTGTTCTCCCCCAGCTCATTAGCAATGCAATGCTTGTCCTGTAAGAATACTTGTCATAAGCATAATCTGGGAATTTCTTCCAAGGAGAAACTTGCTCCATTATCACTGTAACAGTAACCAAAACATAGAACAACAATTAAAATGACTGTCTGCCTGGGCAATCCTGATGCAAGTAAGTGATCAGGTTCTAATTTCCTTGAAGTCTTCTGGTTGAATTTATCTTATCTAACTGCAGTCATTCAAAAGTCAAACCATTTGTAGAAACTAATTTTCTAGGACATCCTCCTTGATCCACTGGTGGAGGGAGAGAGAGAGAGATATCTTAAAAGGGTGATATTTTAGGCACTGATTTTAGGGATGTATGGTTCCCTTTAGAGCAGTACCTGTCTCTCTCCATTGGCTACAGAGGACCTTAGAAAATAAGCAATCTAAAATGTAGGCCTTTGATCTGACCAAACTTTACATGAATAACACTATTGTTTCTTAATTTGCCTTCTTCCTCCTGATTCAGCTTGAACTACAGCTGGATTTACTTTCTAAATTTCATTTTCTTTTTTCCTTTAGGAATTGTTCCACAGATCGAATGTTTGTCTTATTAGACGCTAGATTTGTACTTAGGAGATCTAGGACATTTGAAGAACGTGTTTGGGAGGGACGACCACATGGTCTTTGGCCCATGTGAAAAGGAGAAGTAATCATTCCTTTGCCTTGCATGTTCACTAGCAGAACAAGTAACCTATGCCTGGCCAGGGCTGCAGTAAGTCTGCAAGGAATGCATGAAGAATGAAGAAAGGACAAGAATCCAGTCACATCTGTTCCAGGACAACTTCTACACTCATCTTCCAGCTTAATCTGTCTCTSCATTCTGTTCTCTACCTTTACGGTTTGCTTAAATCAACTGACTGTTTTTTAACTCTCAGAGGTTGCCTTAGTACGCCATTCTCTGCACAGGCCAAGCAAAACCCTGTAGACCAAGGAAAACAGTTCAGTATTTTTAAAACAATAGAATTATTGAGAAATTCAATTCTATTATTAACAATTAATTTTCAACGAAATATCCAAATGCAGGTGACCCTATTGAGACCCACACATTTTATACACTGCATAAAACTTCTAATAACACTGATAAGATATTACTGTGATGTGAACCGTGTAAGATGGAGAATATCTGATTTACTGATGTGTAAATTGAGGTATGGAGGAGTTAAATCGTATCATCACTCATTCACAACAACATACAAATAGGCTGGAAATAGCTCCAATATTGAATTAAAAATAAACATAACTTACTTAAACTTTTGCTTCAGTAGGACAATTCACATGCTGAAGGCAAGCAATGTACATGAGAGAATTCTGTCTCAGAATCACAATGATGGGTATATGAAGTGGTCATCCTAATAATTAACAAAGGAGAAAAACACAAGTTTAGCAAACAAGAGCCATATTTTTAATCACAGGATACAAGTCACCTTACATTGCACAGAGGACAAACTGAACCTCAGGTAATTTTCATTCAATTAACAGTGCAAAGTGCAAAAAACAGTGCAAAGCCTTGTAAATACATGATGGAATCAACTATGCTGAACGAGGCAAAGCACAGAGATGGCACAAATTGTGCTTTGAATATCAAACACCACCCAAAGGAAWACACAGGTCAGTCTTCATGACACTTAAGAAAAAAAACAGGGTCAGGGTCAACCAGAGCAGGGTCAAGAGTTGACTAATAACGACCTTTTCTCTGTCTGAGACAGTGGTACTCCCTCATTGATATTTGATAAGCTGAATCTACATGATAGGAGGGAGCAACAGTAGCAAAGTGGCAGCAGTGGTATCATTAGACAACTTTGGCAACTGACCTAATCTGCATTCAGAGCAAAAGTGCCTCAGTTCACTTGTACAGACACTGCACTGTCAGCAACTGCAGCATGTGGCTCTCCATGAACTCCTCTTCTCCATCTTTGCACAAGCTTGGGCAGACGACATCAGACCTATATGTCCAAGCACATTACATGACTCATAAGGAAAGGGACAAAGATGCTAATATAGCGTCATGATGAGAATAAAAAGGCAGTGAAAGAACATTTCATGCAGAATTTTTTCTTCCACTGTTAGCACTGCATTATTCTAGTTAAGATAAAATAATAGGAAAAGATAGGAAAAGATCAACATATCTGAAAGTAACAGTGAACTTCACTTTGGACTCCTGAAGTATTTGCAAATGCTGATGAATTCAGTCTTATGGCACAGTTCTGTCAAGTCAGTACTATCCTCATTTTACACGAGAGAACAAAGGACTTTGCAAGTATTATGTTTTGCCATGTTCAAGGCTRCCTTTGAGATTTGCAGTGGATCTTGAAAGTTTTGCTACAATGCACTACCAAGGCACTTTCAGTCTCTGAATTCTGGCACTTAAAACTTATTTTAATACAGCAGGTAACTAAATCAGCAACAGCATATGGAGGACTATCTTTGTTGAAAAGAACATCCATAGAATGGATATAATTTGCATGTGGTTTCATATAAATGAAAGTGACATTTGTTTTAGAAGGTGAATTTTAGAAGGCAAAATCTGTTACTTGTGTTACCATAGAAGGTAATCCCTCAAACTCTTTAAAATCCAGCAAGAAGACAAGAGGCTGAAAAGTACAAATGGGTGAGGAAAAGTAAATAATAAAATAATGCTGGTCAGCATGTCAGATGGAGACCTCAGCACATCATTCACCCACATCCTAAATCCCTAAATCTTGTGAATTGTGCATTTAACTCAACTTAGGACTCTGCACATAAACCAGAAGAATCTGGTTGGAAGCCCAAATGCTTTTTTTTCTCCTCCTTTAAAAGACTTTGAGAGTCTATCATGACAGGAAAGAATCCAAACATTAGAGCAATTCATCCCTTGAAAGCATCAGATGCTAATCATGTTTTCATTAACAGTATGTCAGTGATATGGGGATTCAATCAAAATTACTGTGATGATTTCATGTTAATGGGTATTTAAGTAAAACATAAGACATTAATCAAAGATTAGAGAAATATATGCTAAATTATTGTGATATATGTATAACTGAAAAGAAGTGTTCAAAGGGAAAGAGATTTCTTTCTTAGAAGAACAAAAATTAAAACCTAGACCAAGATAGATTCAAGGTAAAAATATGTTTGAAGCTGCTGAATGACTGTTTTTATTTTCTATCCCTGTATTTTTTTTCTCCCTGTGGGAAATAAGAAATTTGACTGGAACAAATATTTGGAGCCAGTAATTTGATGCTGTAAACTGAGGATCCAAATGACAGTTAGTCAGTCAGGGTAACCTTGGTACCTGCTAAATTAGGAATTACCTTCCAAGTTAGAAGAACTTGTTATTAGTCCTCTGTATTAAGGCCTAAAACTTTTAAACRTACCTGTGATGAGCAGTACCAGTGAAATCTGACTTAAAGTTAAGTTCATGTATCAGGTGTTTCAGGAGCAACGCATAAAGAAATCAGATTATGCAAAGCAGAATAATAATTTTGGACATATCCTATAGTGCCTGTGGCTGTTTCTGTACCAGGAGAAAGATCTAACTCAAACTTAAATTATTCCTCTGTGGATTCAACTCCTTTTGCTGGAAGGGAGATGAGTGGCAGTCTTTGACCCGTGTCCTGCTGATCCCCGAGGGCCAGAATGGGCTACTGAGGCTTGTAAAAAGCTGATGCAGAACAGAACAACTTGAAACTTGTTCTGTCTTGTGTAAGACAAAGATCACCTTTGAATCACAGAGCTCTAAAAACAGTTTCAACCTACTTTTGCCTTTCTTAGCTTTCTTGTCTTATGACACAGCTTATTTGGGCCCAAAGTGAAGTCACTCTAGAAAAGAAAAGCCTTCTCCTCAAGGCTCCCCATAGGCCTGAGCACTGAAAACATACTGGAAAAAGAGTAGCATGAAAGGGGAGATATTTATAACGTTACCTTTATCAGTCTCCAAGCCTCTGTCTAAGCCTCAAACAGAGAAACGAGCTGGTGGGATGTGAAGCTAACGCCCTTGGTGTGCAGCCAGCCCCCAGCCTTCGCCTACCAGCACATGGGTGACATTGTGCTTCCTGGCCATTGCTTCCTGCACCCATGCAGGGAGAGAAACAGAAAAAGTTGCATCTTATTTTTCATGCAAGCTGTTTCATTTTTGCTATAGAAGAGTGCCCTGACTGGCTGTTTTTTCCTCCATGTCTGCACTTTGCTGCACTTTAAAGATTTCTGGTAGCTTCCCAGGGAAGACGCTCTAGTCACAGAGGCCTTTTTTTTGCAAGTCCAGGCTCTCTCCCTTCCCTGGACACAAACACTGCTCTCCCATTCTTGTTTTTAAGGGTGCCACTTTCTTGTCAGAAATCCAGACCCATGTCCTCAGTTTTGTGATTTGATCTCCTTTTTGTACCAGATGTTTTCCATTACAACCTGTGATCCACCCCCAGTTTATTGTCTAGTGGCTTCCTGACAAATTCACTTGCTGCCTGAGTAGAAACGACGTGGAAGCTCCTTAGTCACTTGTGAGCCCGCTTGTGGTGAACAGCTCCAAAGCCTTCGTTAGCAAATCCATGGTAGGTGGAGAACTTGAGGCCTTGCTTCTACTTTTGGGAAACATCTTCAAGAAAAGCAAGATTTGGTGTCACTACTAAGAACAGGGGGCATTTTCTGAACGCTGTCTAAATTCCATTGCTAAATTTATGAATCCACTTCAGGCAAATTAATAGCTGCTATTTTGTTTACTGAGCTTGAAAGGACTGAGAGCCTGCAGTGACACACTAGATTGTGTTGATCTCATTAGCATTTCATTAGTCCTCTAGTTGTTCTCATTAAAATCTCAACATCATGTTAATTTCTCTGCCTCTTTCCTGAGAGCAGTAAGAAGGCTCAGAAGCAGAGAGTTAATGGAGTTAGGCGTTTTCCTTATTTCCGAGGTACACTTGCTATGGGCACTTGCTGAGCCCTGTCAAGCTGATATTTTTAATAATACACTATGTTCTTATTAGTCCTCACGTCTGTGAATCACATTGAGCTGGAAGAAATTTCCAGCAGTTGTAGGCTCCATGCACAGCTTGGTATAACTTCCCTAGCAACAGGGATCTAATGTGGCACAGGTTTGTGAAAAATTTATGCCTCTAAAATCCTGCCTGACCTTTTGAAATTTTTGTGTCTGTCTTAGTGTGACAAGCACAAGGGCTGCGCTGCTCCTGAGGGTCCCATCCTGCTCACACACGGCATTGGGAATTTTGCCCTCCGTTTCAGCTCCAGCGATATCAGACTTTGCATACCAGATGGCAATAGACTCTGTTGTTCTTCTGATTTCTGGAAGTATACAAGAATCATGCTTTGTTCTGATGCCCCCATGTCCCACAAACGAGGTATTAAAGCTTGTTTTTAATAAGCCCTACAGCTTCTTCACCTGGACATGTAACATTAGAATATTCACAGAGGCAGTACAATTCACCCACTGCCTATTGTGAAGTGTGCAACAGCTAAGGCCCTCCTCAAAAAAAAAGTCATTTCAATAAACAGAAGATAAACATTTCCCAGAAAGGGAAGAAACAGTATGAGGGAAGCGGCCTTTCTGTCTTCTTTATGATATTGTCTGAATATCTGGAAGTTCAGGCAAAATTTTATAAAAGCAAGAATATTTTGGAGCCTTTTTGCAGCAATGCAAAATGTCTGTTAAGACTGGATTTGGAAAAAGAAGCATTTTAAATGGACTTAAAAATGCTTAGCAGAGTTCCTTACTTTGGCAAACATTTCTTACGGCTCATAAGCCTGCTATCTTTGCTGAATTTTCTGTAAGAAAGTATAGTGAGGTATTTTGTAAGCATTGTAATAAATCGCTGTCTGGTTGGTACTGAACAACAAGTTTAATGAAGAAAGATGGCTTCAGACTTCTTCTCTGGAGAAGAACGATAGATCATTATCTAACATATTTCTCTCTAGGAATAATTTGTGGAGTTACGAGAACAATTTTGCCTTAAATCTCTCAGAGTTGTAAGCTTTTTAGCTTGTATAAGAGAGCCAGTTACAAATGATCAGTGAAAACTTGATGATAGGCTGTTTTTCTTACTTCTTATTTTGATGACCAAATGCTTGCAACCTCTACCCTGGGTCTGTCAAATATGAATTCTCTGGAATAAAACTGTTTATATCTTGTGAGAATAGATTTTGGTACAAAAAGATCCTGATCTCTAATAGGGCTTTAAAGTGTTTCTACAATAACATTAACAAAAACAATAAACCCCTCATGGCTATGTTTGCAAATAATCGTAAAGAATAGTTATTTACATTACTCAGTAGGAGTCATGCCATAAATGTGTACAAGTTCAAAAGACAGGAAATTGGAAGAGAATAATGACATTTAACATCACACAATTAAACATCTATCAGCACTTACATTTTTTTTCTTTGGTCTTCTACAAAGGATTTGGAAATATACATGAAATTTATCTATAAACACTGAAATATTAGAATCAGTTCAAACTGTTATTGTTTAGAAAATGGTGAACATAATTCTTCTAAGTTTTTGATAGTTGTTCCATCAGTCTATATTAGAAGGTCATTTTTTCCCCCAGTGAGTAACATTTTAATTCACAGACTGCCACTGATTTCATATTTCTGTATAAATAAAAGACATATTGCACTTGAAGGCAGAGATGAAAAAACCTGCATGACAGCAACTGACAGAATGGTACGAAAAGCCATGGATGTTTCAAAAAAGTCTGCAGCTGAATGTGGGCAATTGAGAGATAGTTGGAATTTTTTATATATATAGATATATGGATACATATGTATAGAAATTTAAAGTGAGTCCTTTGTGGACTCCAAATTATATAGAAATGTTTCTGTGACACTGAATATAACAGCTGAGACACTGGCAAACTGATGTTCTTTGGAGCCAGCCATATATCCACTTATTTTGTTAAAAATAGCTTGTCAAATTAGTGCCAGCTGATTTTTAATTCTATAACATTTACGATGTTAATAACCATTATGGCTCTATTTGTTGGATGAGACATTCAAATACCTTCTCATATGATATGGTAGTCCTTTACCATGGAGTTGTTTCATCCACTTCAATCAAACTACTTAGGTGCCTAGTCTCAAGTCCACTGAAGTAACTGGAAAGAAATTTTTAACTTCAGCAGGATTCAAAACAAACCTGCAGCAAGTATTCATCTGCAAATGGTTCATAGTCTGAYCCACAGAATTCCTTTAGCATTCAGCTTAATGGGGTATTTAATTCAAAAGCTCCATTAAGGTGTAAAATAAGGAATATTTATTGTTAACTGGCTGAATTTCATCTGAAAATACACAAAATCAAGATTTGAAGAGTATTTGACTATTGTCTCTACTGGCTGATAACTAAGCCTCAGCATCATCCTTTTTCTTGATGTATGCTGACAACATTGTAAGCCTCATCAGACAGTCCAGAAATACTCATCTATATAAATCTTTTTATGTGGCATAATTTTCTTGACAGTCCTCAGCAATCTATTATGGTACTTTGATTAAAGATGTTATATGCTCAAAAAAAAAAAGAAAAAGATATATGGTGTTTTAAACCTTCTCTTTGGTTTTGCAAGGTTTATAAGTTAGTTTTCCTGTCGATGGTGAGCTCAAATGCTATCCCAGGGGGATCCCCTCAGTTTCAGCAGGGCAGCAGAGGTGTGAAAGACATACATACCCAACAGACAGCTAAACAGCAGCCTGTCTGATCAGGCCAGTCATCCTTACCCACCACTTTTCAGCAGCCCTGCGACTGCCCAGGCTGAAGAGAAATAGAAGAAAACTGGACCAAGGGGACCACAGACGGAGGCAGGGTTTGCCTCTCCAGAGTTGCTGGGAGTGGGGCTGACAATACCTGCTCTGCCAGCTCTCCCCAGTTTGCTCCATTCAGGGCACATCGGTCTGTAAGTCACAGTGCCCTCATGGTCCCACATGCGTCCAGGACTGGAGAGGCCATCTGAGGTCCCCATCTGCTTTCTGCTAGCCCCAAGTCTTTGATAAACTTAATTCTGGGTGTTGAGGCTGGAGTTAAGACTAGATGTCCTTGTTGGGAGTGGGTAAAAAGAAGAAAATTCTGGATCAAATCAAACCCTGATCACTTTATTAACTTCATCAGTCTTAATGAAGGCAGTGAGCAAGGTCTGGAAGCTCTTTATCTTAAGCTTTTAAACCCTGAAAACTGACTATTTTGTTTATTCACTGGAATTGCTTTAGCTGAGGTAAGATGGCTTTAGCAGTGCTGAAACTAAAATGTCTCAGCATCTTTCATCATACATGTTCATGCACACTCACACACTCATGAAGTCACTCAGGATCAGATCCACAGATGGAAAGATGTGATGACCCTGAAAGTCTCCATATCTGACTTTCAGACACCTAGTTCCCTGAATTCTTGGTGTTAAGAGAGGCTCCCAAACACAAAGGGATATCAGACAGCCATTCTGCAAGAATTAGGCAGGGAGAAAAGAGAGTTTTTGAACTCCAGCCTCTCCCAGGACCCTCAGCATCTCCATGTTGGGTACTTCTAGCAGGAAGAGTGGTTCCAGTTTAAAATGTGGGACCGAGTTCCATCAGGCTAAGGACTTCCTGGGCCATGGCTGAGTGCTGTAGACACTATGAAAACACACAAAAACAGACCCAGGCAGTAGCACCAGCACTTCAGGCCATATTTTGAATGAAAATGGTAGCAGGTGACAGGCCTTAGGTACAAATGCTGTTGATGGTGTGTGCTCTACACATAGCTGCCAGATAGGGTTTCAGGGCAGGTAGTGACCAGTTTGTCAGTCATAAATTGGCATAAGAATGAAATAAGCACTGAGGAACACTGCAGTACCAACACAGAGGCACTTCTGGGCAGCACGCTGGACTCCAAGGAAAGTTTTCCGGTATTTGCAGGGCTTAGGGAGTGAGGCATGAGTTCTGGGGACTGTCCTCCTGCATGTCGGACTATAACCTTTGCCTATGTCCCACTTGTAGCACTCATGTACCTGAATTAGTTGCTAAATTTGAAGAATGCCTCAAGTTTTCAAAGAGCAGGGATTTTCCACTTTTCATGATATTCTTCCTCTCTGTGTGCTCTGCTTGATAAATATAATTGTTCTTTGGCAAAGCTGCTACAAATCACAAAAGGCAGAAAGCTGAAAGCCTGACCATTAATGAAACCAGTTCATTGATTTCTGGTGGTACATAGTGTTCCTGAATGCAATTAATTTATATGAACAGTACAATGGATTTTGTTCTCTAATCTTATTCTGTTGTTTCATGAAAGGCTAATGTGATAGAACAGATGGGAGAAGTGCTCGTTTGAGGAACAATGTTTCCATTCCTGAGTATTTTATGTCATCACCACAGACATAATGTAGGTTTTAATAAATAGAAGAAGTTAGGGTCCATTTAAAATGTTTCTTCTGCTCCTGTGTTAGTTGCTTAATTAAGAACTAGCTTGTTGTCTCTGTTAAGATATAGTAGTTAATGGTACTTACCAAGGCTTCTATTCCTGCCATACTGAACTGGAAAGCTTGTTCAGTTAACTGGAACTCAATCAACTTGACCACTTCACTGAGAGCGCTCTGGGGGATCTGGTTTTAATCTAATGATAGCAACATGGCAATAACAGAGGCTAAATTAAGACAGCATTGGCATAAGCTGCACTTAAAATATCTATTCATACAGTGTTATCACTGTAAGTGGTGCTTCAGTAGGTGTGAACTCTAAGCTTCTGTCTACACTGCCACGTGAAGTTTCAGATCCATCCAAAACAAGAAGAAAGCTAAACAAAAGAAGATGGCAGTTAGTGGTTTTTTTTTTCCTTTTTATTTCTTTAATCCTCATTTTTGGCATATTAAGACTTTTCAGATTCTATTTAAATAACCTAATTCTTAGGAGTTATGACACAACAGCTAGTTTTAGAACAATAGGCCATCAGCTAAGGTGACAACAAGAGAAAGGTTATGTTATTGTAGTAAACTGAGGCACCTGAGTTCATTGTTATCGGCAGGATCTCGCAGTGGTTAGTCAAGAAGGGAACTCACTAATGTGAGTTTTGTTTTTGTTTTGTTAAAATTCCACATACCTATGCATCAAAATCAGCTATTACAGCTGATACTACTGTAAGAAAGATGCTATACATTTCCACTGCGTAGGGAACTCAACTCTGACTATTCCAGTGTTCATTTACAAACAGGCATACACCCAAATCTGCAGCTTACTGCAACATTCTTGTCCATCTACAGATACAGTCCTCCTGCGAGAGATGCCTCTACATGAAAGATACTCCGCCAAAAACAACACCTCCCTTTGGAAATCTCCCTGGGGCTGATGAAGAGGGATGAAACCATTTCCCTGTGTCTATCCCCCGTGGACCTCTCCTCCAGATAGATCCCAGACTAGCAGAGGTCTCAGAAAGACATTTCAGCAAAGGCAGCTGCCTTCCACTTTCATGCAGCAGCCATATGTACTACCTGAAAAAGGGAATGAAGGATGCATATTATGGCCAAGAATTTGCATCAAATGTAGGATTGGATACTCTGTTTTCTAATCCATGTTCCTCCTCTTGGGGAAAAGAAAGATCAGTCACACCTAAACCATTCTGGACAATTGTTCATCTAACCTATTTTTTAAAACTATCATTAATGGAGATTTTATACTCTCCCTCAGCAAATCATTTCAGTGCTTCATTCTCCTAAAATATAATTTAAGTTATGTTATTATTACTGTAATGACTCTAATTCTCTGACCATGCAACAAGAAGTTATCTGATAATTGACCCCGGGCTAAGAACCCCCCTGGAGAGCTTGCAGTGCAACAGGAATTGTACCTACAGATTTCATTTTAAGAATTCTTCCTTTCTTGAAGTCTTTTACAAAAGATTAATCTAAACAAACCTTAGGGAAATTTTAATTTTTTTCTTACCCTCAGACATTGCTTCAGAGGTTTGGAATCTCACAAGTTTCACTTCATTTTGAGCAATTTTGCTGCTTAAATGACCAAAAGGGTGGAAAGCAAAAGAAAGGAAAAATATGCTGACTTACAGTGTGCCCACCAAATAACTTCAAACAGAATTTAGAATTTAGCACTGACAGAAAAAAAGACAGAAAAAAAGACAGAAAAAAAGACAGAGCAGAATGAAAAAGGAATAGAAAAAGAAATATATGTCAAAAGCAAAGAGGAGGGGGCTTAAGGCAGAGAATGGATATGGGAACAAGAGAGAAACAGAAGAATCACACAAGAGTCACACAAGTCACAAAAGAAGGGGGAGAATAAGGGAGACAAGACAGGGATCTCGGGAAAGAATGAACACAATGTCCCTGATGAAAAAGAGAGGCAAGCACTGAAGAAGGATGGCAGGTTTGTAAACCACATGTAATTCACTTTTTTGCTGGTGGTTATCAAAAGGTTCGTATACTACTTATGGGATTCAAAATTCCTCAGAAAACAACTTGAGAATCAAAGATGGAAAAAATATTATAAAAAAATCACCTAAATGTTTTCTATATAAAAGCTATACATTTGATTATTGCTGGAGGATCATGCAAAGAGAATGAGGCAAAAGGAGATTCAATGGCTTCTCAGGAAATGTGTGGCAAAATCAGAAACCTCTCATCTTCCAATATTATGTTCCTTCTAAAAGACCAGACTGCTATTCCTATTTAGTCAGTAGGCTCTTTTTCCATAAGCTTCAACAGGAGAAGATGAGATCCTAGGATGAACACATATGAAAACACAGGCCATATCCTATGTGTATGCTTTCTATAAGATTAGAGATTCAGGGAAATTACAATTAAATGTGATTAAAATCTCATTGGCAATAGGGGACTGCAGTGATCTTTGCAAGCATTACTTATATCTATTTTCTACGTCCTGGTTATCTCAATCTGATTATAGGACTCGCATGTCAAACACTCAAGAGTCCTTTAATTCTCAGTAGGAGATTTTCATCTCAAAAATCAAATCATGAGCACCACAGATTCTAATATAAAGTGCTGAAGGAAAATGTCTGCAGTGTTTATACTCAAAATGAGCCACTTCAGGACATTTAAGAGGGTCCATATTTAAGGTTCACTTTGGCTTTTTGTGCTTAGCAGTGATGAAATAAATGGCAATTTGACAATGAAAGGCAGAAGGAACCACAGGCAGAGGAAAGTGAATTACAGCACTACTACCTAAGTACAGCTCACACACAGACAGTAGAGATTCAGTACCACACAGGGAAGTTTGAAGCAGGTAAACAGAACAGATATAAAACTGGATGTGAAGAACTTTACCTCTTATTGAAGCTTAGAGGATAAATGCTTTTGCTCACATGAATGAGTCTTTGGAAAAGGGAGTATGAGGCACAGGAAATAGTTACTGAAATGACTCCGGCTAGAAAGAGAGATAAAATGTTGGAAGGGAAAAAAAGGCCCTTGTGTATCATTCTGCTCCATTCAAACGTTCCCCCAAGCACAAAGGTTTAGCCACATGGGCCGGGTCCCCTCTGCTCTCCGTAGAATTATTTTTATCTATACCCACTGAGGATATGGCCCACACTTTTCCCCCCCTTTTTTAAATAACTACTGTCTGTTTTATCCTGTGGTTTCCAGCAGTGGCATACAGCCGGCTTTCAGGCTGCAATGTTCCTCAGCACTCACACCCTTTGTCAAGCCCTCAAAAAAATTAGGAATAGGAATTCCAGTAAAGCAGCTTCAGCTATTATCTTTAACTGTTTCTGCTTTTGTAATTTACAGTGGTTATCATTAAAGGTTTTTAATAGCCAGCATTAATGTTTTTGTACACAGTTAACTTTATTAGTTCCAGAGAAGCACTTTGTAAAATGAATAAATGTTGACAATTTCATAGCAGCTTCTGTGTTATTTTGGAGATTCAAATGTGCAGCTCATTATAGAATTTTATTCTAAAATATTTTTTTGTTTTCTTTTCCTCCTTTCTCATTCCTGGAGACCATCCTGTGCAAGTTATCTTGGAGCCAGAAGCAAACTCATTGTTTTAATTATTGAGGAAAGCAGGCTTTCTCCTGTTTTGATTTTCTTTTCCTTTGTGAGATAACTTGAGAAGAGTTCACACTGGAGTCATAAGGGGAGGTAGGCAAAGTCAAGGTGTGTAGGCAGTTGTCTAATTCCGCAAAAAATGCCTTCAGTCTACTCCCATTGTAGCCTATAGGCAAAACTCCCATTCACCTCGAAAGAAGTGGCTTGGAAAACCAGAATTGCCAATGCTTTTATGGCCAAAATGTCTAGTATAAAAAACATATCGCCTGAGCCAAAAAAGCTATTAACTGATTAATTCTTTTAAATGATTTTCACTGTGTCAAAATTGATGCAATTGTCTTTGGTAATTTTATAAACCAGCTGTAAAAAGAAGAACCAGAAAATGCTCACCACTATAATGTGTTTGTAATATCATTCTTGTCTTAGGTAAGTGCATTGCAAAGTACATTTGTACTTTCACCCAGCATAACGGTTGGCCACAGATGCAGTTTGATGCTTCCCTAAATACAGTTATCCTGCTCTGCCAGGGCTCTGCGGCATGCACCACATGCCAAAGGGGAGGATGAGAAGAGACTTCTTTTCTTCTCCAGGCCTTCACCTCCCTCTGATGCACACAGAGGCTCACCAGCAGGGTGGGATGTGCATGGAGGAAGGAAGCACCAGCGAGGTGCCACAGGCTTATGGCAGTGCCCTGCAGCTGCCCTGGTTAGACTAGTGTCCTGACAGGTCTCACATCAGGGTTTTCTCTTCTTATTGCCTATAAAGAAATGTAGAAAACCAGATCAAGACGTGAACTAAAAAGTGAGTGAAGTGAACTAGTAACTGAAAAACCACTTTTGTCATAAAGGCTGAGGCTAAACTGCTGGCATCACTCTAAAGAGCTTAGCTTGAATCTCCACTGCCATCAGCAACACAGTTTACTAGAGTCAAAGAGAATTACTAAAACGGATCAGTGAGGGTAGTCAAGGGACTAGAGTGCACTAGGTATATATATTACCCTCCTCCTGTTCCTTGGCTYGGCCTTTGTTAGAATAGCTGCTGGTTGGTTTGGAGAGGCTTGACTAAAAGTATGATGAAGAATGAAAGATCAATATTAGAACAGCAGATACTATTTGTTTCCCAGTTAGGAGAGAACATAGGGCTCTCGGAGAACATCATTGCCATTTGGCTGCAGACTGGTCAAGCGTACATTTCCTTTTATTTTGTAATATTTGCAAGCTTAAATAGTTGTATGATAACTTTGTCTCCTGGCATATATGTGAAAAACAGAGCAAATACCTGAATGAGGTCAGTCCATTCTCCCACCTAAATACATAAAATATAGAGGAATTACAAATGTAGGTCAGACTCTGAACAGTTATAAATCAGTGTGATCTCACTAACATGAAGACCAGTGCCATTATATCAGCTGCTATAAATTACCTTAACTCAGCAGACATCACTCTTCAGCCCCATTTCATATTTTTCCAGTCTGTTGGTATGTCAGGCTCTTTGCTGTTTGTTAGGCTAGCCATTCCAGGATGATGAATATAGTGCTATAGTCAGGCAAGCAGCATCATATGTATTACCATGCACATTTGCTAGATTAAATGCATTAAATCTTTGGCTACAGTCACAAACTGTGTGCACTTGTTTGGAAAGAGCAGATCTCATACACCTTTGCATAGAGGAGGCCAACAGGAGTGCCGTGTGCTCAGACAGCGGGAGCATATTCAAGTGTAGCTTAAATAGGCTGGAGGCCCCCCTGGGGCACTGGTCAATGTGTGTTGCTCCCACTAAGGCTTGCCAAGGTATTGACCCAACAGTGCAGTCTTGTCAGGGTGGGAAGCGAGAAACACTGGACCAGGCACAATATGATCCAGATACGGCCAGAATAAGCAGCTGTGGTGGCATATCTGGTAAAAAAGGATTCAGGCAGAATGCAAAATACTATGTTGTTTGATCCTACTATAAAAGAAAATCAAGACAAGGCAATGACTGTAGTGGGTTAAGGGAACACCATTAGGTGTTATGTCAACGATATTGTCACAGGAATATGTGCTTTAACTCCAGATCTGGTAATTCTTAGGCTAGATGTTCTGGCTCTGAGCTTGTATACAAAAATCCTGGCTAAAATTTTGGCACCAAACTAAGCCTATGGCCATTAATTAAGAACAGCCTAAAGGATGAGATCTCCTGAGTACAAATTTTCTACTGTTGCAGTTCTTGAAACCTCCCATGCATCAGCAGCACCTGACAAGTACAGCACCAACAATGATGGGGTCCATGGTGATCACCGGCCTTGGTGGCCATTAACAGCATGGATGATACAGGTGAATGTACTCTGGTATGTAATGTTGCATAGTAACATGCATGGATATAGCTGTGGATATATTTAAAAGAAATTATGGTCTTGTCACCGATATTTCAGGACCAGACATGGAGACTAAATGTTGCAAATTATTTATCTAGCTCTACTGCACAGCCATGAAAACAGCAATGAAATATTTGCTGAGCAAAAACTCACTTAACTTAAAAAACTTTTTTTTAAAGTACCTCCTGAGATAAACATTTCCTTATGTTATCCCCTGGGAAAATTTCTTGACTAGATGGACCATAAGCCTCACTTAGTCTAGCGTTGTTCACAGTGTTTAGCTATGCATCTCTCCCTCTGGGCTGACTGCATGTGTTGTGAGCAGAACTGAAAGCCATGGCAACATGCCCACTTAAGCCATGAAGGCCAGTTCAATGCATAAAAATACACAAAACTGAAAAAAACCCAAAAGTATACATGAGGAAATACCTTCCAAAACATTTTTAAGTATAAGTATGCTCATAGTCAATGAGATGTTAATAACAAAATTCAGTGCTATAAAAGAAACTTACATGCTAAGTGCTACCATTTTGACACAGCTCACAAAAAATTGCAGACCAAAATAACTTTTCATAGGTATGCTCATTTCTTGGACTATTAAATTGTCTTCCTTACTCAGATTTGTTTTAATAACTATGCTTTATTTTGACATTTTTAAAGGTTTCTATGACATTTAGCATATTATCTGATCTTCTGCATTACAAGCTGTCACTGAAGATGTGCTGGTTTTTTTTTACCTGTAAACTTCAGTTTTATTCAAACCCTATTTCCCACTGCATAAAACTTTGTCAACAGATTGCTGCTGTAAATGTATAGCAAATTTTTCAGATTTTTCCCTGGGCCTATAATGGTTACTCACACAAAAAGTGTTAGTCGGAGGTGGCTTTTACTTTCCACCAACTATCCAAGATCACCACTGGGTTTTCCTGTCAATTGTTTGTTTGCTTAACCCTTTCCACCTGAAAAATTTAACCTAAACTTTTCTTGAATCAGCTGATTTTTATTAATATGTGGCTGATATCCCAGAAGGCTGTGCTGCCATTCAGAGAGACCTGGACAGGCTGGAGAGGTGGGCGGAGAGGAACCTCATGAAATTCAACCAAGGCAAGTGCAGGGTCCTGCACCTGGGGAGGAATAACCCCATGCACCAGGACAGGTTGGGGGTTGACCTGCTGGAAAGCAGCTCTGCTGAGAAGGACCTGGGAGTGCTGGTGGACACCAAGTTAAGCATGAGGCAGCAATGTGCCCTGGTGGCCAAGAAGGCCAATGGGATCCTGGGGTGCATCAGGAAGAGTGTTGCCAGCAG